>NC_055974.1:22601311-22621784 GCF_018492685.1 Alosa sapidissima
CGAGCGGAGATTGACACATCCATCACTTATCAGGACTCAAGGAAAGGGTTGCGCAAGAGAAATGATTGGGCAATAAATCCCGTAGACCGCATGCGGCAGTATGTCGGGAGATATTCTGTGAAACGGTGGCGCCACTTTGGCCAGTCGCAACACGCAAACACACATTTGCACACACAGACACACACACTGCGCGCATACACAACGCCCACTTTTTGCAATGTTCCAGACTTTGAGAGGCTCCCAGGGAGATATTTGTCTGTTGCTGCGCTGTGTATTAACTTTTTATTTATATATATTTGGATTTTATTTATTTATTTCATTGTGTAGTCTCTTTGTCTCTACTGTAATTGGGGAAGTTTGGCAATGATGTATGGTAATGATGGCGCCTTGCTGAAAGGAAGCTTTCCAATAACTACACAGTGTGTTTGTGTGTGTGTGTGTGTGTGTGTGTGTGTGGGGGTGGGTGTGCTGGTGGTGTGTGTGGTGTCTTTGGGGGTGTTGATAGAGTATGCATACAGACACACATACATAAAAATACCGGATATCAAAAAAAAAAAAAAAAAAAAAATCAGGATAAGACCTAGTTCTGCTCTGTGTGTGATAAAAGGTGACGTGCATTTGTCTTTATAGTTTTGTAATTCGTTGTAGTAAATGACCCATTTCTTCATTCCCACTGAGTAGTTATCACTGTGTAGCTATGTACTACCAGCACTTCCCCAAACATTAATCTTGACTCTATTCATCTGTATACAATAATGCAAACAAACCAGTCAATATCACTAAAAATATCACACTGCACATAATGATATGGTTCCCCTATTGCAGGAGCTATAGAATATAAATAGTGGCTTCTTATACTGTACTGTATATTATTTTCTTCAGTCTATTCATCAAGCCAAGTTTGATCAGATTTATTTTTTTGTTCTGTGATGGCTGTGCAGAGCAGAGGTCGGTCTGCCGCCTGTAAGGGCTGTGAGGAGAGTTAGAGGGAGCGCAAACTTGCCCACAGGCAGGAAACTTTGGAGCCCTTGCTAGAGAACTGTATTTGTGTCATCAATCATCAATCACAGGCTTAAAGTTTGGTGAATGGAAGCCATTCACAAGAGATGGCGCTTCCGTCATCTGTTGCTATTCTCTCGCAAAGCGCGCATACACACATACAAATTCACACACTTACTTCAATCACAGTTAACCCATAATAACACCCCCCCCCACACACACACACACACACACACACAGACATCCACGCACACACACCCACACACCCACAGACACAAACACACTTACAGGAAATGCGTCTGTTTATCGGCGGGGCATGCATTGCTGGTCCCTGGAGAGGAGCCAGGCTTTGAGAAATAAGAAGGCCATCCATTGGTCCACTCCGGAAGCGTGCGTTTGTGTTCGCCGCGAAAAAGCGCCCAAGGAGAAGTGGAGGAAGTCGGAGTCGGAGCAGGCAGAGAGCAGAATAAATCCATATGTTTCCATTTTGCCATCCGTCAAGGAAAGCAAAAGAAAGACCTGAACGAAGAGAAAAATAACCTCCTGTGCTGACAAGTGTGTGTGTGTGTGTGTGTGGTGTGTGTGTGGTGTGCTTGTCTGTGTGTGTGTGTGTTTCAGTGTTTCAGTGTGTGTGTGTGTGTGGTGTGCCTGTGTGTGTGTGTCTGTGTGTGTGTGTGTGTGTGTGTGTGTGTGTGTGTGTGGTGTGCTTGTCTGTGTGTGTGTGTGTGTGTGATGTGCTTGTCTCTGTGTGTGTGTGTGTGTGTGTGTGTGTGTGAGAGAGAGAGAGAGAGAGAGAGAGAGAGAGAGAGAGAGAGAGAGAGAGAGACAGAGAGAGAGAGAGAGAGAGAGAGAGAGAGAGAGAGAGAGAGAGAGAAAGAGAGAAAGAGAGAGAAAGAGAGTGTCCCTCAACTTTGTGTATGTGTGGGGAATTTTTATTTATTTATTTTCCACGGTGGTTTTGGTGTGGTCGAGGAGCTGGTGGGGAAGTTGAGAGATGGAGTAAGGGGAGTAGCCACGCCGTGGATATAAGTCATGTGCTTTTTTTGGAACAGTCTAATTAGTCTGAGGGGTCCTTTTTTTTTTTGGTGCCACAATGGGCTGATAGGATTGTGCTGGCCATCTTTGTGCCTGATTCTAAAACGGACCCAAATCATCCGCTGCCTCTGGGGGGAAAAAAAGAGTGTAGTCACTCGTCATGAATGGACCCTTTCAACAAGGTAAACAAAAACAATGCTTGAACGTTCTATTTGGGCCCCGATCTACTTCCTCTGCATTAAGATAACATATGGAATGTTAAAAAGGAAGTCTTGTGGGGCCAACTATGATGCTGATAATGGAACTCTCTTGAAAGGGTCCATAGACAGGCATGGAAGCCAGTGTTTCCCATACATTGACTTATTTGTGGCGGCCCACCACAATATCAACATTGACCACCACACAATGATTTTCCAGGTTGTACTAAATTGTGCTTAAATCTGGTTAGCATCATAATCACGCTGCGCTAATTTGTTAAAAACTGTTGCATTCAAGTTAATTCTGCAAACCTACCACCACAAATATAATTTAATTATGTGGGAAACACTGGAAGCCAAATTTGTAGTGTGGTTTCAGTGTAGAGATACTGTAGATGTGTAGTGTGATTTAATGTAGATAATGGTGGATAAAGTATGGGAAGAACAAATCCATATGTTTAGCATTCAAAGTTCTTAGACTCTCAAACACGCAGGGCAGATAAATGGGTAAGCTGAATTCTGAATGCTAAACATGTAATATAAATGCTATTTAGCACCATACATAACTGCCTGCCACTAATTACACAAATTTAATCCATTTAGAGGAAGGTTATGGACGAGTACACATTAATTATAGAACCTTACTCCTCCCTGCTCCCATTGAAAACATGTGAGAGTGTGTGGATACTGTTTCAGTTAATGTGCCAGTAAAAGCATTTGTAAGCCACAATCACTGCAAATTGACTACTGAAATTAGAAACGTGTTAAAGATTCATCATGACCGGGGTCGCAATCCTCCCAAGTGGACTGAAATGCCTTATTCAGCAAGTCTTCACACACACACTTAGGTAAGGAGGATCGAGGGACGCTTCTCCTTGATATTAAATGTGCTTTCAACAAACACCAGCATCCACAACATGGAGACCAAAGTGATGTACTTTGCCTTGCTGCACCCAGCTGTCCTTTGCTGTTCTGATAAGTTATTTTTTTTGGCTCTGCGCTGCGTGATCCGATGTTTTGCTGTGCTGTGCCATATTGCGCCTCTGATCTAGAGATTTGTGAGCTGTGGGTTTAATGCTAGAGGCTAGAGCTGTCTCTCAATCCCACTCGCCCACCCTCTTAAATCTGCTTGCATTGTTTGCATAGTCAGTGTTTGGCATGTCTTTGCTCTTGATTTCTAATCTGCTCTGATTCACCTCAGACGACTTTCCCTGACTAAGAATTAAGGGGGGGGGGGGTTGGTGTGGTGTGGGTGGGTTGAGGGCAAGTCTTCTGGGGCTTAGTGAGAAGAGGAAGGCGGAGATTTGTGTTTGAGGAAGTGGATGAAGTATTGATTGGGCTCTGCCATTGGTGACTCCTCGATGGTTTGCAGTGATTGGTGGTCAGAAATGCATGAAGGGGGGACAGATTCATTTTCGCTTCCCGTCTCTGAGGAGAGACAGTCCTATCATTATGAAACTGCTAGAGGAAGTGGACAGTTGACCTGTTTGAAGTGGAACTGGATTAGTGAAATAGTGTTTGCTACTTCATTATATTTGTGTGGGTGTGTTTGTGTGTGTGTCTGTGTGTGTAGAACGATGCAGTCATTTGTTCGTTGCACCCATGAGAGGGTGAGCATCTTCTCTATGTAGGCCGTCAGTGTAAAACACAATAGTGCATTTTGTCCTGAAACTGTTCCCGTGTGATGGATACCTCATCCTGTTCCTGCACTGCCGTAGGTAGATGACTTACCCTCTCAGTGGCATTATGACAACTCCTCTATGAGACTTTGGCTTTAATGACGCGTGCGTGACTCTTTAATGACGCGTGCGTGTGTACATTTCTGTGTGTGTTTGTGTGTTTGTTTGTGTGTGATGTTAATTTGTGTGTGTGTGTGTGTGATGTCCATTTGTTTGTGTGTGTGTTTGTTTGTGTGTGATGTTCGTGTGTGTGTGTGTGTGTGTGTGTGTGTGTGTGTGTGTGATGTCCATTTGTGTGTGTGTCTGTGTACGTTTCTGTGTGTGTGTGTGTTTGTTTGTGTGTGATGTTAATTTGTGTGTGTGATGTGTGTGATGTGTGTGTGTGTGTGTGTGTGTGATGTCCATTTGTTTGTGTGTGTGTTTGTGCGTCCGGTGTCAGACAGGCAAAAGGAGAGATGGATGTGGTGTGGGCCCCTCACTGCTGTGGAGGCTAATGAATGAAGGCTCCTCTTCTGTTGCACACTAGCCCAGACGCATTAGACTTCCCCACTGTGACAGTGCGATATTGACCTGCCCATCTCTCCCTCACTCTCTCTCCTTCTCACCCTTTCTTTCTCTTTTACACATACTCTTTCTCTCCCTTTCCTTCTTACTCTCTCTTTCACACACACACACACACACACACACACAGACACACCACTCTCACAACACTGTCTTTCAGAATAAGGGACAGGGAGATATTGACCTGTCCATCTGTTGCAAAGAAATAAAAGTCATGCATGCACTACAATAGACTTTTCTCACACACACACACACACACACACACACACACACACACACACACACACACACACACACACACACATTGCACACTCTATCAACCCCCCCAAAGACACCACACATGCACCACCAGCACACACACCCACACCCACACACACACACACACACACACTTTCCAACTACTGTAGGACTCAACCAATCACCATTTTTCACCTCAGCAAGGTCTTGACCAGATTAGGAGTGAAGTGTTTCTCACACCACTGGTACCCACAATCCTTTGCGAGTGTGTTCTCACCTCAACTCTGAGACACCCCAGTAACACACACAGTTCCTGGCACGTTGACCCGAACCCTCTCTGGTCAAACACACTCTCTGACGGGGCCAAAATGCACTAGGAATAAACACTCAATTTTTTTTTTTTTTTTAAGGATTGTTTGACTAAAAAGATAAAAAATTTCCGCTCCCTTCCACTCCCTACAAATCAAACCAGCTAATAGGCTGACTGAAATAACAACATGCCAATCTCTAGGTATGGTGAAGGGTATATGATGATGTGGGGCTATTTTAATTCCAAAGGCCAAGGTAACTTTATCAGGATGCACAGTATTCTGGATCCATGAAATAACTTGCCTTTAAAAATAAAAATCTGCCTGTCTCTATGGGAATTTAACATAGGGGTGGGAATACTTATGACCCCTGTATTTTAAGAAAGAACATTTATTTATTTATGATACATTATTCATTCACTAAGAAAATTGGTGTCCTTAAAGGTTAGATATTTCCTTATTTTTCACTTAAGGCATTAAGATCAATTTCCAAAAGATGATTTTATATTCCTCTTTTCATTCATCTTTAGCATGGGTGCCAATACTTTTGGCCATCACTGTATATATGCCTTCACCCTTGCCGTCACATTAGCAAAAAAATATATGCTAAATGAATGAAAGACGCTTATATTAATCAAAAGTTGAACTGAAGTAGAACTATTACAGAGTTCTTGTGTATAGGAAGTGGTTAGCCATTCTAGTCAAATCTGAGCACTAATGCGAGTTACATGTAGCTACGTCTGCTGTCTCTGACCACGGTGTGTCTGGACTGCGTCCATGCAGCAATCACCATCAAGGCTCGTTTAACGTGCCATTTCTACTGGGCGTTGATCGGTTTTCTACTGCTTGTGTTTTTACTGAATTTTGGAGAATACGTGCATCTATTTTGCCATTTGCATTCTTTCATACAGTACTTTCAAAAGGCTGATGGTTTCCAGAGATTTACATTGTCACAAAGGATCTGTGTGGAATAAAAATAAAAATACAAATTATAAAGAACAACTTTTGAACCTAGTCTCTGCTTTTCATCTTCAAAAGGGACCAGTTTTACGAGGCAAATGTGCAAATGATAGTGAAAACATCAGGGGAAACTGCATTCAACCATCCAGGACAGAATTGCCACACAAACAATAAACCGAATCAGAGGGCTTAATATGTGTGTGGAGAATCCTGCCCCAATGTTTGCTGATGGTGTAACAGGGCCTTTTGCATTATCCATTTCACCTGTGTGTGTGTGTGTGTGTGTGTGTGTGTGTGTGTGTGTGTGTGTGTGTGTGTGTGTGTGTGTGTGTGTGTGTATATGTGTATATGTGTGTATGTGTGTGTGTATGTGTGTGTGTGTGTGTATATGTGTGTGTGTGTGTGTGATGCTATAACAGGACCATTTGTATTTCCTTTTTCCTTTGCTAATGTTCCAAATGGAGTTCATGGCACCTGTTAATCTGCAACACTTCCACAGACTGTGTGTGTGTGTGTGTGTGTGTGTGTGTGTGTGTGTGTGTGTGTGTGTGTGTGTGTGTGCGTGCGTGCGTGCGTGCGTGCGTGCGTGCGTGCGTGCGTGCGTGCGTGCGTGCGTGCGCGTGTGTGTGTGTTAGTGCTCCGGTGTGCGTGTGTGTGTGTGCGTGTGTGTGTGCGTGTGTGTGCGTGCGTGTGTGCGTGTGCGTGTGCGTGTGCGCGTGCGCGTGCGCGTGCGTGTGTGCGTGTGTGCGTGTGTGCGTGCGTGCGTGCGTGTGCGTGCGCGTGCGCGTGCGCGTGCGTGTGCGTGTGCGTGTGCGCGTGCGCGTGCGCGTGCGTGTGTGTGTGCGTGTGTGTGTTGGTGCTCCGGTCCTCCCGGTGAGGGATCCAGCACGGTCTCCCACTTTTGTTTGGCAGGGGGATCAGGGGGAGATTACAGTGATTACTCGTCGAGCTAGCTCAGGCGCCTCGTGTCATTACATACACACACACACACACACACACACACACATATACACACACACACACACACACAAACTCACTTACTCACAGACATACAGACGGACACACACACACACACACAGACATACAGACACACACCACACACACACGTCCAGAACACAAAAAAGAGGGGACAGGGGAGACATCGCCGCTCTCTCTGGAAAGCAAAAACACAGAGAAAGAAAAAAATATATATTATATATAGAGGTGGGGGGCGAATAGAACACTCGCTCTCAATTGCAATGGAATGTTTGGGTTATGAGGAATGGGCCCACCATTTGACAGCTATTTAATGTCACCTTTCATATTTAGATTGCATGGATATTGGCGCACCCCCCCCCCCCATCCCCGCCACACACACACTTTTCCTTCCTTGTGCGGGGGGCCACCGAGATGGCAAGGAGCGAGGATCTGTGAAATCGCTCCATTTGGCACAGAGGATGGAAAAGCGCTAAGCAGCCGCTATTTAAATGTCATGCCTTTGACAAGGTGCTGAGTGCTACACAGGAAGGAAACGCACAGAGATAGGAAGCAGAATATTTCAGTTTCAACTGTCTTTGTTTTTGGCGGGGGGGGGGGGGGGGTTTATGTCTTTTTTTGCAGTTTTTTTTGTCTAATTTTGACAAAATCTTGCTAATAGCCGTTGATTTGAAGCCAGTTGGACTCTATGGAAATAAAGCAAAGTGAAACTCTTAATCAAACTCTGCAGGTAGTGAAATGGAGAAACTAAAGATAAAAACAAACGAGTTCCTGCGGTGAGCTCGTAATGATTAAACAGTTTCAATTCAAACTAGCATGACACATTTCATTTCCTTGCATGGTTTTGAAGAAGAAAGTACTACTAACACTTCATCAAATGCGGATACAGAGAGTAGGTGGCACTGGTAGACCAAGGCAAAACAAAGTGTTTTGTTCTACCCAAACAAAATCAAAATATCTCTCTTTCAGACAGTCCACTGGCCATTTCCTTTGAGGGTACATTGTTCTGTGTAGTATATTTGTAGTTCCCCATTCTACAGTGGATGCCATTTGAGGAGGTGTCAGTCCCAACCTGTAACTGGATTGTGTTCAAACCGTTGATGGATTTCAGCACTGGGCCCCTAGTGAATCAACTGGACCCTTCCTACTCACAAAGGTCAAGCTGAAGGCCAACGAGCCTGATATTTCATGATACCACATTAACATCATTAGACATCCCTAACCGTACTTGTTATGTAGATAATTCTCTATTGATTTTTCCTAATTGATTTTCTCTTTTAATTTGTTAATTTCTAATTACACCGAGTGCACTTTGATTTCATTGGACTCGGACTTTCATCAGATAAAAAATGATTCCCTTGACATCTCGGCAGGAAGCATTCTTAAAACCTCATGGCAGCACAGATATGGGTCAAGATAAATATTGATGCTTGGATTTAGTGCGTAATCTGCTCCCTGACGAGTATGATTATTCTTAATCTGCAGGTTCATGCAAAGTGATCGCGCGCCCTGATTAAAGTTTAGCGTCCTGACCCTCTGTGAACTTTGCATTGTTTGTATAATAAAGATTACTGCACAGATGAGGAAGGCAGGATATTTCAAACAAGCTGTGCTCCTTTTTTTGTCTTCCTTGACTCCATCAGGAAGCTGGACTTGGCAGGAGAGGACGGTAACAGTATACTCTAAATCGCAGTATAACCCGAAACATTGGGTCATTTTCATCTCCGTTCGCAATAAACATATCTGATTTTTCTGAGAAACATATCTGAGTTTCTTTGTTAGCTTTCATAACACCAGGGCAGCAAAGAACAATGAAGCAAAGGAATCTTTGTAATTGCAGCATTATACTATTATAGTGTCACCACCATGAATTTGTCGGCAGACTACAGCAAATTATCATAATGTAATTAAAATGAACAATTTCTAATGGTGTTAATTATAGTTATTCTTACTTATTAATTATACCTAAAAAAAAAAAAAAAATGCTTAACAACATAATTCTGTAATTTACATGCCGTGGACATATTTGGGGAAGCCGATCTTGCAAAGTATGTAGTAAACAGTCATGATCGTTTTTCAGCATAGTTATCTTGTGTTCTGGCGAAGAGTGCTAAATCACAACTGTATCTTCTTGAATCAATGTCTTGCCTTCGGAGAGAGTGTACTCCTGCCCGTATGAAAAGCCTTCCTGTATTGAATTGATAATACACAGAAGCTCCACTCCCTTTGAGGTGATTTTAGTGGCATTTATGTAGTTTCTTGTTTTGTCTCAGTCAACCACCTCTTATACAATCACTAAAAAGCTTGTCTGGTTATGCCTTCAAAGAAAGGTATGAACCTAATGGATAGGAAAAATAACTTTATTGTATTTAGAAAAACAAGAAATTGAGGTAAAAAAAATTGGGCTTTGGTAATAGTTTCTCTCTCTCTCTTTTCCTCTGTAGCTTTGACCCTGTGAGACACAGGCTGCATTCAGACGCTTGAGAGTGTGAGTGCAGAGGGAGTGAAATGAGTGGCATCCAGGGGTCACGACCCTATAAAGTCCAGCTGGCGATAAGAGCCGGCTCGTGTCTCATTACAGGCTCGCCTTAAATGAGAAAAGGTCCTTCACTCTCCTTTCGTCCTGGTGAGATTGATTAGTTGCCCCGGAATCAATGTTAATTAAGGTGTAAAGGAAGCTTTTAATTGTCCCGTATGAATCATGGTGTTAGCTCACCTCGACCCTGCCCTGCGACTCGCATTGTGAGAGGCTATTTAGCAGGAAATAAATAAATTTTTATGTCGCCTGCCCCTCAGAGCCTTTTGCAGCGAGAGGCCGTTTGTAAGCATCGGTTTGATGCACGATTGAATTGGCTTGGCGACGCTCGGCGGACGCTTGTGCCAACTGTCCAATATTTCAAATTGCGAACATAAATGATGTTATTGCGGTTGATGCCGTGAAATGATTAATGCGTATTATTCAACATTCGTTGGCTGTTTATTTCTTTTTAACCCTGGTGCGTTGATCTCATTTTTCACCGAAGCAATCATCGACATCCAAGTTTTGTTTTATGCACTTGAAGTTTCAATCGCCGGTCATTTAATTTTTGCCCCAATCAGAGACGGAATAAATAGCTATAAGCGAATGAAGGCATGACTGTGTAAAGTGCTGCGGTTTAAAACATTGTGATTGAGAGACTAATGAGCCTAAGACAGACGGGGAGCCAACGTTTCGCTTGATTTTTCACTTGACTGCCTGTGTCCCCTGTACATTAGTCATGGTTCTATCTTGCGTCCGCTTCCTCGCAGTCCGAAAAATTCACAACGCAGAAAAACACCAGTGAACGTCCACCCCACTTCTCCTTTTCAACCTCACAATTTTATTGCTGACAGACAAGCAATCAGCGATCACTCAACCCTCAAATGGTTCGATTTCATAATCGCAACAGTAAAATGATATTTATTCCCCTTCATTAGCCACATGCTAAGTGTGCCCTAATTGAGTTACGGCTTTGGTTTGTGCACTTTATTGAGGATGTGCGTGGATGACATTGCCATGACTTTGGAGATGAATTCATCACATTTCCTTTTGTATAGTTGTCCATCAGAATTGCTAATCTCCTCCCTTTTTGATCTCTTTGTAGATGCAACAATCGAACGCAATGTGCGGTGGTGGCCGGGCCCGAAGTCTTCCCTGACCCCTGCCCTGGAACATATAAGTACCTGGAGGTGCAGTACGAGTGTGTCCCATACAGTATGTATCCCTTTCCAATACTCTCTGATTGCTAAAAAGCTAAAGGCTAAACTGCATGCAATGCTAACACTTCTTTCCCTTTCAGGTTCCTCTAACTGGTCTGGAATTATTGTGTGGCTCAAAATTCCAGACCACACACACACACACACAGACTGTGTTTCTATGTCCTTGCACCACAAATAACTGACATTCTTTTTTATTCACAGACACATCTCTCTGATGACAGGTTCCTGTGTTCACTGGTCATTCCATTGCACACTACATGGCTTGTGCTTGCCATCTGTTGGTAGTGGCCCTATGCCATGCCTCAGTGACTTGGACTCTTGTGTTTCAGGTTTCATCCTCTTCCATCTTTAGTACTGGCCTTGGTGGTGACTGGAGTTTAATAATTCGATGCAAAATAGTAGGGATGATTGTCTGGGTAATAGAAAGACAGCGTGTGTGTGTGTGTGTGTGTGTGTGTGTGTGTCCATGTACTTACACACTTAAACACTTACATAGTGATAATTCTTTCTAATTCATACCCACATATTAGCCACTTCTTCATGTTTTAATTTTTAACTTACTTTCTTTCTCCGAGCAATTATTGTTGTCACCCGGCAAGCTAATCTTTCATTTTTATTTTGCTTGCCAGAGGGCAGAACATAACCTCCCTTGGCCATATGACTGCCTTGCCTTGCTCTCTCTCTCTCTCTCTCTCTCTCACTCACTCACTCACTCACTCACTCACACACACACACACACACACACACACTCATGCAGAGACTGATTTTCAATAGCTATATTGTTTCAGCACTCCAGGTTTCATATAGTGACCTGTATTCACATGGCTTGACCCTTTGTGGACCCTTACACCTCATTACATGCCATCCACAGTCTTGGACCAGACTTCAAAGGCATCACAAACCCTGAAATAGAGGCTACTGTACTGTTTTTTTTTTTTTTTTTTTTTTTTGCTGTACTGCACCAAAATCATATTTCATTCAGCATTCAGCAGCTGAGAATTTGATAACCCTGGGTGAGTTATTGAATTTAATCTGAATGACTGCTATATGAAATGACCATATCTGATCCGAAAGCCCTTTTCTTTACCCATCAAGATGTTTTATTTATACATGCCATATTAAAGATGATAAAATTATGCTGCAAGATGGAGAAAATAAATATATGAAAGAGAGAAAGAGAGAGAGAAAGAGGGAGAGATTGTTGTTAGTGAGTTACTTTTTGTGGAAAAAAGATATTTCAATAACTGTCTGATCATATGCCAGGATGCAATAAGCACATTCACTTCATTACAGAAGCCCTTAGAAACTGGTCTGAGTGTATCATCCTAATATTTTGGTTACTTTATAAATTATGTAAGTCCTCACGTTATATTTTGTGATTGCCTCAAGTTATATTTTGTGATTGCATTAAGATCTTTTATTCCAATTTATTCCATATTAGATCTTGACAGCAAATTAGTTACAGTTTAATCATTCATCTAAGATTGTAATTGGGTTGTTGTCCTTAGACATTCCATCCATAGTATGTTCTGAAAATAGAATGTCCACCCTGTTTGCTTCAGCTACTACCATTCAGAACTTTTTATGACAGTTTGTCTCTCTGTTCATTATAAGAGACAGGTCTGCAAATTAACAAATTGCAGAGTAATTAGCCATCATATCAATTAAGACACCAGAGGAGGCTTGAAGGAAGGGAAAGAAAGATAGAAAAGAGCCCGTCCTATCTCTGGCTGTTACCTCTCTGGGAACAGCTGTCAACCGGGTGGACGGCTCGTTATCATCGGATGGCCAATTAGCCCAGACAGGTGATCATAATCATATTCTGTCATCAGAAATTTTCCAAACATTTCACTGTCCAAAAATCATCATCGTTTACGTAACACAGGTGTGTAGATGGTGTTTGGGAGGAGATGTTGGTGGTGGCGAAGGGTGGGGGGTTGAATAAAGAATAAAGAAGTCAATATAATATCAGGCCCTGATTTCACTTGGTGTGTCATTTGGTTTTAAAAATGTGTCCCGGGGGCTGGACAACAGTGGACAGCTAAGACACATCACCATTCACATGTGTGTGTGTCCATTCACACGTGTGTGTCCATTCACACGTGTGTTTGCCATCCATAATGACCACTTTTTGTTACGGCCTATGCCACTTTCTCTGAGAGTCTATGTGTTGGCGTCGCACCAGGAGGCATTAGTATTCACGCTACGGAAGATGTGTGGTCAGGTGGGTTCCAGATCGCCTCGCGATTTGAGTGATCAGATTCAAAATGTGATTTGTTAGTTGTTAAATGTGATTTGGTAGCGGTTTAGTACTGTCCAGTTTTGATTGGATTGCATTCAACATGGCAAGGCATGTTTTGTTGTGTCCAGAGAACGTGGAGGTCGTCATAGGGGCTGGTTTGTAGGCGTGTGCTTGCTGAATTCCAGGTAAATCATGACGTGTTTTTTTTTTTTTTTCTGTGTGTGTGTGTGTGTGTGTGTGTGTGTGAGAGAGAGACAGAGAGAATGGGGTGGTGGTGTGGTGGTGGTGGTGGGAGGAGAGGTTG
Organism: Alosa sapidissima; assembly: GCF_018492685.1. Classification (NCBI taxonomy): domain Eukaryota; kingdom Metazoa; phylum Chordata; class Actinopteri; order Clupeiformes; family Clupeidae; genus Alosa; species Alosa sapidissima. The sequence goes on from NC_055974.1 coordinate 22,614,547, forward strand.
GCATGTGACAATTAGTTTTGGGGATGGCGGCCCTATTGTAAAACAAGGACTGTATGCAGATGTGAGCTGGCAGTGAGAGTCATTTGAGGGACTAATAAGAGAGGCAGCCCACACATAAAGGGATTCTTCTCCCTGTGTGTGTTTGTGTGTGTGTGTGTGTGTGTGTGTGTGTGTTGTTGAGGTTTACGGCAGCCCACACGTAAAGGGATTCTTCTCCCTGTTAAAGCCAATCTTTGCTTTGTAGCCCACTGACATGTCATCTTTCTCACTATTTTGCTCTCTTCCTTGCTCATGCCCCCCTCTCTCTCTGTCTATCTCTCTCTCTCTCTCTCTCTCTCTCTCTCTCTCTCTCTCTCTCTCTCTCCCTCTCACTATTTTGCTCTCTTCCTTGCTCATGCCCCCCTCTCTCTCTGTCTATCTCTCTCTCTCTCTCTCTCTCTCTCTCTCTCTCTCCCTCTCTCTCTCTCTCTCTCTCTCTCTCTCTCTGTCTCTGTCTATCTCTCTTTTTCTCTCTCCTCTATCTTGACAACTCCAAACTTGCTCGGTGACACTCATCAGGTTTCTCTCTCTCCCTCTTTCTCTCCATCTTTCTCTCTCTATCTCGCCCTTTTCTCTCTTGCTCTCTCTCTACTTTTCTCTCTTCCACACTCCTTGTGTTGCATTTTCCCCCCTCTCACTATCTGTTGACAAGTTCCTTCTCGATCTCACTCTTCATCCTCTCACCTCTTGTTCCTCTTTCGGTCTTCCTCTCTCATCCCTTCAACTCTTGTTCCTCACCCTCTCCCTCTCCCTTCCACTCATTGTCTCTTCTTTTCTCTCTCTCTCTCTCTCTCTCTCTCTGTCTCTCTGCACCCTCTCTCTCCCTCCCTCGGCTCTCCTCTTTTGTGGGTGGACGGTGTCATCAGTATTCTGGTCGGAGGGCGGCTCTGTCAAGTGAAGTTACTGCTGGCCTCATCTTGCCGCTGCCCGAGTGGACTGCCCAGCATAGCGATGAGCTTGGGTGAATCGCCTGCATTCGGTGGTTGGAGAAAGAGAAAGACAGAGAGAGAGAGAGAGACAGAGGGAGAGAGGGAGAGAGAGATAAAGCATAGCTGGACGTTTCAGAATGAGTGGGGGAGGGGTATCATTAGGTTGTTTTCATCCTGACCGCCAGGAACAAAGAAATAAACAAACATCACCAAATGAAATACACAAGAATACACCATTGTACTGCTGCAGCTTTCTAGTAATATTTTACTTAATTGGCTCCTCCATGGTTTAGCCAGTGGACCTGTTTCCAGCTGTGTGTGTGTGTGTGTGTGTGTGTGTGCACACACGCTTGTTACATGTTGACCTTACAGTTGCATGAATGGATTCACTGCAGGCTTGTAACACACATGCGCTCTCTCTCTCTCACTCACTCACTCACACACACACACACACACTCAGTGAAATGGAATGTGCTCTTCAATACATGCGGCTGATTATTGAGATGCCCTGCTTTGGAACAGGGTTGCACTTTTGAGCACTCTGTGATGACATATTATCATGAGTCAGATCTCCACAGCATCTCTCTCTCTCTCTCTCTCTCTCTTTCTTCTCTCTCTCTCTCTCTCTCTCTCTCTCTCTCTCTCCCTTCCTCCCTCCCCCTCCGGCCCTCTGCTCCCCTCCCCGACCTTGACTCACAGCCCGTGATTGTACATCCACAATGGATCACTTGTCCCTGCTCCCAGCCTTTCAAAAGCCTCCCCTATTTTTGTGGTTCAGGCCATTTTTACAAGCTGGTTCCTTCAGAGGTCAGTCTTTGTGGGTGACACATACATACACACACACACACACACACACACACACACACTTGCTAGTCTTGTTCACCCCTGCGATGAATCGGATGTAGCATCTGGTCAAGGCCTAGGTTTCCAGGCAGTAGTCAGATAAGGGCACACAAAAGGAGAAACTGAATAATTGTTTCAGTCCTGTCTAGGTGTGTGTGTGTGTGTGTGTGTGTGTGTGTGTGTGTGTGTGTGTGTTTTTGATCATGTCTGTCAGTGCTTTGCACAAACCTACCTCATCAACAGACTGTTCCAGAATAAGCAATTAGGCATATTTCTGCATGTAGTTACCATGGAAAACAGGCTGACCTTGATTCACATGGTTAAATCCAATATGGTGCATAATTGCACTACATAGTTGTAGTTTTCTTCCAAGAAATTCTTGTAATACAGCTTGCTTTTCTTCCTCTTCCTGTCAGTGTGCTTACTGATCCATCCATCCATTCATCTGCTATGTCTATTTTTCTTCATGTTGGCAAGTGGAAATAATGAATGATAATGGTACCATCCTTCAGTTAAATTATAATGGTGCCATAAAAATATGTATTAAAAAAAAATCGTCCGAACCAATTGTGACCCCTAATTCGGTATGCACAGATGGCTGAGTGTCTCAAAATGAGTTTAATTCCTAACAACAATAGGAGTGAAACACCTCCATCCTTCAACATTTCACTAATTTTTTTATGGTCCATTTTCTTTTTTTTCTCTCCAGAAGGTCTCATCAGAGCTCTATTGTAGAGGCATCTTGCTGGATTAGCACAATGAGCCTGGCAAAAACCTAATGCAATAAACCCCTGATTATTTTGGCAGATCCCTCAACACCTGCCACTTCTGTTATCTGTCAGCATGTCCCCGTGTCGGTCGCCAAACAAGGGCCGCACAATCGATCTGTCACACGCCGTCGTTCCGCCATCTATCTATCTCGCCCGCCATTTTCGCCTGATGGGCTGCCGTTGTTTTGGTGCCTATCCTCCGTGGACGCCCCTCTTTAAGCACCCAACGCCTGTGACGGAAGGCTGTGACCAAGCAACGATTTACCTGTCAGGGCCTAACGTCACATTCGCTTTTAGGCGTGAAGGGACATCCACATGCGCGCCGACCCACCATCCCTAATAGTTTGCGATGCCAGTGTCTTGGCAACAGCGAAGCGCAATTATTCACGTTGGACCCGACTAACGTCCGCTGCGCGATCCAATGTTTGAAATGGCAGTGTTTAGATGCCGTCACAGGCATCGAGGTAAACAAGGATCAGCCGGACCTGGGCACCATACCGTTCTGCTGTGTCCGATGCCAGCCAATCCATCAATGTTAATTGCAATTATGTTAATTGGAGGCCCAGTTGGGCTTGGCAGTGCACGGTCATTAGCAGGTGATTCTCCTTTAAAGTGATTTCAGGGTCTGATCAGCGTTAGGACCAGTGTACATATGAGCCATGAAGTCCCCATCAGACGTGGTCGCACTGTCATTTTCCCTCTTTGATGGCCATCCATCATATGTCAACATTTTACATTCTTCTTACAGTTACTTCCTCAAAAAAATCCTCAAACCACGCTGACTGGATGGGATGTGGTCTCTCTAGACTTGATTTCTCCATAACCCTGAATACAGTTTATTCTGTATGTAGTGTTGCTTGGCGATCCAGTATCACACTCAGTGCCATTGTAATTTGAATCGATTTATTCAGTGTGCAGCAATCAAATCTTATTAATTAATCACCTACAAATGTATGACTGTGTAGGTGCCTTTATGAAAATCATTGTGTTAAATGTATCTAGCTGAAGTGTCGTTCGTTGTCCATCTTGAATCTGTTGTTGTTGGAGTCCTTGGTCGCTAACTAGCATTTAGCCCTGATCTCTAAATCTCTGTCAGGGCTTATTTTCACTTGGGTGCCGATCCCCGTGTGATCTGAGGTGTGAAGGGTGAGGAACGAGAGAGAGAGAGTAGAGAGGCCTGGAGACTGACGGGCTTTAATGACAGCTGACCTCCTCCTCGCACAACACACTCACCACCCACTGCAACCTGACCCCCCTTCAGGGCAATCACAAGCCTTACGCTCCATTGCTTTTGCAGTGTTTCAGCGAACCTGCTCAGAATCATGTCATGCGAGGCTATGTGAGGTGGTTGCAGTGTGCTGTGCTGCAAAGGTGTGAGAGACCATGTTTACACAAGGGGAAAAGAAAGCACTGATAGGTGTTAGAACAGTGTTAGGTTGAGGTTATCTGATGAAGTGTCAAATATAACACATACTGTATACATACTCGTCATTTACCCTGCGTTTGCATGCATTTTCATTTATGAGAACAAGCAACATCCAATCAGACTTCTGGATACCTCACTTCATGAATACTTCACCCACTAGTTGCCACCCTGCTCTTGTATTGGATCTAGAGAGATACTATATTGCTTAAGCCATAGATATCACTTAAGCAATTTGTGCATAAAGTGGTTTTGAAAAGCAAACCATTTCAAAATAATGCTAATTTGGGGGAGGCATTACCAGCAAGATTGAATATTCTTTTTTTGGGGGGCTTTTTAAAATGCCCACTCAGGGAAAAAAATGAATGAAATCACATTTTGGGGACACTTAGCTGGGAGGCCCATTGTCTATGCGACCAAGCTTGGCCACGTAATTGCAATCTTGTCCCCCATTTATCATTTGGCCTAAGTGAGACCAAGCCGAGCCTCTAGGACACAGCCATCCACACTTATTGGCTGAGGCCGTGCTCACGGATAACGCATGGGATAATGAGCAGGAGGAGAAGAGGAGTAAAGGAAAAGAGGGGGGTGCAGCTTTTATAGCAGCAGGGTAAAAAACACAGCTGCTGAAAAAAGCATCAACGTTTCTTTCCCTCCCTTTGGATGCGGGTGTGCCCTCCCTGATTGCAAAAGAGGGGTATGATTATGGACACACGTAAATGACTGTGTTTTGGGGTGGTGTGTGTGTGTGTGTGTGTGTGTGTCAGTGTGTGTGTGTGTCAGTGTGTGGTGGTGGTGGGAGCATGTGAAAATGGCTTTTCTAGCTAATAGCATCAAAGGACGCAGACTATAATCTATCAGGGGCTCCTTGCTCTCAAATGGGCCTTTGTTGCGCAAAGTGCTTCAAGAGGTGCTAAGTGCTAGGCTAAAGCGTTAATTGCCGATTGGGCCCATGGCACTGTGGACACACAAACAAACACACATACACACACAAACAAACACACACACATATACACCCAGAGACCTCGCGGGATTGTCAGTGTTAATCAAAGGTCTCGTCTGTTGCATCCCTAATGAGAAGATTCAGTCTGAGTTTGCCTAAGTATCACCTTAGGGGTGAGTCACTTTACTGCTTCTGGAATAAATCGCTATTTATCTCATGTTGATATGTATTTTAAATCCTGAAAGATTTTATAATAAGGGCTCTTTTCATTGTCTGTGACCAAGGGGAGCTTTTCCTAGAGGTGCCTTCTTTGACCTTGACCTGTTGGGAATGAGCTTTGTGTTTTGAGAAAGCGAGACACTACGTGGTCACAGATGTTTATTTTTTTTTTTTTCATTTCTGTCTGTCGTTTTTTGTGCCTCTTCCTCTTCCTGTGTCGTTCCTTGGTGAATGAGGCTTTGGTCGGTCTCCAACAGACTGCACCTGTTACAGGAGGGGGTCCCTGCACAGCCAAGGATATGAGATGCTGAGAGAAGATGGAAGAGATGAGAGATGAGAGCGAGAGAGAGAGAGCGAGAGAGAGAGAGCGAGAGAGAGAGAGGATTGGGAAGACCCAGGGTTAGGACAGGTGACAGTAGTGGATAAATCAAAAGTAGAATATAGATGATTGGAGTGTGTGTGTGGGGGGGGGGCTATGCCCATATATAAAGGTCAGATACACACAGACAGACACCATCACAGTCAGAGACACATACTAGGATACCCAGACACAATGGGAGAGATACACACTGACACAGACAAAGAGACAGACATACACACACACACACACACACACACACACACAGATGGACAGACAGAGTGTCTGAGCAACAGAATGGGGGAAGAACAGACAGAAAAGCATTGGACCAAAAGAGAGAGAGAGAGAGATAAAGAGGGAAAGTGGGGGAAAAGCGAGAAAGAGAGATGGAACTGGAGATTGCTGCCGTGACCTCCCACATCCTCAGGCGCATGCTATTCAAAGCCCTCTAATTTGTGTCATTAATTAAGCACTGCAAGTCTAGTCACAATGTCTCTCTCTCTCTCTCTCTCTCTCTCTCTCTCTCTCTCTCTCTCTCTCTCTCTCTCTCTCTCTCTCTCTCTCTCTCTCCTCCCTCACTCCCGTTGCCATCCCGGGATCCTCTCTCTGCTCCGCTCCACTCAACCATGAATCTCTATTAGGCACTAATGATATCATTCTGCCACCTCGCTGGCACGCAGGCACAAAATCGGGACATGTTAATTATTGAGAGGCTCGGGCATGCACCCGGCTTCGGCTGAGGGGTAGAAGGAGGAGGAGAGGATTCGATTCGGTGGGGTGGGGGGGGGTGGTGAAGTTTACAGTAACAGCCTCTGGTTTATCCGCGTTTATTGGTTGTCGATCATCTCCACTGCTGGGGCCGGTGTTGAAAAAAGTTAAGCAAACAGCTTCAAAGTCATGGAGTCATTCGCATCTGCAGGGCTCAGGTGATTGACGCCTGTTGACAGCTTACGTGAGGTAAAAGTGTCCCCGACAGTCAAGAACCCCCCCCCCCCCCCCCCTCCTCCTCCTCTCCACCGCCCCCTTCTTTTAGGCGTTTGGGGAAACGTGCAGGTTTGGGACACACATTTAGGTGTTTATCTCACCAAGGCCAGCTGCAGATGCTCTTCCCACCAATTAGCTGTTCTTAAGATGCTCTTTAGGTGTACTTTCAGCCAATTACATGATTATGAGATGATCTAATCCGACCTGCCTGGGGGAGACCCTGTTGTCCCTTGGCAACTCACATCATGACTTTATAATGGTATCAGGTGCAAACATTTAGTCCAGACACAGGTACAGCATGTCTTTCTTTAATTAAGGATTAGTCAGATCATCCTCATAGTTAAGCTTCAAAATAAGCATTATCAGTAGTAAGTGTATCACCAAGTAGGTTCCTTGTTCAGTAACCTTCCTCTGAAGCATGGGATATCATGCAGCTCAAGATATAATAATTATTCGGTGCCTGGGAAATACCTTCCCAAGAGATTGGACTATATGATCAATAGGACAGTCATATTCTTCCTCCATGACTTGGTGAAATGTATCAAGAGTAATACTTTCCGTTTTTGTTTTTGTGTGGTGAAGTTTGTGTTATTTTGTCCTTTAGTTTTCTACTAGTAAAAATATTTGTCCGTATATGCCTGCCATTTGGAGACTGAAGTTGAACAGCTTTTCTTTTCTGAAGAACACCAGCAAAATAGTTTTATTTTATTTTTTTAATAGTAACAGAAAA
>NC_055974.1:22622284-22624784 GCF_018492685.1 Alosa sapidissima
TTTTTTTCCTGTGTGTGTGTGTGCTTCTTTTGCACACATACCGTAGCCACTCCAAAATGTACAGCTCAGAGGCTTTACGGAAATGACAAGATCATTCTTGTGTCATCACAGCATGTAGAGACATACTGTACACACACACACACACACACACACACACACACACACACACTTGTTTGACTGCTGTGTGACACTGAGGGCATCACCTTCAGATCTCTGTGCAGTTCTAATGTCAGCTGGCCTAAGCCTAGCCCGTAGAACAGCACAGAAGACTTGGCGGTGTCGATATGGTACTGTACATCCATCTGGCATGTTCTCTTTTCCTTCTCTCTCTCTCTCTCTCTCTCTCTCTGTGTCTTTGTCTCTCTCCATCCTTCTCTCTGGCTTTTTTGGAGAATGTACATTGTAAGCCCCTGGTAACTCGGGTTAATCCACTCTTATTAAATAAAGGATTACAGAGTTGGGAGCTGGAGAGGGCCATGAGCCTGTCCTACTGTTTACTGCACTAGGGAGCAGACCCCCTCTCACACACACATAAACCAACACACACACACACACACACACACACACACACACAGACACACACACATAAACAAAACATAGACACACATAATTAAAACACACACACACACACACACACACACACACAGTGTTCCTTGCACTGGGTAGGAAAGGAAAGGCATAGAATATAAGATAGAGACTGATGTGGAGGAAGGGATGAATAAGAGATATAAGGAAAAGGGGAGATGGGATGATGGGATACGGTGAGATAGAGAGGAGGAGTGGATGGAAAATAGAACAAGCGAGACAATGAGAGGAGATACATACACACATACATATATATATGTGTGTGTGTGTGTGTGTGTGTGTGTGTGTGTGTGTGTGTGTGTGTGTGTGTGTATGCCTACTGAACTATCACATGAGTCACAACCTCTTGCAGTAGGTACTCTGTAGGCTACTATGTATTACTATGTGGTAAAGGACCGTAGAGTACATGCTCATCGCCAGTCATTTGCATGGGGGAAAAAAACCCCATGATCAGTTACTTGGAAAAAGGCATAATATGCAACTTTCATTTCTCCACTAGACCTTTCTGGTAGAGCAATGGATTGGAGGAGGGACACAGTGTGAATCGGATCAATATGTTGAGATGGAAAGAGGAGTGTGTGTGTGTGTGTGTGGGGGGGGGGGGGGGTCGCATGTGTAGTCTTGTGTTGTGTAGGCTGTTGTGTAGATATGTATTTGATGCTTCCCCATGCATGCCTGGGGGCAGACATTAATTTGAAGAGCCGCTTGGCCTAGATTCAGATTGATGTGAATCATATCCACGGAATTATATCCACGGACTACATCAGGTTAGCGTTCTCCTTCTCCCTCTTTTTTCACGATCACACACACCTGCACTGCATATCTCTGCTCGCATTGGAAAACCATAGTATCACATGGCAATAACTAACACTAACCTGAAATCCGTAATATCACATGACGCCAACTAACACTAACCCTGATTGTGACTATGACTCACGTCGGCCTGTATTGGCACAAGTACACTGGCGTAATCATTGGTCTTTATTTATGTCATGCAAGAAATGGCTGGTAAAGTATCTATGGTATTTCCCCAGTTCAGATGCCATATATTTGCCACATGCACTATGTATCATACTGTGTGTGTTGCCCTGTGTATCATCAGCTGTGCCATAACCATCAAAGAGATCTCTCTCTCTCTCTCTCTCTCTCTCTCTCTCTCTCTCTCTCTCTCTCTCTCTCTCTCTCTCTCTCTCTTTGAACGATGCATTGAAAAAGGCTTCATCTGTGATGTTCCATATGCTCATCCTCTACATCCAATTTGGCCTTTCAAAATAAAAAAAAATCCTAGAAAGAATGAAAGATATTCTTAGACAAGTTAATTGCAACCATTTCTCTTCTCCTTTTCATTTGACACAACTTCAAAAAGCTCTCCTTGCCCATCCTAGTGTTGCTGTAAGCTGTTTTCTCCTTTATTTTCTGTTTTCTTCCTGGCTTCCTTCGCAGGTTCCAACAAAAGGAAATGCTGTGGTGTATTTGTATTATGTCTCAGTGCCGGATGGAATTACAACGCAGGAGCACTGACCTGACTGTACTACTGTTTCCCATTTTCTCTCATTGTTATTATTGTAATTATCATTCTCTTTCCTCCACTGCACAGTCTCTCAATGGCTCTCAGCTGACCTGCCAGAATAAACTGGATTCTTTGCCAAATGCTCGCACCAATTAATGTATTCTTTCTGTTTCTTCCCTGTTTCTTATTCCTCTTTCCAATCCTCACTGTATCTCTCTTTCTCTCTCTCTCTATCTCTCTCCTCTCTTGTTCCCTCTCTTTCCCATGCCTAAAATAGAAGTGGAACAGAAAGGTAACTAAAATGACTTCTCTTGTTCTAATGTAGAGTGAACTTGCTCCATTTGCTATAGTGCTCCATACGACTCTATTTGTAATTCCCCCCAGAAAACATTTTTTTGTTTTGTT
>NC_055974.1:22629784-22639784 GCF_018492685.1 Alosa sapidissima
GACTTCATCGCCGGACGGCCCACCACGACCTACAAGCTGCCACACCGCGTGGACGGCACGGGGTTCGTAGTGTACGACGGCGCGCTCTTTTTCAACAAGGAGCGCACGCGTAACATCGTCAAGTTCGACCTGCGCACGCGCATCAAGAGCGGAGAAGCCATCATCGCCAGCGCTAACTACCACGACACGTCGCCCTACCGCTGGGGCGGCAAGTCCGACATCGACCTGGCGGTGGACGAGAATGGCCTGTGGGTCATCTACGCCACCGAGCAGAACAACGGTCGCATCGTCATCAGCCAGCTCAACCCGTACACGCTGCGCGTGGAGGGCACGTGGGAGACGGCCTACGACAAGCGCTCGGCCTCCAACGCCTTCATGATCTGCGGCGTGCTCTACGTCATCAAGTCCGTCTACGAGGACGACGACAGCGAGGCGACGGGCAACAAGATCGACTACATCTACAACACAGAGCTCAGCAAGGACAGCTACCTGGACATCTCCTTCCCCAACTCCTACCAGTACATCGCCGCCGTGGATTACAATCCCCGCGACAACCTGCTCTACGTCTGGAACAACTACCACGTGGTCAAGTACTCGCTGGACTTTGGCGCCCTGGACAACAGACTAGGTAAGGGGACTTTCCATCAAAAACGATTAATTTGCCTTTAGGTTTGAAACCCTAGTGCTGGCTTTGTGTTTCCCTTCTTGCGTGTTTCCTCACCTGATTTCTAAGTGCTGACATGCTTTGGCATGCTCGTTGAGCTGTCCTTCATTTTAATAGTCAGAGTTTAGTTCTTTATTAGTCTACTGTCGTATATGCAGTTCTATTCACCACTGCTACTCAAAACAGGGCCCTTGGGCAGAATATATATGCATAATATTGTCTTAAACCTTTGCCGGTTCTAAGCTGACGTATGTATTTTTAGACGGTTAATGCTCACCGGAGGCTAATTAAAGTCAGGTTTCAGTAGAAATGTTGCAGAGGGGGGGTCCTCGAGGACTGTGTTTGAAAACATCCAACCACAGCAAGGGCTGTATTGGAGAGGGTGTGCCTGTTAGTGGAGTTTGAAAAGGTGAAGGAGGTAGTATTTCATACTGTATGTCATTCATATACATATTTTTGAAATCCTGAAGCCAACTAACCGCTGCCTTGACAAATCTGATTATATGATTTTAATATGTATAAATCCCTAAAGCCAGGATGATTTCATCATACATAGGTAACTTTTTTATATTTTGTTTTTAATTTAACTGAAATTGAGTTGAGCTAGGATTTACTCCAAATTCCAATCTATCTCATTGCAATAATATACAGAATAAACACAAATCCTTAAGTAAGCAAGGCTTTGCATAGAAAAAAAAGAGAATTATGTGCAGAAACATTGATGCAGATCTACAGGCCTTAATGATAAAAAGCCTCTGGTCTTAAACACACGTTGACAATATGACAATAACACAAACTTTGTCATGTACGAGTGTGTAATGGTGTGGAGCAGCTGTTTTGTGATTTGTTACGAGTCTTTTTTTTCTTCTAATTGCCAAGTGGGGGTTGGAGTTAACGAACAGGAAATGTTTGGCTGCTTTTGAAAGCCAGCTTGCAGGGGCACTTGCCGTGTGTGAGAAGTAGATAATTAATGTAGGGAGAGCACCTTCGTGGGCCACCCATTTATAATTAAAGCCCTTTAGAGGAAAAAAAAAAATTATACAGTGGAAAATATACACTGGGAAACAAAGGGGAGGGATACCTCTGTCATGGCATAATTGCATGGTGAAATACTTGTACTTGCTCCATAGCTAACCTTTGCACAGATAGGCATTCATTTTTGTGGGGTTTTTTGTGTGTGTGCGTTTTTTTTTTTTTTTTTTTTTTTGCATTCTCACAAACAGCAAATCGTTTGAACCCTTATTGGCTTTAAACCTTTCTTCCTGCAAAGTAAAATGATTAAAATAGTCCCCAAGTGCCTGAATTAATAGGTGTGTTTTAACACAGAGTTTCCAGTAGCTACGTTCAAAGTTAAGAGTTGTTTCTTCTGTTTCTCTTTTTTGTATTTCTACACCCGATTACTGAACGCATGTTGAAAGAGAGTTATTAAACGCAGTGGAAGTCTCTCTCGGGAGCCTAATTTCTTCACACCTCTGTTTGTGAAATAACAGATGTGACACACAGACACACACACTCACACACATACACACACACACACACACATGCCAAAAAGAAAATGTCTCTGACACACAGAGGTAATTCTTTGTGCTTCGTCTAATCAGCCTCTTTGTCAGATGTGTCAGAAGTTGTTTGGCAGCCAAGTCTCCGCTCACAGCAGTGAACTAAATCTTTAGTTTTGCATCTGTCTTTATTTTTCAGTGTCACGTTTTTCATTTAATCCCAGTGAAAAAAGAGGGAGGGAGAGAGAGAGATAGAGAGAAAGAGAAAAAAAAAAGAAGAGAGAGAGAGATATTGCAGTAATGCTGCAGTTGCCTTTGTCAAGTGTAAGATTACACAACATGGTGAATTCCAGCGTGTGTGTGTGTGTGTGTGTGTGTGTGTCTGAAAGAGTGTGTGTATGTGTGTGCATATAATATGTGTGTAAGCATTTCATAAGCATTTTCACACAAACTGCATCTCTTGCACGTATATCATTAGTGTGTGTGTGTGTACAGTATGCGCGCGCGCACGTCCGTGCATGCAAAATATAGTATGTGTATAATGTGTATAATTTACGTGTGTCTGCCTTTCTGCAATCTCCACACGTTCCCTCTGTCTGTCCTGCACATTTTTTAAAGCATAGCAATTAGTGTCAGCTGGGTGAGTCGTCGTCTGAGTCTGGCCGCGGCCGACGGCCTGGAGATGGAGAGTGTCTGGCCCCCTCGTGTCACCAGGAGTTTGGGCTCCCTGGTGGACGCGTCACTGTTTGCCCAGCGTAATTGCTTCCCTTCCCTGTCTTTCCTCTGTGTGTGTGTGTGTGTGGCTGTGTGTGTGAGTGTGTGTGGCTGTGTGTGTGTGTGAGTGTGTGTGTGAGACGGAGTGTGTGTGTCTCCTCTGCACGGGTGTGAACAAAGACAGAGAAAGACAGCCAAGAGATGGGAAGGAGTAGAGCCGAGGGGTCTGTGTGTGTGTGTGTGTGTGTGTGTGTGTGGTGTGTGTGTGTGTGTGTGGGGGAGTGGGGGTGTTGTGGGAGGAGAAACACACACAAGTTGTTGGGGTCTACGCTTTATTAAATGAATGCGTATTAAAGCCTGCTTTTACATGCGTCCAGGGTGGCACACTACAGCAAATTAGCAGGGGTAGGGTTCGCTTGCCAACTTTGTTTTCACCGATCGTTTTCACCCACTCAAACACAGCCGCTGCTGCATCCATTCACCATGGGTGCCCCCCCTCTCTCTCTGTGTGTGTGTGTGTGTGTGTGTGTGTGTGTATGTGTGTGTGCGTGTGGGTGTGTGTGTGTGTGTGTGTCTGTGTGTGCACGGACCGAGGCTGCACATTATATGCGGACGAACGCGTCAGGGCTGACCTCCAAGGAGTTAGCCAAGGAGGCTGCTGTGCTGACAGAGAGGAAAAGACAGATCGCCGGCCGGAGCGAGAGACAGAGGGATGGGGCCGAGAGGAGAGACGAGAGACAACGTGATGGAGTGGTAATGGATTGAGAGGGGAGATAGAGAGATGGATAGACAGAGGGGTAAATGAAGGGATGGGGCCAAGCTTTGGTGCCAGTGGAGAGATGGAGGGAGAGAGAGAGAGAGAGAGAGAGAGAGAGAGAGAGAGAGAGAGAGAGAGAGAGAGAGAGAGAGAGAGAGAGAGAGAGAGAGAGAGAGAGAGAGAGAGAGAGAGAGAGAGAGAGAGAGAGAATGAGAGAATGAGAGAACACGCAAACAAGGAGATTGTGAGAGAACAAGCAGAGAGAATCACTGTAACTGAGTCTTAATGAATGAATGAATGAATGAATGAATGACTCACTGACTGAATAGTCAAATTAATTAATGAGCAAATAAGCAAACAAGATGAATTTCAAATTGACAAACAACCAAATAGAAATTGGACCGCACACTCGATACAGGAATCTGAATATAATGTCTCACACTTCACCACCCATCCACTATACCTCATACCTGTGTGTGTGTGTGTGTGTGTGTGTGTGTGTGTGTGTATTTTTGTCTGTTTGTGTATGTGAGTGTGTGTGTGTGCGCGTTTGTGTGTGTCTCTGTATCAGGAGTATGTAAGTTATCCGCCCCGGCACCACCCCACCTGTGTACTCGAGAGACCTGCTGCGCTTGAGTTACCGTGGCGCCCGAGCGGAGCACAAAGGCCGTCCAGGCAGTGTGGGCGGGCGGGCGGGCGGGCGAGCGGGCAGATGGGCACAGCTGCGGCCTCCTGGCACCAGGCGGTGTGTTGGCACCGGCCCTGGCTATGCCCACCTGAACGCCACCAGGCTTGCCAAACTCGCTCACTCACTCACTGGCTTGCTCGCTTACTAGCTCCTGAAACCTGTTAGATCTGTATTTTTTATTTCTGTGTGATGTCAGTGTGACAACGGTCAGCAGCTAGGCTACAGAGCTGTGCTACAAGTGAATGTCACGGCGTGATGCTTCAAATACATGGCTCTCGATCCTGGGTTTAGTTCAAGCAAAGTGTTTGTGGTGTGTTGAGCAGTTGCCATGACAGCTGAACACAGCAAAGGGCCTTTGTTTGCTTTATTTTAGATTTTTTTTCTTTTCAGGTTTATGAATCAATATTTTATTTAGTTTATCTTTCTTCTGTAAATAACGTGGTGGAAGGTGGATCGACTGTGCACTGCCTTTTTTATATGGCAGGTTTTGTACACGTTGTTGTTAAATGAATAGTTCCTATCAGACAGCCACAAAAGAAGAGAAAACTAGCTCAAAAGACTGTTGCCCATCGTTGCAACCTTATGTCATTCAATCAAGAGAAAGGAGCAGAGCGCTGCATTGTAAGTATAGTACAAGCCGTAGGGCTTGTCAACCTCAGTCACCTATACTGATGTAAAAAAATAAAATGAAAATGAAATAAATAATGAAATGATAAATAATGAAATAGATAATAATCCAGTGGACATTAGGCAGTTGTGAACGTATGGCTGACATGAATAAATATCAGAAAAAAGTGAGGCCAGAGACAGATTGTAGGTAATATTCCAACTCTGCACGGAGTATTGCAGGAGAAGCTGGAAATGATAGCCTGCTAATTGGATTAGCGATGTGTGTATGCCCTGCAGCTGACCTTTTAATAGCATGCCAAAGCTAAAGTAGCGCTTAGCATTGACGTATGCACCTTTGTAGATGGCTCCTTATGGCATGACGTGGAGTTGGTGGGTTATAGAGAGGCCCAAACCCAGTTTTTTACCTTAATCTGGACTGGATCAGGGCCCCTAATCGGACATGCATTTGACAAATCCAGAGCCAGATCAGAGACAGATTTTTTTTTTTGGAACCAGTCTTTCAACCAGGCCAGCTGCAGTTGAAATCTGGTCTAAAACACACACCTTTATGTCATGACAAACAATAGCACAGACCATAGCAGTCCTCTAGTCAATTCAATTCAATTCAATTCCATTCAATTCAATTCAATTCATTTCAAGAATGCTTTATTGTCATGACAAGCTCACTTATATTGCCAAAGCAGTTATACAATAAATCTGAACACATACATGTCCGTAGATTTGTCCCTGTACCGATGAATTCCATGGCAGCATGTTTCTATGGCAACCCCTGTTGACATTAACTCTATAGTAGAGTCATTCTTCACTGCACTTTAAAAAGAGAGGACAATTAAAAGTCTGAATTGACCACCTTGACCCGCCATGATTTAAGCCCAGTGATTTTCAGCAGAGCAAGGAAGCTTGAGCTGGTTATATAAGTTAAACCAACCCTCATGTTGAATGCTGCATTCACATTCACTGCACCATGGGTTTTTAACTGTGTGTGACCCCAGGACAACTATTCTGAATAAGGAAGAAAGCTGAGTGCCACAGCTGAATAGAAAACGGAGAGTCCCTCAGTCAGAAACCACCAGCACTGCTTTCACAGACCAACAGTGGGCCATTGGTTGAAAGCACCTACAGAAAATAATCAGTTAGATAGATAGATAGATAGATAGATAGATAGATAGATACTTTATTGATCCCCAGGGGGAAATTCAAGGTCTCAGTAGCATACAGACAACACACACACATTTACTAATAGCAGAAAAAGTAATTAAAAGTATATAATATAAAAAACACAACTAAGCAATAAGGACAGTAGAAGATGAAGAATATACTAATATACTAAAATACAAATTATACTAAATAAAACTTAATCTAAATCCATTCTAAAAACAGTATCCACATAGTGGGTGATTAATCAATCAAGAGGCGCTTGCAATGACTGAGCCTGTGATTCTCTGTGCATAGTAAGGTAAGGTAAGGTAAGGTGCTCTGTGTGAGTGAGTGTCATGGTGATGGTGCAAATGAGTAAGTCCAACAGTGCAACAGTGCAAGAATAAAGTCTATATATCTATATATATATATAACTATATTAAGAAAAGGTATAAGTGTGGCCACAGTTCGGCTATGGCATGGAGGGAGGGTTTATGCATATGTACTAATATAGCACGCAAACAGTGAGGCAGAAAGACAGTGGTAAAAAGTGGCTAGTGGACAGACAATATCCAAACATGGAGGGGGTGAAGAGGCAGACAGACTATGCGGAGAAGTCTATCTCTCCTCTTCCCTTAAGTGAAGCATTGAACAAATGGGACAAATGACTTCCTCAGTCTGTCTGTTGTGCAAGGCAGTGAGCAAAGTCTCCAGCTGATCAGGCTCTTCTGCTTAACAATAGTGCTGTGGAGTGGATGACACTCATTGTCCAAGATGTTGATCAGTTTGTTCAGGGTCCTTTTGTCAGATAGTGAAGTGATGCACTCCAGTTCAGCTCCCACTACAGAGCCAGCTTTCCTTACCAGCCTGTCAATTCGCCCAGCATCCTTCTTCCTTGTTCTTATTCCCCAGTTCCACAGACATCCAGATGTGAAATGGAGTCAGCATGAATCCAAAATATGTATAAAAGATCCTTTGGTCTTGTTTTTTTTTTTCCAGAGGCATCATGAAGGGGATCAGTGTTTCCCACAGAATTCCATTTGTGGTGGTTGGTTTGCAGAATTAACTTGAATACAACAGTTAGCACAGTGTGGTTATGATGCTAACCAATTTAAGGACAATTTAGTACAACCTGGAAAATCATTGTGTGGTGGTCAATGTTGATATTGTGGTGGGCCGCCACAAATAAGTCAATGTATGGGAAACACTGGGGATATTATTTAATGAAAATAAGTAGAAGTATATATACTTTTTTGATCCCGTGAGGGAAATTTGGTCTCTGCATTTAACCCAATCGGTGAATTAGTGAAACACAAACAGCACACAGTGAACACACAGTGAGGTGAAGCACACACTAATCCCGGCGCAGTGAGCTGCCTGCTACAACGGCGGCGCTCGGGGAGCAGTGAGGGGTTAGGTGCCTTGCTCAAGGGCACTTCAGCCGCGGCCCACTGATCGGGGCTCGAACCGGCAACCCTCCGGTTACAAGTCCAGAGTGCTAACCAGTGGGCCACGGCTGCCCATATAGGTTTGTAAGTTCTGTTTGTAAGGTCTGGAAGTGACTGTATTAATCTGATATACATGACTGAACAATGACCAGTCACTTTTATATATCCCTTCATTATTTTACATAACACTAGACATATCTCTCCCGGTGATGCAAGCACACCTACAAAGTGAAGAGAAAAAGGTGTTATTTCTCAGAGAGAGATAGACTCTGCAGCATCTCCAGTCGATTGTTGCTGTATTTTTTCATCAGCGTAGTTCACAGAGGGGGCTACTCGACCAGGCGTCTTAGTGCGAGGTGGCCAGCCACTCGAGAGAAATATGCCCGCTACGCTGCCACCTGCCACCCACCCTCGCTCGCGACGGACGACCGGCGGGCTGGCTGTCTCTTCCCCTTTCCTTCTGGACGCAACAAATTACCCATACTCCCCAGCCTGGGGGAAGAGAGGTGTCATACGCCGAGATTAATGAACCCTGTTAAGCCGTATGGATTTTCACCGCCGCCAGACACCAGATATTTTTATGCTTTTTGGATTTCCCCCACCCCACTCCACACACACACACACACCCACGTTTAGGCTTAGACTGTGTTTGATTTAAAAATAAAAAAGGCTAATGTGATTGTCTGTTTGTTTTACATTCTAAATGATTCCCATCAGATAATGTTTTCTGGTATTGTGTGCACCACATCATAGCCCACAGAGTCCTGCCATTTTAGGACATACACTGTTGCTGTTTGCTGTGAGCTCAAGGCACAAATTGGTTGCATTTGAAATTAAGAATAGAACTTGGTCATCCTCTCGGCTGTCAGTTGTGATCTAAGAAAGGCATAAATCGTTTCCATTTGAGGGGAGGTGAAACAGAGCTGGCCTCTCTGAACTGAGGTTGGCTGACATTTCGAAGCGAACAGCGGCTATTAGCTCAAATATGACTTTATTTTGGCCGCTTCACTTGGTCCTGTGAGGCCCAATAGAGCAAGAAACTGAAAGGCTGCAACTCTTGGAGTATGTCTTTAGAGAGGCAGGAGTGTGTGTGTGTGTGTGTGTGTGAGTGTCTGTGTCACTGTGTGTGTATATATGTGTGTGTGTGTGTGTGTGTGTGTGTGTGTGTGTGTGTGTGTGTGTGTGTGTGTGTATGTGTGTGTGTGAGTGTGGTAGAGGGGGGTTGGGGTGCAACTGGTGGGTGCGATGAGGGTCTAAAGGTCAAAAGGTCGAGATTAGGAAATTAGTGTTGACCTCGGCTGTCAGCATCTGCCCCCACGACGCCGACCTTCAGCTCTAACCATCTGCAATCAACCTTTGACCCCTCTCCACTGTGGGCTTTCACTCCCTGGTGAAGTGGAAGGCTGGAGCCTCTGAAGTCACTCCTCGGCCACAAGGGTCATCCTTCAGGAGAAGGGAAAATGCCCGCCGGAGTGGACAATGATTGGTGTTCAAGGGCAACAGCAGTGAAGGGCTCTCTCCAGACCTAGCCTACGCTAGTGTTAGCGTGGACGGTTGCGCTGGGTAATTGTAGCCTGACTGGGATGTCATTCTGGTGTCATTCTGGGATGTCATTCTGGTGTCGTTATGGGATGTCATTCTGGTGCGTGTCAGACAGAGGCAGTGCCCGGCTGGTGTCATGGCAACATCTTAGGGCTGAATTAGGAAGCGGGGTCTCTTGTGTGTGTGTGTGTGTGTGTGTGTGTGTGTGTGTGTGTGTGGACATTGGTGGGCATGGCGTCCCTTTTGATTGCAGCTGTTGCAAGCGTGGAAATGTCCGTACACACACACACACACACACACACACACACACACGCACACACACGCACACACAGTCCTCTTCTTTTTTCCCCCTGTTAAGTAATAGCCACTCAGATCTCTTCATTCCATCACATTTGCACATATTGTGCTAACTGGATCACATTTGCACATATTGTGCTAACTGGATCACATTTGCACATATTGTGCTAACTGAACCACATTTGCATCTTCATCATCAGTTTGTTTCTGTTGTTCAAATGCTGGAGGAAAAATGTGAACACCACCACAATCATCGGTCCATTTTCCATGGGAACCTCCATGGGAATGACCCTGGCGAAGGCTTAGGCCGAAACGTTGGTGAGAAAAAAAGAACTATTGCATTGTTCTGAGTGTGCCATGACACTTTCCTTTTGTTGAATTGAACCAGAGACTTTCTAATGAGGAGACACAGCACTCAAAAAATCCTCCATAGAAATGCATGGGGTTAGTTTGTAACACCAATATGGCAATTGTCTACACATATCACACCCTTCCGCGGCAAAACGTCAATATGTGAAATACATTGAGCCAATCATATGGTGTGTTGTGAATACATTGAGCCAATAATGTGGTGTGTTGTGAAGACATCGTGCCAATCATGTGTTGTGATCTCCGCGTGGAGGG
>NC_055974.1:22641769-22651769 GCF_018492685.1 Alosa sapidissima
TACATCCACTCACACTGTTTTATTTTATTCTCTCTTCTGTCACTTTTTTCCCTACATGTCCCAATAGCACTGTCTTAATATGTACCCTGTCACTTGCATCCACACATGCTGCATATCACATTCACACCAGCTCAAATAACACCCTCCGGCTTCAAACAAAAATATCATAGTTCTATCTCACCTTTTCTTTTCTTTTATTTGTTTTTCTTTTCTGTTTCTTTGTTTATTTCTTTATTTATTTCATGGTTCCTTTCTTTCTCTATTTCTTTGTCTTTCTTTCTCTTGTTTTCTCTTTCTTTCTTTCTTTCTTTCTTTCTTTCTTTCTTTCTTTCTTTCTTTCTTCTGTTTTAAATTGTGGGTCCCTTGTCACAGATGAGTCCATTTCAGCACCCTTTTGCATAGTGGTGGTTCAGTGTGGTCTCAGTGCAGTTAGCCTCCTGGCAGCCTCCTAGTTCTGCTTCACAGACGCAACCAGCAAAGGTGGTCAGTAAGAGAGTAATGAACACACTCTCAGACCTTAAGTCAAAGTGCTTTGGCAAGTGCTGGGGCTATGCTCCTTAGGCACGGTTTTGTTTCTGTGTGCGTGTGTGCGTGTGTATGTATGTTGTTAATGCAAATGAGAGGATTCTCTCCATACCTCTCCAGGACATACTCTATATCATCTTCTAATAAAGGTGGCATTTAGATACGGTGGTTGGGAGTGTATTTGTTCAGGCTGAGCTGTTAGCTCACTAACTAACTAACTGTCATAAAGACAGCAGACAGAGTGCAGCATAACCCACTACTACAGTGAATTTCAATATTATTGCCGATTGTGTGATGCCTTCTCTAGCCCTACTTCAAAAGTCTTCCTTTCTAGGCCTCTCACATCAAACTACTGTCAGCCATGATGGTTTTAACAAGACAGTTTTACGTTTTTTGATGTTTAAATCTTGTCTTTTTTTCCCTCATCTCTCTGTCCCTACAGCTGAATGTGATCTTCCTCGGAATCGCGCTCTACAAAATGTTTCATCACACGGCGATCCTCAAGCCAGATTCTGGCTGCTTGGACAACATTAAGTAAGAATTTTAAGTAACCCACTTTTACTCTGCTTTTTTTTTATTTATTTTTTTTAAAAAGACAAAATGGAAAGTACTTAAAAGTCTCCCACAGCGTGTCAGTGGGGCTCCATCCTACTTTTCTTAGCTCCTAGATATTCTCTCTCTCTCTCTCTCTCTCTCTCTCTCTCTCTCTCTCTCTCTCTCTCTCTCTCTCTCTCTCTCTCTCTCTCTCTCTCTCTCTCCTCTCTCTCTCTCTCTCCCTCTGCCTGTCACACCTGGGGGCACAGTGATGGCCAAGTGTTTTGTATATATCCATATCTTTTTATTTCTAACCTTCCGCTATGGTACGTGACCTCATGTTTAATAGCCTTGTTCCTCGCTATCAGAGACCTTTTCTCTCCACGCTGGAGTCCAGCTTACCCATCTCAGAGAGAGAGAGTAGGAGAGAGAGAGAGAGAAGCACTGCGGTTCATATTTCTCATTATTTGTAAAGGTTGTGTCAGCAAAGGTTAAAACCGAACAGGTATTCCGGAGGGCGGACGTCATTATCTGGAGTGGAAAGGCAAAGGGGCGATGGTCCGTCTGCGGAAATTAGCCTCTCATGGCCTCTCCCACCAAACCGGCACCCCCGAATGAATATTCATGGCGACACAAAAGGCCCTGTGCACAACAACCCCCACCCCCCCCCCCCCCACCCCCTCAAGAGCCACACTGCTGATCATTTATCGTCACAACAGTTCATAACTCGCATTAATGTTTTTGGTGGGAAAAACAGCCCCATTAATTCCAATGAAGAGACAAGCACAGGCCAAGTAGACAAGCGTGGCTTTTTTTTCACACGAGCTTCTTTTGGCAGGGAGTCTTAAATGCTTTCATGAAGGTGACCGATCAGGAGAGGGACACTCGCGCTAAGCGCCACTTGAAATATGGTTGAAAAATAGCTGCATGTGAAGGAGGGTGGTGGTGTGTGGGGGGGGGGGGGGGTGGAGGGGGGGGGGGGGGGGTGTGAGCCCTCCTTGTTATTTACTTCCAGTAAAACAGGTAGAGCAGAGAGGCACAACGAGAGGATGAATGTGGTGAGGCTAGTAAACATTTAAATTGGGGCACGATAGTGGTGTCTCCAGGCCTTCATCACCAGCAGTTAAACCTTCCACCATTCACACGCACACACATTCACTCACACTCACACTCACACAAACGTGCACACACGCACGTACACACACACATACACACACACACGCACGCACAATCACACTCATACTCATACTCACACATATGCACACACACACACACATTCATGCAAACACTTGCAGACGAAAGTGCACACACACATACAGTATACACATAAACAGATGGAGACATACACACATACACACACACATACTCACACAAATACACTCACATTCACACAAATACACTCACACACACACACACACACACACACACACACACACACACACACACACACACACACATACATACACACACACACATACACACACATACACACACAGACAACCTTGCATACACACATACACACACGGCTTATCAGCTCCAAGTCCTCTCTCTGTCCAGCTTGCCAGCGGCCCCCTTTTCTGCGCAGCCAGAGTGACCGGCCCAGGGGGCGCTGGTCAGAAGGCATATCTCATGATTGAGATGTTCATTAAAGAGCCAAGCTGGACCAAGGCTGGCTGGACAAGCTCTCCGAGACCCAGGAGTGGTAGTCCCGCACTCGCCCGAGCTCGTATGGATTTGTTGTTTGTCCTCACTGTTATTTGATGGTCGACTGTGCCACATACATCATTTTAACGGAATGAAAGTATAAATCTGGACTGGCTGGCCGGTCGACGGCATCAGCACACGCAAAAGGGCACGACCTTCTCGAGACGCCGCGAATGCAAGTCGAATCTTTCATTCGCTTCTGAAGGACGATTGAGGACGATAAATCAGACAGACCAGTATATGTAAGAAAGCCGCAGTCATTATTTTCCTTTCTCTGTATACGCACACTCACACACAGCCAAGGAATGAGACGCTCGAGCTTCGTGATTAATCTTTCAGCTAGAGAAACAGCAGTCAATACTCGACAGTTGATGCAACCTCTCTCTGTGCTCTTTCTAAGGCTTTGAGATATGTTTTGCCCTTTTATATTTTTATTTATGCTCTCTCTCTTTCTTTCTTTCTCTCTCTCTCCCTCTCTCAATTCAATTAAATTTAAAAAAAAGTGCATAATTATGAGCACTGGCATCAGGAGTTCATCTCAAGTTTCTTCCCTCAAACTTGAAGTCGAGGGAGAACTTCACAATCACCCCAATTATCCTTCTGAATAGCAGCATAGCAGGCACAATTACTAAATTACTCAGTCATTCCAAGAGGGAGCGAGAGAGTGCAGTATCCCGTTTTTAATGACATTTATTAGTAAGAGGGGACTTTCTGTCCTATTTTTCTCCCACAGTTCCACAGGTTTTAAATAAATATGACAAGCATGATTAAAAAAGAGACAAGGTAGGAGAGCAAAACTAGCTTTAAAAGATTTCTTGTAGGAAGTGGGCAAGTGTCCAAGGAGTGTGTGTTTGTGTGTGTGTGTCTGTGTGTGTGTGTGTGAAGCAGTAGTTCATCCATGTTAACCCTGGCCCTTGCTTTATATGCTTACCCCCCCACCACTTACCCACCCCCCCTGCCCAGCCACTCTCACAGCTGGTTGCCTTCCTCCCACCAGCACCCCCCTGCTTCTGCTCCTTACACCCCCACCCTCACCCAACTCCTGCTATACAGAGGGAGGCAGTCAGTCGGAGGTGAAGCAGCAGTCATCGCTTCTCCCCTCTTTATAACAAAACCAAGCCACCCCTGCCGTGTGTGTGTGTGTGTGTGTGTGTGTGTGTGTGTGTGTGTGTGTGTGTGCACCTGGGGGAGCAGACTGCTAATGACACACTCCCTGACTCCGGCTCCACCAGGGGCATTGCTAATGCTAACACTGACGAGGAGACCAGGAGAGAGAAGTACTACAGCATGCAGACCCACACACAGCAAGCAGCTGATAAGAGAGGGAGGATAAGGAAAGAGTGAGGGATAGAAAGAGGGAGATGGGGAAAGAGAGAGAGAGAGAGACTGAGAGAAGAGGACAGAGAGGGTGGGATGGATATGAGACAAGAGGATTAGGAAAGAGAGAGAGAGAGAGAGATGGAGGGATGAAGTGAGGTTGTGAGAGGATGAGTGGAGGAATGAATCAGAAATGGATGGAGGAAGGGAGGGAACAAGTGAACGAGAGGAGGAGAGGAATGAGAAAGTGAGTAAGAGAGTGTGATGGGGTGAATGAGTGAGAGATGGATTGAAAGTGAAAGAGAGAGAGAGAGGGATGGGTAGAGAGTGTACAGACCCTCAATAAAATATCCATCGCAAAAACAACAACAAATGAAATTTGTCATAACCTCCATTGCTGGGTTTTGCTTTGACTGTTTTCGTTTCCTTCTTTGCTCATGCACAAATAGTCACACAGTTGGACGGCGTTTCATATTTGGATAAGTCGACATTCAATCAAACAGCCAATGCATATAGACTCCTCTACCTCAATTTGCTCTCACTATGCTGTGGTCCCAAAAGTAATGCATATATGACGGGAAAAAATAATACGTTACAAAATGTGACGTTTCTGAGTGCATGTATGTTTATAGTACATAATTAAACGTTTCTCTTCTGTTCTTTTACATTATTAACACACATTTTGCTTATGTTCTCTGTTTTTCTTTTCATCATTCTTTTTGCATGCTTGCTTTCCTCTCTTGCATGTCTAGCTACCGTTACTATGACGGGTGCATAGTTGTGGAATGGCATTGGTAAGATACAATACTCATGTTTTGGCCCATCCCCCTCTAGACATGCCCATAGAACACCCTCATGCCCCTCTAGACATGACCATAGAACACCCTCATCCCCCTCTAGACATGACCATAGAACACCCTCTAGACATGACCATAGAACACCCCCCACCCCCCTCTAGACATGCCTATAGAACACATTCATGCTCTGTTCGTCTCCTCTGTGTTTGCGTGTGTGTGGATTTGTCAGTGGCATTCTGTCATTCTGATCATTGTTGCACACTGAAAACCGAAATATAGAGAGTTGCTGGTGACACCCAGGAGTAAAAAAAACAAGGCACTTCATCTTAACTCCATGCACTTTAAAATATTGAGATTTTTATTCAGAGCTTATTCCGACCAACGCATTTCAACGACTAAGTCTTTATCTGGGTTCCAAATCATTGGTGCACTCTCTTTATTCTCATGGAGATGACCTCACACCAATACTCATGGTCATCCTTGGCCTTGTAGTTTCACTTTATAGTAATACAGCATATTTTTCCTTCTCTACCTTCAACTGATTTTATTTTTAAAGGAGAGACTTTTAAATGAGATGAATGGGTTTATGAATCATTTCAATGATGGGAGACTAGCGCGTGAATAAAACTAAATTAAGCTGCTAATTTGAGTGACTGTACCAAACACTCGTTTCGGAGCCTTTGACAATTAGCTTTGATGCATAGACGCAGCTATTGAAGCCACTCAGAATATCAGTATTCACGTCAACATGCATACACTGAGGAGATATGAAAAGCATCTATTTCTGTGTCACAGTTGAGGAATATGCAAGCTCCATAAAAAAAAAAAAACTCTTCTCCTTTTAGAAACACATCCTTAGTTTAGCAATTAGCATCCTGCTGTTTTGAAGATGCCATTTGTATTACCCCCCTCCTTCACAAGCAACTTATTAATGTTCTTTCTCAAGGTGTGCAGCAAAGTGCAGAGCTTCGGTTTGAACCCACTAACTCAATTACTCAAACCATTCACATGCAGATCTCCGAGTCTGAAACTGTTTTCAGCGTAAAATATGTCTTAATTCAATTCATGTCGCGCTAAAGGTGCTCCGCTACGTGTAGTTCTTCTACACTCAAGCCAGAGAAAAGAAGAAAAGAGTTTTAGCTGCAGATAACGTTGAATGCTGATGAATGAAGTCTTATTTGACGTGTGGAGATTCGTGAGCAGAGTGTGAGGTGACACTAGTGACGCGTCACTCATGCCATGTGTCTCTCGTGGAAGAAGAACAATGCTTTGCAACGATGAACTAGTGAGCTGTAATTACATGTGCCCCCTTCCGCAGAAAGAAATGCCACTTGGGCATGAATTTCGATGTGATTTTGATTTCACTGAAAGGAAGCTGTACTACGCTACCATAGACATGTAAAAAAAAAACACATATCACTACCACACATGCACATGCTCACACACACACACGCACACACACACATAGGCATGCACATATACACACTGTACACGTACACTAAAACACACATGTACACAAACAAAACAAAAATATACTCCACGTTTATGTATACAAATGCATGTCTATATTCAGAATATAGAATGACATAGCCCACACATTGTAATTGCAACATTGGAAAAATAGTTAAAATGCCTCAAAGGTCATTTTCATTCCTCAATCCTAGTTAAACTGTAATAGCATTTTTGCGAGATGGGTAATGAAAACTGCCATGCTTAGGGAAAATTATCATTTGACACGGCAGCCGCAGTTGTTTATCATGCTTAACGGTGAGTCAGCGATGCATCATTAACCTCCACGTGTTAAACTATTCATCGCCCACCACAGCTTTAAAGCCGAGCTGCTTCACACCCCTCGCTAGCGCTGTAGTAATCAATAGCTTAAACATCCGGCTTGCCGTAGCCACCCAGAAACCATCCGATTCATTTGAAGAACTCCTGATCTCTTTTTTTTTTTCGCAATTAATGCCCTGCGAAACAATCCCTGCTTTGTCCGAGGTCAATATTTTCTTTCCTTTCTATTTCAACCATCCCCTTTTCTCTTTCTCTCTTTTTTTTCTCTCTCTTTTCTTTCTATCCTTTTTTCTCAGGGGCCGGGCTCCTTTTGTTGTAGCCCTCGGCCCCATCCGCAGGACCGATCACGGTGATGAAGTGCCTTCTCCCAACAGGTCATTAAGACAGACCTGGGAAAATGATGTCTAATGGCTCCTCTGCAATTTCATAAATCATTTATTTTTCGCCTCACACCTGGACCATTTGTTAAGACGCTCTCGCTGTGCAATGCTCTCGACTCGGCCGCGGCACCGCTGGTCTCCTCCGCGTCTGTTCTCCACACGCTTCTGCGTTTGTGTGTGTGTGTGTGTGAGGGGAGATTAACATGCTGGGTAATCGCATGCAGCACCTGCAGCTCCTTCACAAAGCTGGGTTTGTGATGTTCAACCCCCCCCCCCCCCCCCCCACACACACACACACACACACACACACACCATAACCCAATCACAACCAGGCTAGCATGTAGACTCAATCAATGAGACACCAGGTTAGACACACACACAAACACACACAGACACACGCACAAACACACACACACTCTCACACACACCTCGGAGCACCATGTTCTCTGCTCATCTGGTCTTGTCTTGTACCCTGACCCAAGAATATAATCATTTCCTGATAGCATAATTTGTGACCCCCCCACCCCCACTCTCATCTACCCTACCAAGTCTGGGAGGCTCCAAATTAAGCTGAGTCCCATGTCTTAATCATGTCAGTCTCCTCTACTGTTCTGGTGCCCTAAACTAATTATGTTATCAACTTCATACAATCAAATAAAGCCCTGAAATGTCATAAATATTTAGACTTAAAACCCAATAAACGCAATAATGTCCTAACTTCCTCCAATAATTTTGAAAAATGTCTTGACAAGTAATGTGATCACGAATGTAATAGCTTAATACATAGAAGGTTATTTAGTACATTTTCAGGTAAATCATATTGGGCAAGAATTATTAGACTTTATGGCATTTTGATTAAGTTAAGTCCAAAATGCGCTTTTATGCAACAGTGAGTTTTTGGGAAAGGATTTTATTATTGGCTTTAACCCACCCAAATCTACGTCTCCTAACATCACATGTGCCATTGCCAACTACTCATATAAAAATATATGGCTAAACAATCAGAGTCCTAAACATCGGAATCAACATTCATATAATCTACGATGACCTTTACATATAGGAATCTTCTCCAAATGCTTCCATGCGGCCTCACTCCTCGGTCCTCTGTCCTCCAGCTTGTGCCCCGGAAATCGCTCAAAGCTTGACGTCATCGAGGATGTCTCATTTATCTATTTGCAACCAGAGGAGGCAACACCGAGGAGAGAGAAGGGAGGTGAAAGGCCCGATACGCGAGGAAACACACGAGTATCCTACGTGGAAGCGTTTTTAGTCGGAATTGTGTGATCAGTGGTTCAAGTTGAAAAGTTCCCTCCCAAGTCTGTCAACTTTCGGCTTCAAACACGTTCATAGGGATTTATTTGCGACAATAAACTAGTAGATAGACCAAGAAAAGACCTTTATATGCTGGAATTATCATGAAGTACCATGCAAACTTAAAAAAAAAATCATGTTCCAAAATCCTGTTTTGTCCTCACATTGGGAAATGGGAAAGTATTCATTCATTCATGTCTCCAGAACTATCAAACATTGCCTCATCAGGGTCAATAAGTGGGAAGTTCATGTTCATATGACATTTTTAGGCTTTGGTGTAAATTCATATTCTCTGCCATTTGCGTGTCTGTTTTATTCTAGCCTAAGAGGTGATGCGCCGCATTATTAGTAATTGGCGTTTCTTGAAAATGATGCGTCGATGAGAAGGACGTCCCATTTATCATATCTGTCTCTCCTTCATTTCTCCATCCTCCTAACATTCCTTCCTCCTTTCCTTGACAAAATGAACTGGAAGGAGAGGGTAGGAAAAGAGGAAGCAAGGAAGGAAGGGAGGGGGGAAAAAGGTTACACCTCACTTCCTCTTTGTGTTATACCTCACTTCCTCTTTTGTGTTACACCTCACTATGCCATGCTCATTACCTCATCCTCCTACAATTAACAATTTTGTGCACAATTGCTTTACACCATTTTATTTTATTATTTTTTTTCACTTTACTTTTTTTTTTACTTTTCAATTTCCTGAGCTGTAAATTCTCTTGCCACTGTTCTTTAGCTACGAGGATTACCAACCTGAAATCAAGTAAGGATTGAAATGGACACCCCCCCCCCCCCCCCCCCCCCCCCCCCAATGGGAGCCACATCTCCTTCCTCTGCCTCTTCGTCTCCTCCCCTTCCTGTTGGTGCTGCACCGTGTGTACCTGTCAGTCTCAGAGTGGTTCATTAAAAATCTCCTGTGTGTCTTCGCCAAACAATTCCCCCGCCCGCCCCCTCTCTCTCTCTCTCTCCCAATAAACGCTCCTCTTACCCTGTGTCTGTTCTCTATTATGTTTACTGTTTGCAGTTTATATCAGGAGACACGCTGATGTATGTCATGTCGTAATAGCTGTGCCTTTTATTTAGCGAAGCACAGTGTCCATTTAAGGCTATTGGTGCTAACCTTAAGAACAGTAAACCTCTCAGGAATGGTCTGGTGATTGAAACATAGTGAGGTGGGGGGGTACAGTAACATTGTATATATTAAGCTGTGCATTTGATGTACAGCATGTATTCTCGAGATTCCAATTAGTTGGCTTACTGTGGAATTTGTGTGCACTCCAGATCTAACTCATGAGCTATGTCTCTTGGAGAGTGTTTTTAAGATGCACATGGGTCTCCTCTCAACAGATCAGGTCTTGTAGCCTGTAGCCTCTTTTCCTTTCCTTTCCTGCAATTAATCAAAGGTTACACATTGACACACACACACACACACACACCACTTGCATATAACCTAACCTCACCTCTGAGGAATGTTCTTAATTGCCTAGATTCTGTTCCTTTTATTATTTTTATTTTTTATTTTTACATCTTGTTTTTCGGCGAGTGAGAGTGCATGGTTGCTCTGATACTAGTCATTAAATACTTCCTTGAAACACATGCTCTTAGTTATATAGCATGCTTTTATAGTTATTCTGACACTGATTT
>NC_055974.1:22654269-22704269 GCF_018492685.1 Alosa sapidissima
TGAACAAGTAGAGCGTCGCTATCTAAAAAGTATAAGTATATATACTCTTTTGATCCCGTGAGGGGAAATTCGGTCTCTGCATTTAACCCAATCCGTGAATTAGTGAAACACACACGGCACACAGTGAACACACAGTGAGGTGAAGCACACACTAATCCCGGCGCAGTGAGCTGCCTGCTACAATGGCGGCGCTCGGGGAGCAGTGAGGGGTTAGGTGCCTTGCTTAAGGGCACTTCAGCCGCAGCCCACTGGTCGGGGCTCGAACCGGCAACCCTCCGGTTACAAGGCCAGAGTGCTAACCAGTGGGCCACGGCAACCCTCCGGTTACAAGGCCAGAGTGCTGACCAGTGGGCCACGGCTGCCCCTCTCTGTCACACTGTCTGCTCACACTATGTCATTCCCTTTAAGAAGGAGCGCAACATCAAACAGTGCATTGGTCAAAAAACATAAGAACAACCTTTTTGAACAATGTGCCTGGCGTCTGGTGAATATTAAGCCATTAAGATAGAAATTTTGGACTGACCACACTCTAAACATATTTGAACCATCCACTTCAGACCGTGCTAACCAGTGGGCTACGGCTGCCCGTAAAACGCAGCTTCCTTTGCCCTTTTACTCTTTGTGGCCCATATGTTTGTGTCCAGTGGAGTGACCAGGATTGCATACACCTCTCCGGAACCATGAGTGACGTGCTAAAAGTCATAACCTGAACAGTGCATTCAGTTTTAATCAACTGCTCAGATATTCTAATGCAAATCCCCTTGTCTCAATTGGATGTTGTTTATCTGAGCGCCTGAAACGTGTGATAGCACCTGTGCGCTATGAGAGTGGGGGCTGTGCATATTTACCTGACAGTTTACACACAGAGTCCATAGCATTGGATTCGGTAACATAAGGACACGTCTGAGAAATGCTTTATTCATGAGCTCTATGTGTTAATGGTGATGGCAGGCATATTATTCACACACACACTCATACACACACACACACACACACACACACACACACACACACACACACACACACACACACACACACGCACACACACACACACTCATACACACACACACACATACACACACATACACCCACACACACACACACACACACACACACACACACACACACACACACACACACACAGAGTTAGCCTCACTAATTGCATGCATTGAGAGACAAGCGGGAGCGCAGGTCAATTCACCCGCATCTGTCAAGCTTTCATAGAGACCTGCAATTAGCAAAGCATGTTATAAATTCTATGCCATGAAGATTGAAAGACATGGAGGGATGGACTTCTGAACTTTTGTTCTGTCAGAAACGGATCTGCCTTATAGCATTGTGTCCATGTATCAAACAAACCCTCCTGGTAATTGATGATTTAATGTATGAGCCATTGGTACAGTATAACACTGTATATCAGGCCTATAGAGTTTGCCAGTATGGCTTTGTCCATTAACAAACCAGAGATGGCTGAGAGAGAGAGAGAGAGAGAAAGAGAGAGAGAGAGAAAGAAAGAGAGAGAGGAGTTACTTCTGATCAGGTTTGAACCTGGGTCTCTGGCGTAATAATCATTCCACTCTGACCACATCACCCAAGATCCAGTCAAAACACAAACCCACACACTCAGCTGCTGTGTCCAGTCCTGACATATCACATTATACATTGAAACACACAAACACACACACACACACACACAAACACACACATAGACATACGGGCATGGATGTTCTTCTAAAGTTGTCATGGTCACTCCGTCAGTGACGCGAGTGTTGAAAGTTCATGCGGCGAATGTCTGATAAGAGCCACAGAGATTTCATTAATGACCTCCTCCTGTGTCTGTGTGTGTGGGTGCATGTGTCTGTGTGTGTGTGTGTATCCTCAGTCCGCAGTCTTGTAAATGTCAGGGTGAGATGAATAAAAGTTCAGATAGCGGCTGACTCGACATGAAGTGACCCCACAGATAGGTCACTAGCGCCAACGCCTCTGCTGTCCTGATGCGTCAATCGAAACGTCTGGCTAGATGGTGTGGGGGTTGTTGCAGGGGTGGAGATGGTGTTGGAGTTCATGGCAGTGGTGGCACGGGTGCTGCTATTGTGTTTGTTTGTTTGTTTGTTTATTTATTTATTTATTTTTGTTTTGTATGTTTGTTTTTGTTTGGTCATTCATTCATTCATTCATTAAAAATGATTTATGTTGATTCATATATCTATCTTTATATGTTCATTTGGTGGGAATAGTTGTGGTGCTGATCTATCTACAGTATGTATGTATGTATGTATCTATCTATCTATCTATCCATCTATCCATCTATCTATCTATCTCTCTATCTATCTATCTATCTAGATAGAGATGTTTTCCATGAACATGACCCTTGTCCACTGCACGTGTGCATGCTCCACAGATGTGAATTGCTCCAGAGAGCACTGGTGCAAATGTTAACCACTCTCATATAGACCCCAAGAACATGACTGAAGATGGCACCCAGCCATTAGCTCAGATGGAGATCAAATACAAATCAAAGACAAATCACCCCGATGACGTGGCTAGCAGACACCCGTACGGTTCATGAGCAGGGCATAAAATCTCTGGTGCTGGAATTTATGGCTCGTTCAGCAGTGACTCCCACCCTCTTCCTCTGTCTCTCACTTGCGCATTCTCTCTCTCTCTCTCTCTCTCTCTCTCTCTCCTCTCTCTCTCCTCTCTCTCTCTCTCTCCTCTCTCTCTCTCTCTCTCTCTCTCTCTCTCTCTCTCTTATGGTCTCTTGCTCTCATTCCTCTGCTTGTCCATCTGTTCCAGTTGAGTCCTCCTGCTCCTGAGCTTTACTGATTGTGCTGTGTGGCTCTTCTCCCCCCCCCCCCCCCCCCCCCCCCCCCACCCCCCCACAGAGTCGGATCCGCCGCATGTGGAACGACACAGTCAGGAAGCAGTCCGAGTCCTCTTTCATCACGGGCGACATCAACAGCTCCGCTTCGCTCAACCGAGGTAAGCCTCGTCACAACGACCCCCTATGTTCCCCTTCACTGCCTCCTCCTCTTCCTCCTCATCCCCTCCTCCTCCTCCTCCTCTTTTTCTTTCTTCTCCTCCTCTTTGTCTTTCTCTTCCTCCTCTTTTTTTTTATCTCTCATAATCCCAGCCCACCAGTTTGCCCCCACTGTTCGTCTCTCTCCACGGCGACTGCACGCGGTAGTGCCGCCAGTTTGCGGGAGCAGAAACAAGACCTCTGTCTGAGTTTCCCACCACTCGATTAGGCTGTTATCTCCACGGCGATGCTCCCTGGACACCCCCACATCTATTTTGGATACTTTCCAAATTATATCGTATCACTCCTACCCCCCTACATTCTCACTGCTTCTTCTTCTCTCTCTCTCTCTCTCTCTCTCTCTCTCTCTCTCTCTCTCTCTCTCTCTCTCTCTTCTCTCCTCTTCTCTCTCTCTCTCTCTCTCTCTCTCTCTCTCTCTCTCTCTCTATCTATCTTTCTCTCTCCATTCTGCAGACAGGACTATTTGTCTCTCTTTTGTCTTTCTTGTACCACTTTGTGAGATCTCAGGGGGAAGAAGTGCACTTTGACAAGAGGAAGTGCACTTCTGAGAAGGAGGAAATGGAGGAGTGTGAGCAATTTGGAACATAGCTGTTACATTTGGCAGACAAAAAACATCACGGCAAGGAACAAAGCACCACCATGTCTGTGAAACATGCTAGCATTGGTCCAGAGAGTTAAAGGAACCAGGAAGGGGTGTGAACAAAGTTATTATACTGTAGGCAAGTCTCACCACTTGGCGGCCATCTTGGTAAGGGCTTCGAGCAGTTATATTGGACAGTTATTTCGGAAGATTATGTCAATCATGCCATTTCCAACAATGTGGTTGGTTACTTACATTACAGGAAGATGCGGGGTATGTGTAGATAACTGCCATAGTGGCGGTACAGACATAACTACATTTCTGCAGAGGATTTTTTGAGTGCTGTGTCTCTGCATTATAAAGTCTCTGCTGTGGGCCAGTTTTGGCCCTCATCAGGCCCAGTTCTGGGGTCTAACCCCTTTCCAAGTGCCCTCCGTTATCAGCAGTTGAACCATATCCCCCTATGCAGTTTACAGCCAGCAACCAATCATGAAGACTGTGATGTCCATGAACAGCAACTCTGCAATTAAAAACATAACAAGCCCCGAGACTTCTCAGAAGAGGGTGGCAGGAAAAAAGGTCTCACTCTTTAACAAGATAATTGGGTCACAGATTCAGACCTGTAAAAATGCTGATTAGGGAAGTTATATGCGGAAGAATGTAATTAAATTAGGTTTGGGGCCAATTAAAGCAAATTGAATTAAGGATATAGCCCAGAAGATGTGGTTGTTTGTTAAACAAGCTCCCTAGAGCAGACTCAATAGCCTATTTTCAGGAGGCGTTCTCTCTGGATGGTCTAAGTTGAGAGCTCGTTGCAGACAATAGCTGGTTGTTGCAACTGAAAATGAATCGATCTTTGGCCTTCACACAACTGCTTCCTGTAACATATGTTTTCTTCAGGAAGATTTGTTGGTCAGATGGTCAAATGAATAGAATCTTATCTGTAAACACAATATACATGTACTGTACCATAACCTATAACTCAGGCTAACAGCATTCAGTGTTAAATTGTAACCCTCTATTAGAATGTTTAAATTACACACTTATTTCTCAAAGCCAGCAAGCATTATTGACCAACCCCGAGTATCCAGAGTATCTAGAGTATCCAGAATATCCAAAGTATCTAGAGCAGGGGTGTCCAAACTTTTTGACTCAAGGGCCACATTGGGTTTTGAAAATATATAATGTTTTGTATCATGTAAAGTACAAAGTAATTTTGTTGTAGAAAATGTATTTCTTAAGAAATACTGTTCATTTTATGTTGTTTAATTCATTTATAAATGGTGCACTGTCACTTTAAGACTCTTTTGCCAGCTCCACTAGCCTGCGGCTAGTGCTGTACCTATGGCTCACAGTTTATAAATGGTTAGTAGTGGGAACTACTGTTGCCATCGCGATTTCCTTTTAAAAGTTTCTTATAAAAAGGAGATATCAATTATCAACAATAACAAACCAGTCGCACTCTCTCCCTCTCATGTACGCTCAAATGCGTTCCCAATTAAATGGAGTAGCATTACGTAGTTACAGTAGATCAGCTGCAATGAAGATACTATGTATCTTGATGTAACAAGCTTTTTGACATTGACATGGTAAACGCTCTCTAAGAAGAGTGTAAAGCAGTTTGCAGTAGCCTAAAGTTAATCACAACGTCGTCTATGCTGGAAAAAAATAGCGAGCGGCCTATGATAACCTAATAAATTAAATGCACGGCAGGCCGGATTAAAGTGCGTGGCGGGCCAGTTCTATGATTAACTAATAAATGCTTGACGGGCCGAATTAAAGTGCGTGGTGGGCCGCGGGCCGTAGTTTGGACACCCCTGATCCGGAGTATCCAGAGCCAGCATCAAGTCAACACCAAGCACCCAGAATTTCATTAGTGGAGAAAATGCTTTACACACACTGGAAATGGGAAACAGATGTATTACCACTACATCAAAGGTTTTTTTCCCCCTTTTCAATGGCCTTTTGAGGGACTGTGAATGTATTTGGTGTGTGTGCGTGTTTCCCTCAACGTGCACCTTACCATGGCGACACCCCCTTCCCCTCCCTCCCTGTTGCATATTCATGCGCGGGTGACACCAGAGGCTCGTCGGTGGCAGGTTGAGTCGACGGCAGAGATCCTCTCTCCACTCTTCGCCACTCTCTAAATCTGCAGACCGCCCAGGCTCAGGGCCGACACTAATGCGCCGTTACGATGACGGATTGACGCGGCGGCGCCCGAGGAAGTGTCGAGATCTCAATAATTAGGCACTCAGCGCAAGGCGTCCAAGGAGCCGCACAACAGCTCTTGACATACACACACACTCTCTCTCACACACACACACACACGCACACACAAAGAAATAAATAATAGAGAGAGAAAAAGGGGGGGGGGGGGGGGGCATGGGGAGGTGGGTGCATTCGCCAGTTCGGACTTCGCTCATTGACAGCCCATCTTTCACTCCTCTCAGCGAGAGCTGTCACATTTAAGAGAAGGGAGGAGGGGAAACGCTAGAAAATGAATGGGGAACATTAAGGTTGATGAGAGTGAGAGTAGATGTAACGGCTGACCACGGAGGAGCCCATCCGGTCTCAGCCTGGCCCTCATTTGGCCCTAAATCGGCCGAGATTGGAGCCAAATCCGGGACTCCTGCTTCGGGACTGGTGTCTTAAAATTTTGTCCACAGAGAATGCTGTCAATGGTCTGTATCAGGAGCAAAAGCGGTTCTAAAGTTCTAAAGTTCTATAAATTCTAAAGTGTACACATTTCGACTGAGACGAGACAAGAGTGCAGGACAAGTTTTCTGGACACGGCCCTGGCCATGATCTTGTTCTGATCCGGCATTTAATGGGCACCCCATGTGGGCCGACTCCAACTGGTCTCCCAGCATCTTAAATCCATATATAGTGAATCAATATTGCGGACAAAAGTAGCAATGTCTTGAAGATTGCACAAATGGCTGAGACTGAAGTGCAGTCTACCTGGATGTGACCAGGGCCTGCATCCAGTCCAGGAGGACTCCTCTCTGGCCCGAGTGGGTCTCTTGAATGGGTCCACTGCCAATGGTGGTCTATATCTTGGGAGATATGAGAGCGGCGGGCGACATTCTGAAGTGTACCCTCTCGACCTCATAATCAGCGGTGTGCCACAGCCAGGCTGACACAAGTGTCCTCGTGTTTCTTTTTCGATGCCTCCTCTTCCTCTCAGCGTTCTGTGAGAGTGAGTCCGCCCAGGAGACGAAGCGCAACCACCTTAAAAGCCTTGTTCAGCCACTGAGGAGAGGCATCCTCCAAAACGCAGTTGTGATGTGAGATTTTCTAAGCACTCGATCTGATGCGCTCAGCTCTCCTGCCCTTTTCAACTCGGACTGCGGCATCGAAGGCTGCTGCACCAGCACATTCGAGAGAGTCCCGTCTGTCTCTCCTGAAGGAAGGAAAGAAACCCCACAATCATCCCGATAGCGCAGCATGTTTAATGTATCTCTGCATATGCAATTAT
The DNA here is from genome assembly GCF_018492685.1 of Alosa sapidissima. Classification (NCBI taxonomy): domain Eukaryota; kingdom Metazoa; phylum Chordata; class Actinopteri; order Clupeiformes; family Clupeidae; genus Alosa; species Alosa sapidissima. Next base: position 22,661,368 of record NC_055974.1, read on the forward strand.
TACAAAGAAATCAGCAGAGCCTTCGCTTTGGAAGCCAGCCAGACACTTTTTTCCCCCCTCCCTCAAATAGACAGCGCTCACTGAAGAGTCTGGATTCATTTATTTGTTTCAATGAAACTGTTTAACATTTCAAAAGCGGTTTTGATATTTTCAGAGGTGTGTAATTAGTCGACTAAAATCAACAACACGGGAAAAAATAACATTCTGATTATCCACAAAGCAATGTGGAAAAAAAAAAAAGATGAAATGAATGAATATAAAACAATACCTTAATGAATACATGCATCCATATTAATATCAACATCAAACACAGCATTATTGAGAATTATGGAAGGGCTAGTTTAATTTGGGAAGGTCAAGGCACATTGGTAAGCTAAATTGAAGTTCTTTCTGGTGTTATTCTGTGTGGAAAAAATTATTTAAAAAAACGATAATTAGAAATGTAAACAATGACACAACATCTCTAAACAGGAACCAAGTCTCTTATCTCACTTGTACTCAAACTCAAGGAAGCTACCTCTGGATAATATTTGAAATTACATATTTTTTTGACTTTTTTCAAGTCATAAGCCTTTAAAATGCCACTGTCTAAGATGGAACTATAGCAGGACTATCTTAAGTGTGCCCAACAGATCAGTACAGCAGACTGTTGGTGAATGTTGCAGTGTGTGAACTCTGCTTTCACCGACCTGCTTTGTGCGTTTGTGCTCTCTCTGGCTAATCTAGGGAGGTGGAAGGACGACTCCACAAAGCATGAACGCGAGCACAGACGAACTGAGAGACCAGCAGCAGTGTTTAGAAATAGAGAGAGATTGAGAGGAATAAAAAGAGAGAGAGAGAGAGTGACGTTGCTTCAGCATTGTGCTTTTTATCTGGTAGCTTGTTTTTGTGTCTGTCTTTTTTGTTAATTTCCTCTCTAAATGTGAGAGATTCAGAGCAGAATAGAACAGTGTGGTGGCTGAAGCTAATTGCCCATCCCCAGCTTGGATGAAAGATATCCTCCAAAGGTATTTACTGACTCTGCCATTACACACACACACACACACACACACACACACACACACAGCGAGATAAGAACTTTCCAACAATTATATTATTCTAGCTTTACACAAGATGTTCATAACAGTTATAAATCCTCCTTTTCCCAGGTACAATTACATGAGAAACAAATAACACACACACACACAAATATTACATGATAGTTTCATTAAAGCCGTTATACAATACCCCTTCCCATGCCCACGCTCTCTGTAATAATACCTAATGCACAAATAGCCGTAGTCATAATTGCTACTACTTTCCGGTAATTTGGTGAGAGATGATGAAGCTTTATGAAAAACCCAGCGTACCCCACACCACCTCCATCCCATCATAATCCCTTCTTTCCATCCTCCTCTCTCTTATTTGCTTTCTAGCCTATTGGCCTAGTTTAGCATAATTCAGTGGATGAGGGTTAGACCAGTTAGCCTATAGCTAACCTGTAGCTAAAAGGGAACTATAGGCTAACTGGTCTAATCCACTTCCAGTGAATTATGCTAAGCTAGGCTAACAGTGACTGGGTTATTGCATGCACAGAGAATAGAGTAAGTAACTCTAACTTGGATAGATGGGAAAACAAAACTGATTTCTCAAAAGGTTGTCATATTCCTTTAAGAAACAGTCAGCAGCCTCTCTTTCGAATATCTGTTATAACTCTTCTAAAAGCCTCTTCAAAATACAGTTTCAAGGATTTATAAGGGTTTTAAAAAATTTGCAGACCAACAAGAAATACACCTATAGGTTGATGAATAATTCATCAATCTTTGAAGGCTCTTTGATAAAGGGTTTAGCATTCTCAGACACTGTGCCTGAACTTAAGATTTGAATATGGATCATGATGTAAAACGGCATTAAGCGTTTTTGATAACTTAAACAGCGTTAAGCGTTTTTGATAACTTAAACAGCGTTAAGGACAAGGATGGCTAGGCGCGTGCCCCCACACACACACACATACACACAATCATACAAACACACATACACACATGCACACACACACACACACACACACACATTCATACAAACACACATACAAACAAATACACACACACACACACACACACGAGGATGGCTAGGCGCGTACCCCCCCCCCCACACACACACACACACACACACACACACACACACACAATCATACAAACAAACACACACATGCACACACACACACACACACACACACACACACACACACACACACACAATCATACAAACAAACACACACATGCACACACACACACACACACACACACACACACACACACACACACACACACACACACACACACACAATCATACAAACAAACACACACACACACACACACACACACACACACACAATCATACAAACAAACACACACATGCACACACACACACACAGGTACATTCTCAACAAACAGCCTTGGCCCTTCTCTGCTTTCTTCTTGACTCAATTAAAAAAGAGAAAACAATCAAACTGAAAGCTTTAAAAGCATCTCTGCATAATCTGTGTCCTCCTGTCATCCTCCACAGTTACCAAAAAACAGAACACACACACACACACACACACAAATATTTTTGTCTCTCTTGATGCACCGTCCTCCAAAGTGTCTTTGTCTGCATCATAAACAAAAGCCTCCATCTCTCTCTCACACACACACACACACACACACACACACACACACACACATACCCCTGGCGCTGTTTATACTTAGCGGTGACACCTGCTCGTCTTGGCACAGTCCAAGGTGTGTTTGTCTCCGCACCTGCCTGTGGCAGCGTGCAGCACACCTGAGCAAAGAGATAGAGAGATGGAGAGAGAGAGAGAGAGAGAGAGATGGAGAGAGGTGAACAATAGGACAAGGCCTCTCCTCGCCTCTCGCCTCCTCCGACACGTTCCCCTCCGTTCCTGTGCCTGACTGCCCAACCATGAGAAGAGCAGGAAGGATGCGATCTGTGACAGGGGAAGCGTGACGCTACATGACAAGCCCCCCGCCCACCCCCCGTCCCTGTCCCTGTCCCGTTCTGTCCTATCCTCCTCCTGAAGGCTCTGTGAACCCTGTCTGGCTGGCGCCGTGTTGTGTCCTTGCCATGCATGCAGGTGCTGGACGTCAGGTCGCGCCGAGGCTTGCTGCTGTGTCTGTCCTTCCTCCTGCTCCTTGCTGTCTGCTCTCCTCCTCTCACCTGCATACTGTAGCTTATCTTTCTGTATGCACATCTTTCTCTCGGTCTCTCTCTCTCTCTCTCTCTGTCTCTCTCTCTCTCTCGCTTCCCTTTCCTCTCTCATTTCTATATATCTCTCTTTCTTTCTTTCTCTCTCCTCCTGTCTTCCTCTCTCTCTCTCTCCATCTCTCTCTCATTTCTATCTATCTCTCCTTTCTATCTCTCTTTCTCTCCTGTCTCCCTCTGTCTATCTACTGTATCTATGCAGTATCTATCTATCTATCTCTATCTATCTATCTTTTTACCTTTCTCTCTCTCTCTCTCTCTCTCTCTCTCTCTTTCTATCTCTCTCTCTCCTTACCTTACCATTTTCTCTCTCACTCTGTTGTTGACTAATGCTGAACAACATTCCTGCTGAAAATGTCTGACAATATTTACTGCTGTCCTGTTCTGCAGCTTCCATCTGCCTGAATGATTTTCTTTCCATGTTTTTTTCTCTCTGTCTCTGTCCCTATGTCTGTTGGTGTGTGCGTGTGTGTGTGTGTGTGTGTGTGTGTGTGTGTGTGTGTGTGTGTGTGTGTGTGACTGACTGACTGACTGACTGACTGACTGTCTGTTTGTGTGTGCGTGTGTGCGTGTGTGTGTGTGTGTGTGGCTGCCTGCAGGTGCCATGGCTAACCATCTTATTACTAATGCACTGCTGCGGCCCCATGGCACTAACAATCCCTATAACACATTGCTTGGGGAGTCGGCCATCTATAACAACCCGTCGGTCAGCATGTACAACGCGCAAGGTGTGGCAGCCTTCTCTTCCTGCTTCTTCATGTCTGTCATGTCCTGAGATGGGTGTTTCATTTGGCATTTGCTTGCTTTATTGTTGTTTATTTTCTTTGTTTGTTCATTTCTTTTCATTTTTGTTTGTTTGTTTATTTTTCTTGTATGATTGAGACACTGGCTGGTTAATAAATATAAAAGTCATTTCTTTAGCCGTCCATTCAACTCCATCGTATGAGTTGCATTGTGGCCACAAGTCAAGGCATACACAGTCATCAAGATCTATACCAGATCCTTTATCATGTTTGTTAACTTTGGTCAAGCAACAAAAAACATATTTATTACTGTGATGTCTGGACTTGGTGGCCAAATACACACTGCAGATATTGGCTACTATACTGCTTGGAGCTTATAAAGTGGCATTTTGCGTGTGTTGTGTCTGTATCTAATTCCAAGTATCTCATTTTCCTGACATCCCTTTTGTAAATTCCTCAGAAGAATTGTCACTAAATGTGTAGCCCTTCTGAATGATGTGTATTGAACAGCACTTCTGATGTTTGATGTGTAGTGTTGGTGTACTTTACTGTTTATTAGGAAAGAAACCAAATGTGAGACCAATATATATGTGTGTGTGTGTGTGTGTGTGTGTGTGTGTGTGTGTGTGTGGCGACAGAGCACGTAGTCATGGTAACAAAGGAGGGTCACTCTGGAGTCTGTCTCAGAGCATCTCATGAATCTGTGAGCATGTGTTCCGCTACCTGTCACTGTGTGCTTACCACTCTTTCTTTCTTTCTCTCTTTCTCTCTTTCTCTTTCTCTTTTTTGTTCTTCTCTTCTCTTCTCTTCCCTTCCCATGCCGTCCCTTATAGAGCCCTACAGAGAGACAAGTATGGGAGTCAAACTAAACATTGCTTACCAAATGTAAATGACCTCAGCTTTCTTTTCACTCTGTGCCGCTATTAATCAAAGAAAAAAAAATAAAAGAAAAAATAAAACACAGAAATCACATAGCACTTTGCAAAGTGGATTAATTAAAGGATGCTATAAAGGCAATTCAGATTTGAAAATTAACAACCTTTACAGTCCAGTGTATTATATGCCACCAATTAGTTATTTTTTTACCATCAGCTGGATTGTAATACTATTAGTCTTTATTCACAATCACTTCCAAAAGAAAACTGGAGAAATTAAATCACTGTTTCTGAGAGACACTAAATTGGAACATTGCATTTAATTGCTGTTGATAAATGTCACACATCAAGAAGCTACATTGGAAGGTTCAAGGTTCAAAGCAATTGAACAAAATCAGTTTATCAAATTACCTTGATTATGTTTAACGTGCAGAAGTATTATCCAGAGAGTCCTTGAAATGTATTTTTGTCCTTCTTCTTCTGGAGGATTTCTAAATTGCCTGTCCTCCTACTTTTGCAAATTAATTCACAAATTGGCATTTAGCTTTGTGCCATCACATTTTCAGAGGATAATTGTTATGCGGAGGTGTTCTTGATGAAGCATCTTGAAATTGTTGTGCTGTATTATGGCAAAATGCCAAATAATTGTGCCTTCACTGCAACAATTACTTTTGATGAGTGAAGACAGGCACATGTGTTCAAGGGAATACAATGTGTGGGTCACGCACTCGGGAGCGTCAGGAAAGTAGGTGCTCTAACCGGCACACTTCATCTGCATGAGAGAGAACAGAAAGTCTACTTTTTGTTAGTGTTGTTATTCCAAATATGTCAGTCCTTTTGGCAACAAACTTTACACACACACAAACACACACACACACACACACACACACACACACACGTATGTATGACCCTTGTGAAATGGTACTCCAATTGACATCTCCATTTTGGCCTGTCAAATTAGTCTCTAAATTGCCCAAAACATTTCTTGAGATAATGACAACGTAACTGGGACTCTTACTGGTATACACAGCTGAAACATTGGTGTTATGTATGTGTGTGTATGTGTGCGTATGCGCGTGTGTGTGTGTCTGTGTTGCCAGTTGCATGCACCCATATTGCAGCCACGCCTCTGCACGCAGTTGGGTTCATATATAATATCTATATGAACTTGTTCATGAATGTAATTTATTTAATGCATGATATACATTGCATTTTCAAATTGAGTGTTCTCTATTTGTTGTCATATTTTTTTGTTCTGTTTTGGCTATGGCATCACTTTGCATCGCATGTCTTTTTTGCCCTCATGACCCCACGCTCATCATGTGTACTTGTGTTGCGCAGGTAAGTGTGGAAAGCTTGAAGTGTGCAGAGGCCAGTTTGTAGCCGCAGCCTCACATTTGAGGGAAACCAGTCGACATACAGCTGTACAAATCAAACCCTCATGAGGGGAGTCCCCCCAATCCCCCACCCCATACCCCCCTTTCCAGTGACTGAAGAGAGAGTGCCTTTTTTGATGCATTGTAGGCTTAATTGTTACTAATGAGGGTCTCGTTAAGCCGATTTTAATTAGCTGGCAGACACAAGTGCATCCCTCTGATCTGTCTGAGAGATAAACTCACCCTCTGTTTCCTCATCCCCATCCACTCCTCCATGCTCTTCCACCCCTCCACCCCTTCCTCCCTTCTTCCCTCCTCTCCTTTCCATTCCACTCCCTCCCTCTCTTCCTCCCTCCATCTTCTCTCGTCCTTTTCTCGCAGAGGGTCTCCTGAACAATGCCCGGGATACAAGTGTTATGGATACTCTACCGCTGAATGGTAACCACGGCAACAGCTACAGCCTAGCCAGCGCCGAGTACATGAGCGACTGCGTGCAGATCATCGACCGCGGCGGCTACGGCGGCCACAAGGAGACCACCCTGGAGAAGAAGATCCTCAAGGAGCTCACGTCCAACTACATCCCCACGTACCTGAACAACCACAACCACGCGCACACCCACGAGCGGTCCAGCTCGGGCTCCGAGCACGGACGCAACCTCATGAACAAGATGGTCAACAACGTCAGCAACGGGGGCAAGGACACGCTGGGGCTGGGGCTGGGCAGCCTCGGGAGCCTGGGGCTGGGCAGCGGCGGAGGCAGCCTGGACCTGGGCGACTCGTCCTCGGCGTACAATCACCACCACCACGACGACGACGGCAGCGGCACCATCGGCGGCGGTCTGGAGCTGATCCGGGAGGAGTCGCACGCGCCCCTGCTGCCGCCCCGCATCACGCCCACGGACAACCACACCCTGCACCACCTCCACAGCCTCCAGCAGCAGCACCACCACCACCTCCACCCGCACCCCTTCTCGTCGTCCTCCGGCTCTTGCGCCGGACGCCGGCTGCCCCAGGAGACCAGCGAGAGCTTCTTCCCGCTGCTGGGCGGCGAGCAGACCCAGGGCGACACGCCGTCGCCGCAGAGGGACTCGCTGTACACCAGCATGCCCGAGCTCGCCGACGGGGACACCGCGGTCAGCAAGGAGCCGCTCGGGGGAGACGAACACGGGAAGGGTTGCGGAGGCAGCGGTGGAGGAGGAGTGGACCCGATCGACGACGTCTACTACAAGAGCATGCCCAACCTCGGCTCCCGGAACCACCTCCACCAGCTCAGCTCCTACTACCAGCTAGGGCGGGGCAGCAGTGATGGATTCATCGTGCCGCCCAATAAGGAAGACCCCTCCCCGGAGGACCCGCCTCCTGAGGCATCCCATCTGGTCACCAGCCTATAGGAGGCGATCGCCTGACAAAAACGCCACGCACACCTATCCGATGCCACCTGGTCCCCTTCAGTGCCCCGTACCTGGTCACTTACATTGGCTCCATCTTCTTCTTCATGGTCAGTCGTCGGCTGTTGTAGATGATCTCTTTGGTTTGTTCCTTAACTGTTTTTTTTTTTTCTCCCGATTTTTGTGTATTTTTCAGGAACAACAGCAACAATGGCAAAAACATATACACAAACACACACAAACAAACAAATGGACGAAAAACATGGACGCCAATATGATTGAAAGGTTGTGGTGAATCTTTGTTCTGATGGCGAAAAAAGAACTCAACAATGTGCATTTTAGGAGGCAAAATGAGGAGGCAAAACGTTTGATTGGACTAACTTGTCTCCTCTTCGCTCTTGAGAACTATACCTGACCAGGTCGGAATTTCAAACTGCATCTTGTAACTTAACGTTCCAAAGGAATTGCAAACCATCTGAAAACAATTGCGCAACTTGCTGAGTGTGTAGAATAAACAACAACAACGACAACAATTAAATCAAACAAACAAGCGTGACAAGAAAAAACTATTTTATTATACTTCTGTATCCATATTTGCTTTTTAAAAAAACCTGTCTTTTCTTCCTATCTGGTGAAACACAGCACATTTTGCTGCAGTGTCCGTGCAAATCAAGCAAAAATGACAAAAAAAATCACAAAAACTTTGAACAGTTTCGCAAAGGACATCTTTATCAATATGCCCTAGAGCATATTTTTTGTTGTTTTTTCCTTTTTTTGCTGTATTAATAACAATTATTAAAAGAGGGAAAAAAACTAATACCAGAGAATTATAAGATATTTCTATGTAAATGTACAGAAATTAGCATTGCACATAGTATGCTTTTTTGTTCCACCAGAAATCTTTGTCCCTGTAAATGTTGTGAAAAGATGCTAATTTTCGTCCCTTTCTGTTGTGATGGTCTTGCAGGTTTTATTGAAGCGCTTGGAGCGCTGTTCCTTTATTTAGCTTTTTTTATCCACCTTCCTTTCGATTCTGCCTTTCACAGTTCACTAGCAAAGACTTAAGCAACAGAAATCGAAAAACCATGGAAACAAACTCATGGCTTACTTAGCAGTTATCATTTTCAGTATTATAATCACTGATGTTTTGTTTCAATCATTTTTCATACTGTTTTACCGTTGTTGTTTTTTCTTTTAGTATTATTTTTTATTTTCCTCTGTGTAGATAAAACTTGTTGAAAGAGAAAGGGATGTGGTTTTAGCTAACTGTTCAAAAGATCAGATGTTTTTTTGCCTAAATTCTTTGAGGGTTCAAAGTTTGAAGATTAAATGTCATACGAAAGCACGAGGTGACAGATGAGAGATCCTTGATTAATGCTGAGTAACCAATTTAATTCCTCCAATTGAATAACACAGAGGGCAAAGTTTCATGTCTTAACATGACATGAGATGACTAGCTGGACATGTCTCACGTTCTCTCCCCAGTAGAGAAAACATATTTATTTATTTGTTAAGAAAATGAACAAAAGTGTTCAGGAAGATGCAGAACAGCAGTGGCGTTTTTTTTTTTGTTTTTTTTTTTGTTTTTAATCTTTTCATTTTATTTATTCATTTCTGTTCTCCTGTTGGTTTTCAAGTTGATTGACCTCATAACTAATATCTGTTGTAACGGTGAAACTTGTTTGCCAACAAATAAATTACCGATTAAGATTTACCACGTAGCCATTGCTAAGGGCTTCTGTTGTCTGTGTAACTTGTTACCAGTTGAGCATCAAGTGCATTAGTCCATTACCTTAAGCTTGCAATCAGGCTTTGTATTGTGGTTGGGGGGGGGGGATAGCCAACTCGAGATCAATGGTTAGATGCAAATGATTATACACTCTGTAGATGATGCTGATGTCTTCACAGATGTTTGTGGCAACATTTCAATTGATACGGATAAAGAGCTAATAAAAGGACTATGAGTTTTTTTTTCCTGTTCGGCTGAGGGCAAATGTTTGTGATGATGTGTGGTCAATGATTTTCCTCTGAATCCTGAATGGCACCAGTTTTACATTCAGGTAGTGGTCAGATAGAGGTCAGGTAGTGTAAGGTCAGATAGTCCTGGCTCTAGTTTTCCACAAACCATTTGTCTTTATGTCAACATATGTTATAGACATGTCGAAAAAAGTGTGCACTTTTTAGTCCAAATAGACAGTCGTATCATTGCGAACGGCTAGGTAGGATACACACACACACACACACACACACACACACACACACACACACACACACACACACAAACACAAGAATTAGACATTAGCTGTGGATGAAGCTCTTGACCTTTTCTGTTTTTGTCCCATTGTAGTCACCCACCAAGTCATCCACCCAACAATAATAAAACTTTTAATTGAGAAAAAAATGAGTTGTGCCCCTCTGGCTGAGTACATGTAGAACCTGTCCAACACGACAGCTAATGACGTCAGCCGACGGCGGTGAACGTTGCCTGGAGAAACCAGGTGCGGGGAGCTCGGATAAATAGGATGTATTTTTTTAAGTGGTTTTCATGGCCGAATCCGTCTGAAAAGGCTCTGCCGTTCTCTTTCCCCTGCTGAATGCAATCGCTGAATGTTTCTAAAAGCTACATGGAAACAGAGCAGTTATTACTCCAGCTCAACTATACACACACACACACACACACACACAGCAGCCTTACACCCATCCAGCGCTTGCTTAGCTCCTATGGTGTTGCTGTATCAATAGGTACAAAGTGTGTGTGTGTGTGTGTGTGTGGTGTTTCCATGAAGAGGCTGGACCTGAAGAGTGTGCTGAAAGTGGCACTAATCGTGCCATTATTTTGCGGTTTCTTTGTTTTGTGTTTTCTGATGTTGATGTGTTTGTCTGTCTGTTTTTGTAGCCCTTTCCCGTTAGATATCTCTCATTCACCTCCTGTTATCTCGTCCTCTCTCGCCACTTAGACCTCATTCAACAGCTTGATAGCCAATTGCAGTGTCTGAACCAGTGAGCCACGGTAGGATTTACAACATGTCATGATAACTGTGTCGATCTCCACTGGCATCACTGTAGAAGGGATTGAAGGGTGCAAATCAGAATGCACTTTAGTATCATTCCAAGATGTGCTTAAGATAACGTAGAATGAATATAATTGCTATTCTAACTACCTCTGCCAACCTTGTCTGTGGTTTGGAAGGCTGATTTAGAGAAGAATTGTAGATATGGCAACAAGAGAGAATAGGGTGTTGTTGTTTTTCCCTTCTGAAGTGGATCATCCTCAGTATGAGTGAACCAGATAAGGCAGTTGAGGTTGTCCCATGGGGAAAAATACAAATAAATATGGAGGATGTTTCCTTGAAAAAAAGAAGGGAAAAAAAACATAAAATTGAAAAAATGTCATCCTGCTTTGAATATGTCATCCTGGCAATTCACCCTGATTGAATAGAACCTGGAGGCGAGAATGAATTCTTCCCAGCATGCATCCTGGTGTGAGTGTCCGCCTGACGCCTTTCCTCCAGAGTGGAGTTGTCCATCAGACATGAGGACCACAGTGTCCAGTGCCACGTTGTTCCGATCTCCAAAGCATTTATACATGAAGCATACAGTACCTGTTACATCCCCCCACTACACACACACACACACACACACTCCTCCATCCTCTACACTCCACAACAGAGGAGGAGTAAGAAGGAGAGAGCTGAGGAAAAAACACATTAGCCCAACTTTCAAATCCCCAAACAAATCCTTTCTGGTAATAGCTCCTTGACAAGATGGGGTGATGAGAGATATCCTTCTCTCTGACAGGGAAGGGCAGTCTTAACTGCACTCTCTCTCTCTCTCTTTCTCTCTCTCTCTCTCAGCCTTCCCTTTGACAACCGGTGACATTTTCAGGGAATGTTTGTGAGTTAGTTTTCAAACAACTAAGAAGTCATTTTCTGCAATTAGTTTGATATCCTCACCATGCCGTTTTAATTCAGTATCCAAATATATGTTTTATGCAGGTGTTATTTTATATGACATATCACATGTACAGTATACATGATTTCACAGTTCACATCAAGTGGAGCAGGAAAAAAAGGAAATGAGGAAGGCTTTAAAAAAAAATTAAAAAAAAGATGATAACCCCAGTAAAAGGTTGCTTTGCTGGTGATTTTGTTCTTGATGGTAAGGCTTGGTTGTTGATTGGTTGCTGTGGGAAATCCAAATTTAACATCTCTCATGCATGTATGTATGTATGTATGTATGTATGTGTGTGTGTGTCATATATATATATATATATAACTTTATTTACAGACTCAAAGTCCAGATGTCCAGATAAAAATACAACAAACTACATAAAGGATATAAACACAAATACATGCAGTACATTCATACATACAGTACAATACAAATGACTGTCCACATATTGCATAAAGGTTACATATAAGCACAAATACATGCATACATACATACAGACATGCAAAGGTATCTGAAATGAAAGGTCACTGGCAGAAAATAGCACCCAGAAATCAAATGGATTAAAATAAAAAATGAAATAAAAAAGAGGACCGGTGTTGGCAATGTGTCTGTGGGCAGTATGTGCAGCGTTTTGTTTAGCTGACATGTCGTACATGCCCAGAAGACACAACACCTCAGCAGGGAAACCTGATCCGTCTTCTGGCACAACTTCTTTTGCCTTCATTGTTTAGCAGCAAACAACAGAGGCAAGCCGGGCGAGCCTGCCAATGCAAGCCTGCCTCTTATGCAGAAAAGACAGCGTGCTTGACCCACTTCCTGCTGAGGGACACTCTCTGAAGCTGCCACAGTCAGGTGTTTTTTCTCGAAATAACAACAAAAAAAATGGACAAAACAAAGAAAGAATGATGGTTAAAATTGAAAAAAAGAAAAAGATGCAGCCAATTTACTAGTGATTGGGTCCACCAGAATAAAGGCCTGTCTTTGTGTGGTACTTCATTTCCTCTTCAAGTCAGGACCTAGACCACCAGTACCTACAGTAGACCAGAACTGCAATAGTTTTTTTTCTATAAGGATGCTTGAGTTAGATTCAGGTCATGTTATTGTAGAGGATGTATGTGAGTCAGCATATTCCTTTCCTCTCAGAGAAATCACTGCTCCTTTATTGTGTGTGTGTGTGTGTGTGTGTGTGTGTGTGTGTGTGTGTGTGTGTGTGTGTGTGTGTCGGTGTGTTCGTGTATGTGTGTGTGTGTGTGTGTGCCTGTGTGCATGCATGCCCCTCCCCCCCCCCCCCCCCATACTATGTTCATCCAATAGAATAGAGTTAGAGGCCTGAATGTCATCTTGGGCTGTTGTTGTCAAATATGGTTGCACACTTGCGTTGTGTTCATTGAAGAACATATGGATCAGTCAGGGTAGCACAGACAACATGATAAGATTGATATCCAACCCCACGTGACTTTGAGTGTGGAGAGATGAGGAGAGAGGACAAGAGGAGAAAGGACATGCAAACAGTCACGCAAGCTTAGCAGTTGTGTTTGTTTACAGAGCTGGAGTTCGGAGAGAAAAGCCAGTGGACAGGACAGGAGCCTCTGATTGATGCCTTCTCTGTGTGCCTTTAGTCAAATTGGTTTTATCTTCAGGAAAGCAGTGAAGGGATTAACTGAGCCATCAAGAGCAGTTAGCACAAGACAATCACATCAGCCAGAGAGTGGAGGCAACTTTTGTCCTCGCTGGATTGATTGGAACATGTCTTTGAATACAAAACACACCATACTTATTTGCATAATGACATATTTTATAAATCCAAGAAAGCATACCAGACTTATGGTCTCTCTCTGTGTGTGTGTGTGTGTGTGTGTGTGTAGATAGATAGAGATAGATAGATAGATAGATACTTTATTGATCCCCAGGGGAAATTCAAGGTCTCGGCAGCATACAGACAACACAAACACATTCTTTAACAGCAGAAAGAGTAATTAAAGTATATAATATAAAAACACAACTAAGCAATAAGGACAGTAGAAGATAAAGAATATACTAATATATAATACTAATATACTAAAATACAAATTATACTAACTAAACTTAAATACAATATATAAAAATATACTAAAATACAAATTACAAAAATACAAATTATACTAACTAACACTTAATCTAAATCAATTCTTAAAAAAAAAAAACAGTATCCACATAGTGGTGATTAATCAATCAGAGGCACTTGCAATGACTGAGGCAGGGACTGAGCCTGTGATTCTCTGTGGATAGTAAGGTATGGTAAGGTGCTCTAAGGTGCTCTGTGTGAATGAGTGTCATGGTGGTAGTGCAATGGTGATAGTGGTCATGGTGATAGTGCAAGTGAGTAAGTCCAGCAGTGCAACAATGCAGAAATAAAGTAAAGTAAAGTCTATATATCTATATATTTAACTATTTAAGAAAATGTATAAGTGTGGCCACAGTTCGGCTTTGGCATGGAGGGGGGTGGGGTTATGCATATGTGCTAATGTGCTAATATAGCACGCAAACAGTGAGGCATAAAGACAGTGGTAAAAGTGGCTAGTGGACAGACAGTACCAAACATGGAGGGGGTGAAGAGGCAGACAGACTATATGCAGAGAAGTCTATCTCTCCTCTTCCCTTAAGTGAGGCATTGAACAGTTCAATGGCCCTGGGGACAAATTACTTTCTCAGTCTGTCAGTTGTGCAAGGCAGTGAGCGAAGTCTCCAGCTGATCAGGCTCTTCTGCTTAACAATAGTGCTGTGGAGTGGGTGACACTCATTGTCCAAGATGTCCAAGGGTCCTTTTGTCAGATAGTGAAGTGATGCACTCCAGTTCAGCTCCCACTACAGAGCCAGCTTTCCTTACCAGCCTGTCAATTCGCCCCGCATCCTTCTTCCTTGTGCTTCCTCCCCAAAATACTACTGCATAGAAGAGGACGCTGGCAACAACAGACTGGTAGAACATCCTGAGGAGCTTACTGCACACATTGAAGGACCGCAGCCTCCTCAGGAAGTACAGCCTGCTCTGCCCTTTCTTGTAGAGTGCATCAGTGTTGGCTGACCAGTCCAGTTTATTGTCCAGGTGGAGACCCAGATACTTGTAGGTGCTAACCACCTCCACATTGACCCCATCAATGTGGACTGGTAGCAGAGTGGGCTTAGACCTGCGGAAATCCACCACCATCTCCTTGGTCTTTGAAGTGTTAAGTTGAAGATGATTGAGTTTGCACCATTGCACAAAGTCCTCCACCAGGTGTGTGTGTGTGTGTGTGTGTGTGTGTGTGGTATTTTGACCACATGTGCACATCCATGTGTTAGTGTATGTATATGTGTGTACATGTCTCTGTGTGGCCTTGAGTGTGCAACATAAAGCCACTGCATGTATGTATATGATTGAATGTATGTGTGTGGTGTGTGTGTGTGTGTGTGTGTGTGTGTGTGTGTGTGTGTGTGTGTATGTTTGTTTGAATGTGTATGTTTGAATGTGTGTGTGTGTGTGTGTGTGTGTGTGTGTGTGTGTGTGTGTGTGTGTGTGTGCATGTATGTGTATGTTTGTGTGTGTGTGGCTGTGCGAGACACAAAGCCACAGCAGCTCCATACTGCTGTTGAGTGAGGGGACCAGCCCAGGTCAGACCTCAAACCCGTCCATTTCATATCTCTGGCCGCTAAAATCAATGTCCAGCCCGCCTCCAGAATCCCAAATGAAAGGTGAATCAATGTCATCCAAAGCTTTGTGCAGCCAGTGCAAACCCGACAGCCCTGCCAAATAAAAGAAACAGCCTCCTTAGACTTTACTGTTGAGATAACATTGATTTAGGAGAGATGGGATTCTGTCAGTGCTTGCCACCTCTCTGTCTAGTGGCAAAAAAAAAGAAAAGGAAATAAAAAAAGAAGAAATAAAAAAGTAGATTGCCCAGGATGGAGCACAGTGCTGTGGGTTTTTTAAAGGAGTTGTGCCCGAGTTCACATGCTTTACTTTAATAGCTCTTAAGCCCACTGTAAACACTCTAACTCCAGAAATACTAGGTGCTCTTAAGACCCTGGGGACTTTGCCCCTGAGTCCTCTATAGCCGCAGATACAGCGCTACAAAAATAGTCCTGTTTTGCAGTAGCAGCTGGATGCTTGGTCAGGTCCTAAGGGCTTTTGTGGAAGCAGGCAACTACATCTGGGAGCCTATGTCATTGGATGTACCCACCTGGATTTAAAGCATCCCCACAATTGAGTCATGCATTTTCAACATTTTCCTCTCTCCTCTTCTCTCCTCACCTCTTCTTTCCTATCCTCTCCTCTCCTCTCCTTTACTGTCCTCTCCTCTTTTCTCCTCCTCCTCTCCTCTTCTCTCCTCTTTTCTCCTCTCCTCTCCTCTTTTCTCCTCCTCCTCTTCTCTCTTATCTCCTCTTTTAGCCCTCCCTCCATTTCTTTCCAATCTCACTATGTTTCAAGTGTCAATCAAAGCCGATAATCTTCAGAATGAGATAGGGTGGAGGCGTGATTTCAGCAGGTGTGTGTGTGTGTGTGTGTGTGTCTGTGTGTGTGTGTGTGTGTGAGTGTGTGTGTGTGAGTGTGTGTGTGTGTGTATGTGTGTGTGTGTGTGTGTGTGGGTGAGGGGGTTGTTGAGGTTAGATAAGTAGCCTTTGTCAGCTCTGGTGATGGTATTTTAATTAAATATATGAACATGGACCTAACCCTGATGTTGAAGTCCAAACAAAGATAGCATCATCTAATCAAAAGAGAGGCCTATGGGATGGTTCAAGGGCAGAAATCTTTTCTATTACTCGGCGCCCAAGGGAGTTGGGCAATTTTCTTTTATTATGATAGAATCAGCATATAGCAGATTGAATGTGTAGATAGAGTCACAGCCTCTGTTGAGATGTACTGGTCTAGCATCACAAAAGACCACAGATACCAGGCAGTCGCCAGCTTCCAAACCTCTCATATGTGTCCTTCCTCTCTTTTACCCTCACAACAACAACAACAACAACCACAACTACAACAATAGCAACAATAAAAGATTGGGATAGCTATATCATGACATGTACTGTATGTTTGTATGCGTGTATGACAGCTACGCTGGCACAAAATGGATGCTCTGCATCACTCTGTAGGGGGGTGCTACACATTGGTGGTTAGAGAGGTTCCCCCTTCACTGTAAAGCGCTTTGGCTGCCTTGATGTTGTTGTTGTGACAAGTATGATTGTAGCAAACAATTTTATTATTGTCATTTCCCCAAACACTTATGGCAAGCAGGTTGATAGTTGAGTTTGTGTTTGAGGGTTCGTGTATCGGCGGCGATGAAGTCTTTGCGTGCCACATCGACTAATTGCATCACTTAGTGGTCCGTTAAGACAAGATTTAATTTGGCATCCACCCCAACAAGTGTTTGACGGGCAGGCGGTTATGAGTCAGGAGCTACGCAAAGTGCCGCGCTGGGAATCACTGCCACACCCTCGCCACACTGTCAGCTCTCTGATGTCTTTATGCCCAAATGGAATTCAGTGGAGAACATGCCCACATTTTTCCAGGGGGGTATTCCAAGTAAGTGGTTTAGTGACAAACCTGGGTAAGTTAACTCAGAGTAAGTGGTAAACCTCCTACAACAAGAGCCCTATGGTATTGTTTTGTTAGGAGAATGAAGCCATACAGTTCTTCTATTAGGAGGTTTACCTAACCCAGGTTTGTCACTAAACCACGTACTTGGAATACCCCCCTGGTGAGTTCAAGATTGATAAGAATACCATTATTTTGGAGCTTCATAATAAATGATTATAAAATGACATCCCACATGTGTCTTTAAAGACCAAATTAGAACATATGTATATATATTTATGTGTAAGTTAATGCTTTCTTTTGTCCACAACAGAAGTCAAACATGGAATGTTTTACACAAATCCCCATGACTTGTGCATTATTTACCAAAACGAGTGCGTAATTTAGTAAGATGAGCGTATTGTAGTAAAACAAGTGCACAAAATACTGAATTGTACACACAATCTAATACAATGAGAGCACTATTTAGTAAAATGAGTACACTACTTAGTAAAACAAGCAATCTTTTGATGTACAAAACATGTTAGCAATGACACCTCCTAGGCTCCGTAGTTCTGTTGTGACATTTCTCATCTCCTCAGCCATGTATTCAAGTATACTTGAAGCAGGGACGGATTAAACAAATATGGGCCCCTGTGCACAATATCAAACCCCCCCCCCGACCGTGCAAGTGACGTGCGCGTGCAGCCAGCGCTTCTCTCTTTGCTGTCGCTGTGCAGGCTGGTGCACAATATAAACAAAATGTAGTACATTATGTCATATTATAACTCAGGCCCACACAGAAATGAATTCCAGCAGCTGTTTTTATTATTAGGCTGTAATCTCTCTTTGCTGTCCAAACAGTCTACAGCAACATTTTTCACTTAACGGACCGGACAACAGTTGTCATATTTCTGAAGGACCGGTAGCAGGGACTGTTGATAGTATTTTGTGAGAGGTGGTGCTGATCATATTACGGGGGGTTCGGGGGTGTCTCCCCCGGGAAAATTTCGAAATTCTGGCTGTTAAATATACCCTTTTAACGCAGTTTGGAAGGGGCATACAAACTTTAACAGAGCAAGCAGGGCCCGTTTTCTGTCTGACTTAGGTGACGTGAACATTGGCTACCTGCATGATAAGGTTTTCACTTCACTGCTGCTTGACACTACCTTGCATGGAGACATATTTCACGTTAACAGTGGAGATGTTAGCAAAACTATAGCGTTTGGTAAATGGAGATGCAGATCATCTCCCTAATTAATTTCTTTGCGCAACAGCCCACATTATGCGCTCACTCCAGCGAGACGAGTGAAATAAGTGTAGGCCTATCTGTCATCGGCATCGCCATAGGCTATTTGCTACGATATAAGATACTGTTAGGCCCACAATAACTCGCGATTTATTAGGCTATCCAATCGCTATGCTGTTTTCATGAACATTGGAGGAATCCACTTCATTCACCTACCCACGAGTGGGTCAGTTTCACTTTCACACACGCATACACATTGAATGAGCACTCATAGCCTACCACTTCCATCTAATGTTAAGCCTCTATATTTTATGAATTAAGAAGTATTTATTGATCAGGAAAACATTTAGTTTATTTTTCTTTCGGTCCACGGTTCCATAACACCATTCAGTTGTGCCGCAAATTAACAGACAGAAGCACCAGGCATCTAGCCTAAATTCATGGCATTTTTTTTTTAATCCGAGGGCCCCCATTGGCTGAGGGCCCCTGTGCACGTGCACACTTGGCACAAGCCATGATCCATCCCTGACTTGAAGCAGGCATGGAAACCAAAACTGTGTGCAGTGGTGTCTGTAATGAGAGCCCTTGACCCAGATTTTATCCTTGGTGAACTTTGCACCACAAGGCTATGGGCTGTGGTACTAAGGATGAAGAACAGAACTATGTTCCAGAGTTGTTTTCAACACATCATTTCAGGCCTTGAGTGTTCTCTGTGACATGATAGCTACTGTACACCACCTTGCTCTCAAAGGGGCAGGTTTTATTATGACACTGTTGGAGCTGATGAAAAATGTTGTCAAAGGACCAACTGATAAAGGCTGCATCTCTGCACCCTGAATCATTCATAAAAAAAACATTCCCGAACAATTTTTTTATTTTTTCACTTTTTGGCACTTAACCTTGACCCTAGTCAACAATAAATATGCACTGATCCAAAGGTATATCTAAAAAGATATTTGGTAGAATAATTAAACAACAAATGAAGAGTTTGGTTTCAAAACACTACATCTCCGTTTTTAAAAAGTCAGGCTATTTAATTGTGTATTTCAGGTAATATCAATTACAGATATTAGTACAGTTGTGGTGTTTTGATTGACTAAAGATCAATCAAATAACAATACCTAATTACAGTTCTACTGAAATTACTTTGAAAACTAATTGTAAAGAAAATATTTATGAAAATTAATTAAAATGGTGTATATACAGTAGCATTCATTAAAATGGTGTATATAGCATAACTCTATTTATCTCTCTCTCTCTCTCTTTTGTTACCAAGATAGACCTGCTACTTCTTTCAAACCTCTGGGAGGATTTTTTGTAAACTCTACTGCAAACAACTCAAAAAGGGAAAAAAAAAAATCATTAATTTTTCTTCATAATATCTAACTTGCTTCAAGGCGCTTTACGCAGAGACAAAACATTTACTATTTCAGACTAGATGCTTCAAAATTAAATACAGAGTTGGCGTTGGTGAGAAAAGATGTGTGTATCTGTGGCCACAGCAGTTTTAAATGAATGCTTTCTGTCTTGAGGGGGGAAAAACCCCTGATTTACACAACAGCAATAACGCAAATGAACCTGAGTTTGTGTCCCAGCATGTTTTGAGTTTGAGTGGCTTTCCTGGGTGTAAAATCTGTGTTGATGGCGAGGCGGTGGTGGCTGCCGCCTGATCCGGTTTGGCAGCTGGTGTGTTAATTATAAATGATGCGGAGAAGAACAGAGAGGAAAGGGGGGGGGGGGCTGCGGAGGACGAGCGGGCAAACAGGCGAGCGAGTGAGCGAACGTTGCAGTGAAAGAGAACGCCTCCAGCATGTGGAGAACTGTTGTTGTTGTGAGGAGACAACAGCATATGGAACAGCCTGTACTGTCTTGTCAGGCCTTCCTGGCTGAAACAATGTCAACACAAGCATGCAGTGAAAATGGATAGATGTTAATATGGAAGGGAATTATGAGAAGATTGTGAAGTGTATGTACAGTAAAGAGAAACTAACACTTGTATAAGGAGAGTTTAAAAAGCTAAAAAAGTTAACCAAGTTTATGATTGATGCTGGTTGCTACTATCAACCATGCAGCTCTATGATGCATAGATCTGTATCTGTGACTGTGACTGTGGAGACCCCCCAGGAGTTACGGTTTACACACCAGTTTCACGTTCAGACATGTGAAATAGTGATTGTGGTGATTGTCATGGAGGTGATGATATTAATGTTAACCTGTGTAAGGTGTTCGGGTCCGTGGGACAAAATATGAAATGATTATATGATCATAAATGTAATTTCACGGGGTAAATGGCAAATATGAACCATAAATGATGTCTATATCATTGGTAATTGAGCTAAAGTAAACATCTGTTAAGTATTTTTTTTACATAAATTGTTATGGCTGTATTGATTTAAAACTCTAATAATGTACCTAATAACGGAACATTGGCTGTGTAACAAAAATATGAACGCCTTACGAGGGTTAATGTTGTATATCAAGTAAAGGTGTTCAGAAATTATACTTAATTTTGCAATACATCGGTGTGGTTTTAAAAAGACCTCTGGGAATTCTACAATGTTCGTGTTGGATATGCGGAGAGATTACTTGCAGTTACGGTAAAAGTCTTGAGTGGGGATGTGCTGGGTTATTGCCACTTATGATGACTCATGGAATCCCTCTCGTCCAATCAGGAAGTAAAAAATAGTGTGACTGGATCTAACTGTTGCATAATTGATATTCTACTATACTTTTTGTCCTTACTCCTCTAATGCTAAAAAAATACCACTTTTTTCAGAGTGGGAACAAAAACAGAAGCACAGAACAGAAAGAGAAAGACAGGGAGTGAGTGAGAGAGAGAGAGAGAGAGAGAGAGTGAGAGAGAGAGAATGAGAGAGAGAGAGAGAGAGAGAGAGAGAATGAGAGAGAGAGAATGAGAGAGAGAGAGAGAGAGAGAGGGAGAGAGAGAGAGAGAACGAGAATGAGAATGAGAATGAGAGTGAGTAGGTTGTGGTATTCAATACCAATAATACCTCAATACCTGTCAGTGTTGCTGTCATTATGTAAGGTATGTCGGCCGCCATGGTGTCCTGACATACAGAAATAATGGCACACCGTGGCGGCCATGGCGACATAATGTTGCCATTTCTATAACACTCTTTTGGAAAGAACTGCTCTATCGTACAACAGTCTGGTCCTTTCTCCTGAATGAGCAGTCTGGTCCTTTCACGAATTATATGGTCTGGCAAAAACGTGCAGCACACACAGTGCAAATCTGATCTGCTGCAATCTGATCTCTTACTATCTCCCACATACAGTAATGTGTAACTTTTTACTGTTACTGATACTGATATATCCCAGGCAGAGAAAAAGCCCACAGCCTTGTGTATTTTCATGAGAAAATGCTACATTGATAACATGCCTAAGCATTTTGACTATCTTGCTCTTGTGACACAGGAGCTTGTTATTCGGATAGCACTGATTTGTTGATTGGCATTAATATTTTCTTTTGAGACATAAACTAAGTATTTTGAGCAAGTTACATGTGTTTGCTTACTGTTGTGCAAATGCTGATAATGATTAGAGAAGAGCACCAAAGTGACTGAGAAAAACTGTCATGTTTTTTTTGTTTGTTTTTTTGGCTGATGAAATCCAACTGACCAGCCAAATGGTAACAGAAAATATGATTTGTGTCCTACATTCAGCATGCATTTTGAATGAACCTGCTGAGAAAGATTTATTTTACATCCGATCAAAGAGAATAAAGGGATTATTCAGTGGCTGCTTAAAGCATCATCTGATGATTAATCCAAAGATTGTATCTATTTATGTAAGACAGTTTGTAGGAAATCATATTAACAAAATAGAGTATTATAGAGTTGCAAATCCCATGCTGTTTTTTTAATGCGAATGGTTTTAAAAAAACAAATGCATACATATTTTATCTGGTGCTTAAAGATAGTAAAATCTCTTTAAACAGTATAGTATTGACATCAATGACAATTATGAACTAATTATGATTATGAATTAATAATCATAATTATGAATTATGACTGTGCATCTTGACCAAAACAGAGTTATCTATCTACATGGTAGCTTTGTGCAATTACTGTGGCAAATCAAACCTCTTGTTTCATTTAATGTTGGAACACCTGTGTGGTATCCTGTAACTCAATATAGTGCATGTGACATTTGTATTTGTACATTTTAGCCACTCGTTGATACAGTGGAATGAAAACATTCAAATGAAGTATCTACTGAATATATCATATGAATTACATGATGCGATCATGCCTGTTATTAAGAATGTATAGTCCACTCTGAGAGTTACTGTAGGCCGGTATACTAAAATATGGTTCACCATGTGTATATCATTTTTTTGCCACAGGTCTTGATTACATTTTAATATCCTGTAATGCACACACTAACCACTGTATAAAAAAGAAACCATTCTATAACAATACACAGCTTAATTGCATGTAGCAATGTATGAAACGTTTGTATCAATGTGGTTCTTTGGTTAAGGTAACTATAACACTTTAATTTCCCTTTTAGATTTGATCAGCGCCTCAATAAGCTAGTACATTTTAGGATGTTATCACCCAACCTCACCCTATAAGCCCCAACAGTTGTTTCTTCTTCTTCAAGAAATAAGGACTATGGCAAAGTGCTGTAACAAGCACAATTTATGTATGTAAAACATAAGAAAATTGTACACTTTTTTACAATTTGTAAAATTACACTTTGTTACACTCCAGAGTGTAGGTACAATGCATCAGGGCCCAGTAATATTAAGCCTTGTGACCTTGGGTCAACACAAATCTTTTCCAAGTAATGTAAAAATCAATAAGATTTATGATGAAATATTGTTATTACCGTATGACAGCCATTCTCTCTCTCTCTCTCTCTCTCTCTCTCTCTCTCTCTCTCTCTCTCTATTAGCCACTGAAAGCCTGGTACCATTAACAAAACTCCAGCTTCTGAACTTGGGATTTCTTCCAGACAATTTCTCAAGGACTATTTGAGGCAGCCGTGGCCTACTGGTTAGTACTTCAGACTTGTAACCGGAGAGTTGCCGGTTCAAACCCCGACCAGTAGGAAGCGGCTGAAGTGCAGAGGCTGAAGCAAGGCACCTAACCCCTCACTGCTCCCCGAGCGCCGCTGTTGTAGCAGGCAGCTCACTGCGTTGGGATTAATGTGTGCTTCACCTCACTGTGTGTTCACTGTGTGGTGAGTGTGTTTCACTAATTCACGGATTGGGATAAATGCAGAGACATTAGGGTGTTTGTTCACCAAAAATTAGAACTTAGCTGGAAGAAAATTGAAAAACTTTTCACACAAGGAAATTACCACAGAAAAACTCCATACCAAAGGAAAGATTACAGTATCCAGTGCAGTCCACCCCACCCCTTTATACAGCTTCCATGGAGAAAATATACTGCACGTAGAGTGAGGGACCACCATTGGCAACAGTTCAAACACAAATGAACTTTTCACCTAGCCTGATGAGCCAGACCCACATCAAGATGTAGGGTCTGGGGACTCACCGTTTGCAGTGCTCAGTTTGAGGGGCGGGATAATCGGTTGTCTTTCAAATTCCCTCTGCACGCAATAGGATAGCGCTACAACTCATGAGTCCCATGCGTTTTCCCACCAGCGGAGCTAGTTGGCTACAGTACAGTAGTTCGCCAACAGCAACATTCATCTTCTTTGTTTTCAAGTAGCAGGGAATTCACGCCGAACCGTTGCAACTCTGCCATCAATCATTATGTTAAGCCCGCCTACCGACAAAATTGTGAGTGATGCAAGTCACCCCGCTCACAATTTGTTTGATCTACTGCCCTCTGGGAAGAGGTACAGAAGCCTGCGCTTCCGCACCACCAGACTCACCAACAGCTTCATACACCAGGCTGTTAGGATCCTGAACTCTCTCCCCCCTCCACCCTCAGCTACATAACATCCTGGACTTTTAGACCCAAAATGGCTGCCTTGCACTACTCCACTTGCACTACTCCACTTGTACACTTGCACACTTGCAACTTGTTGTTGTTGTCCTGTTGTCCTGAACACTTCTGAACACACTTCTGCTGCTCTTACATAACTTGCACCACTATGCCACTTGCATACTTAGGTCAAACAAAACTACCTCAGCCATTTATTGGCCTGACTTTTGCACTATTATATTGACTGTCTACTGTATGCACAATTGCACAATTTCTACCAAATTTTGCTGCTCTTATTTCTTCATTGTATGTGCCTTCTTATTTTTACTTTTTATATTGTTTACTTGAATGTTATGTTTGTCTGTGGACCTAATTGGTAAAATATGTCTTGTCTCCACCGTGGGATAGTAGGAAACGCAATTTCGATCTCTTTGTATGTCTTGACATGTGAAGAAATATTTCTCTGTCTTTGCAGAATATGCAACCCTGACATTAAAAACATGAATCCAGAATATGTGAACGAATAAATAGGCTTGGACATTTTTTGCAGTTGCTATGCATTGTATGAGTTGTATGCTGAATGAAAATAGCTATATGAGAGAGTGGGGTAAGATTGTTTTACATTCCTCATCATTCTGACTTGTCAAAGAGGTTGTGTTTTGTAATCTTCACACCAAACAACATTTTAAAGTGTTCTGTAATCAACAAATCTTATACGGGTAGAGATATGTTCACTACACCCTACTTCCTAGTTAGCTGGCTCAACTTACCCCAGTCCTGGTGACTCATCTTACCCCACAACTACCATTTTGAAAGAAAATAATTCTCACAGCAAGCTAAGGTAACATTCATGCTTTTGTTTAGCCCTCACACCATAGCTTAAAAAGCTAACTGTCCATGCTATCGCTTATATAGGGCCAACGAAAGTTGTACAACAAGCTGAACTTGTGAGCTTCTTTTTAAACAGAACCGCGTGTTTTACGTAAGGGATAATGGACAACACGGTGGTCTGTTCACAGAAGTTAATGCACGGTCGAGGTTGTAAAACGGCCCCGACGCGAAGTGGGGCTGTTTATTCCACTGTTGCCACTTGCGTTGTGTTTATTTCCTGTTACAATTTAAACGTTTTAATCGCTAAAACTGTCTTGTTTGTAGAACTAATTTCTACACATATCAACGAACGATCTAAATGGATGGTTGCTACGGCCAAAGGCCAGTCGTTAGTTCTATCTCTCCCGTTGTCAAGCGGGCGTATCCCAAGATTCTGATGAACTTTAGCTTTGAAACATCGCTATTTTACTTAGCCTGCTGTCATCCATCTAGCTAAAAGTCACCTTATCCCACTAGGTGATAAGTGGGATAACGGCCTTCGAGGTGTGTCCAGTTATATGGAATTAATGGACTCCGCTGCGCGTTGGGGAGTTCTTTGCCCCTCGCCCTCGTCCATTAATTCCGTATAACAGGACACCTCGGCGGCCGTTATCCCTTAGTTGTTAAACTAAACATATCTGACTTGCACTTCTTGTGGCTGCAGGACCTTAGAGTGTTTAGATACGTGACAGTTTGATAATGTAGGAGATGCATGACATGAACAGGACATCATGAAGTAAGTAGATAAGTATTGCCATCTTTTTTCGGCTTACCCAGAACATGTGGCCATTTTTCATGAATTACTGAATATTTTGGTGGAATATGACTACTATTTTTTTGTTGTTGTTGCATTTTTGAGGGAACTGAAACTTAGAAAAGAGAATAATATCATCTGTCTGAGAGCAGTTAGAATCTTGAGGAGGACTACAAGAACAGTGAGTTCAAATCTGAAAATATCCACACGTTAACACACTTTAGATTTATGCATGAGTTGGATCTGTGAGCTGTCTCTGACCCTCCCAAGATCTAAATGCTGGACAGTGAGAGCATAAATTAAAGCATTCCTCAAACATTCCTCCCCAGTTTCTGTGAAAGAAAAGACTTTGTACACTAGTCACTTTTAGATGTGCTATTTTTCATCATAATTTAGTCCAATGTTCTCATCGCTCTTTTTTTTCGTGATAACCTCCCTAGTGTTTTGGTAGATGCCCCTCTGTCCTGCGCTATCAGACGATATGAATGTATGCAACGATAAAACAAACTAAGACTCCAAACTTCAAAATAAAAGTCTGCTGTTTCGAGTGCCGTCATAAAAGTATAATGTATAGCCATTATTTATAGGGAAGACTCTACTGGAGATTTCTAGCAGCTTGCCGCATTGCAAATGCTCTTGTTCTACATTTACTGTAATGCAGAAACTAGACATCCTAGGAAAAACCTATAAGGAATATCCTTTAAGCTTCTGTGGATTGCCTTGATTCCTAAATCGCTAAACACAGGGGGCAACCCGTACTCAGCAAGTTTTTTTTATTTATTTTTTATGTGCAAAACAGCATAGGCTTCATTAGTAAGGCAAAGTAGCCTGGGAACACCCAGACCTACCAATTAAATTTAAATTGGTATGTTGAACTCTTACCAAATCATTTCAAAAGTGTATCAATCGTGTAAATGAAGGTTTTAAATGCAGTTGTTTACTCAATTCCAAAGAAATACAAGTCCATGCCTGATTAGCGATTGCCTGCAGAGCAAATCCCAAATTTGCCGAAAGTTCGTACCTTATATGGTGCATTTTCCAGCGCAATGGTTACTCAAAGCGCTTCCCATACAAACAGACACTCACCTTTTTTTTTTGTGGCTCTGGTTGAGATAAACAACTGCTACAAACATCTGACTCCTAGTGGCTTAGTGGGTTAACTAATTTAATGCAATCGTAATCCCAGTGATGATTTACAAGTTTTCTGACTACTAAAAAATAATAACTAACTTTAAATCATTGTACATAAAACTAGAACTTAAGTGCAGCTAAATCCCTAAAATACTGTTGCTTGGAGACAAACATATATATTGCAAAGTGCATTATAATTGCAAAATGTTGATGTTGCATTATGCATAAGCTTGTGGTTTACAGCTAACGTCTGCTTTTTGTGTTACTCTTCTTGGCTCATGCAAACAGGGGTGGTTATGACAAATGAAGGACTGTTTACGCAACTTAGAGCAGCATTTTATAGAGATAACATTTTAATGCCCACACTTAAAGCTATGGTCCCAAAAGTGATAACAAAGACAACCTTGTCTGCTTTTTCAAAATCCCTACCCACATTTCCATCATTCTGGAGGGGAATTTTTATACCTCCGTCTCTGCAAAAGTGAATGTGCTTACCTCAATCACTTATGCACTGAATTTAAGGCCCAAAGCGACCTACAGTATCTGTTTAATTGGACTTCCTCTGTCTTATTGCCTAAAAGTAAACTATTCGGCCCTGCTGGATACATAATTTGTGTATATTGAAATGCCTAAAATAAACATAACACTTTCTCACTGTTGGTAAGAGCCATGTCTGAGAGTGTTTATTTGAATAGTATATCTGAGTATATTTTTTGGGAAGTTGTCAAGCTTAGTCAGTTTGCTGAGTCAATATTCTGAGTGCTCAAACATGGACACAGCATTTCATTATACAAGAATACAAATGAATGACACAATTTGATTATTAAGTTTGACTCCTTACATTTACCTTCAAAAGTAAAACAACTACAACAACATAAACAATAACAACAATAAAACGTTGATGGCTTCTGACTGCCTAGTATGCTAGAATCTATCGTGACACAGAGCCGACCGAGTCTGATTTGAAGTATTCCAGCTGTGTGACTTACGGAGGCAGTTATCGTTACTGTCATGAACTAAGGCCATGGAGGAGCGCTTCAATGAGCTAGTGTTGCAGCGGTAAACATATGTCACTGTGGAAACAGAACACGGCTTGAGCCTGACCATCCAAACGGCCACTCATATTTATCATCATCCACTCTTCTGGAGTGTTATTCCGTTTCCTGAAGGTGCTGACCACAAATCCCGACAAGGCTCCTGCTCTCGCTGTGGTCCTCTTACAGATGAATGAGTCCTCATTCATGGGGAGAGAGATTGTCATAGCTGTCTATTCGTGATCTCCTACAAACCTGTAAGCTCCAGTGCGAAAATGGAAACTTTGCTGCAAGTGCAAGAGTATTGATTGCCTCGTCAGCACATTCAATTTATGATGAAGTGAAGTCTTTCATCAAACCCAATCTATGAGGTGAAGGTGCTTAACGTTGCTTCAGAAGCATAGAAATGTGGGTTGTAATTAGACTAGTGGTTGAACTCAAATAGCACCAATATATTTTTTTTGCAAGAATTGTGGCTTGGCTGACACCAGAATATTGGTCTGTGGACCCTTTGTTCATTTCTGATTTCCAAAGGTCATAACAGATCTGCAGAGCAAATCCGCACCCAGAATTGTCAGGGTTCACCCAGGCTACCAGAGTTGAGGAGTGTGCCTTTAAATGATTGGCCTCATTTTCTAGGAGCATTTTTCTCTCTCACTGTCTACTCCTATCCCTATCTGTCTGATGGTCTGTCTGTTTGTCTTACTGTCTGTTCTCTCAGTCGTTGTGTCTGTCTGTTTGTCTATATTCTGTCAGTCGTTCTGTATGTCTATGTTCTGTCAGTCATTCTGTCTGTTCTGTCTGTCTATGTTCTGTCAGTCATTCCATCTGTTCTGTCTCTCTGCTGGTCTGTCAGTCGTTCTGTCTGTTCTCTCTGTCTATGTTCTGTCTATGTTCTGTAAGTCGTTCCGTCTGTCTATGTTCTGTCTATGTTCTGTCTGTTCTATCTGTCTATGTTCTGTCAGTCATTCTGTGTCTGTTCTGTCTGTCTATGTTCTGCCAGTCCTTCTGTCTGTTCTGTCTGTCTGTCTATGTTTTGTCAGTCGGTCTGTCTGTTCTGTCTATCTATGTTCTGTCAGTTGTTCTGTCTGTTCTGTCTGTCTGCTGGTCTGTTTGTCTGTCATATGTAATGAAGTGGTGGTACATTATCCAACACACTTTCCATCAAATTTTCCCTCTCTGTCTCTCTTTCCCTCTCCACACACACACACACACACACACACACACACACACACACACACACACACACACACACACACACACACCTCTGCTGCCTCGTACATACAGTACATGAGAATCCTTATCATGATTTCCCCGAGGATGAAACATCAGTGACTGGACTACATCATCTGTGTCCTTAGATGCCACCCTATCATTGTGAAGCATCTGTAGTCTGTGTTACGGTAATTATGCTTGTCCCACTAAGTTTATCTTAATGACACGTTAACCTGCCACTCAGCCTGCACAACCTGATGATCTGAATTACATATACACTCCCAGCAGGCCACGTTCAAGGTAATTAGATGATTGTGGAGTTGCTTTAATCCGTTTTAGAAAGAGAGAGAGAGAGAAAAAAAAGTACAGAGGTGGTGTTTGAAACCTCATTATAGACTTTGAGAGTTATCCAGTGCCTAAAAGAGAAACAGTTAATTTAACCAAAGTGCACCCGCCAACATCATGACATTATTTAAGATGAACTTCAAAAAAAAAAAAAGTCGGCTGTCTGGAGTGCCGTCATAAAAATATAATGTATGGTCATTATTTATGGGTGAGAAACTAGTGGAGCTCTTGACTGCTTGCTGCATTGCAGATGCTCTTATTATACATTAAGTACAAAGCATACATGTACTAGGATGGATTCTGGCTAAAGGATTTCAAACCAATGACTGTTATGCTCTTATCTACTTAAGAAGTGAAGCCAAACTTGGTCGGTCATAGTGGTGAAGAAAATATAACCTCCTCGTCAGAGGTAAAACGACAAATGCTAGTAGATTTGTACACCACAGTGCAGACACAGTAGTCATTCACTCACACTGATCAGTAGTTTTTCCATTGAGCTTGTAAATAAAAAGTCTGTAATATTTAGCAATATCCATGAGATTCAGTGTCATGTATATGACGCATGCCAAATGTTTTTTAAAAAAAAAATCCAGGAGTTTGACAGATAGCCTGACAGGTGCGGGTCAGTCAAAAGCTAACAACCTTGCCACCACCACAGCAAAGGGGGTGTGCAAAAGCACGTCACTTGCTCAAAATGGATAGTCCATTCCTCAAAAGCAGGTATTCATGTCAATGAAACTGTCAGTGTCTTCAAAATGAGAAGTCTTGACACCATCGTTTATGAACAAGATAGTCAAATGGCTTTGTCATGTTTTCATTATGACAGTTCTCTCAGTGTTTTCCAATGCAAAAAAGGTCAGAACTCGGTGACACTACCTGAACATGCTCAAGACAGCACTATACACTACTTATACAGCCATTTGAAAACTACAGTAAAGTTACACATTGCTGTAGTTAGGTGAGTAAGTGAGTACAAGACACTGAATGCATACATTTTTACTGTATGCTCTTTGCAATTCTACAGTACTGTGACAGAATTTGATAACTAGTTCAACAATTTTGTATGTAATGACTCAAGCAATGAAATGAAGACTATTAGTTTTATTGGGAACGACTATTCAGCATTCATAAGTATAGTTCATTTTGACTGACATGACATAAGCAAATGATAATGTTAAAAAACAGCAGAGAATTGTATGAAAGCAACTGATACATGTCCAAAAGTATTTGCAATTTGTTCAGAGGAAGGAGAAATTGCTACTATGATGTGCACAAATGACTAAATGTTGTGGAGGTTGAACTAATAGTTATGAGAATTTTCATTCTGATCTGAAAAAAGCACCAAAGCGACTGAGAAAAACTGTAATGTAAGAACCGAGAGGCATGTAACACACTACTTCCAACTTTATTCTTCTTCATCCCAACTACGCACATACCAACGACCTGTATCCTCACTGTGCACTCCGGCGCCCTCTGTCTTCACTAGCTGTTATTAACAGGACACAACAGGGGGGCACTGAATTGATGCATGGTCTTTAGATTAGGATCTGGATCGGAAGGTTAGGAATGAGTGTTTGTCCTCAAAAAGGGCACACGCAGCAAGCGTGCGGAGAGCAGGAAGGGCCGAGGATGTGGATGATTTGGCTTGATAAATCTGACTGATGTATTTTGACAGTCTGTCACTCGGTCTCTACTCCTGGGCTTTTCAGGCCATCATGCTTCCCTACAAAGGCAAACCGCAGGATCCACACATTTGGCCCAAATTGAGTTAAGACTCAAGGGCTTTCCTCCTTTCCTCATGTAGATATTACATGAATGTATTACCAGTAAACTACCTACAACACTTTGGCTGGACATTGTAAAAAAACAAAAACAAAAAAAACATTAAAATCATTTTTCTCAGTTTCATTGTTTGCATAGTAACTGCACAGATGGCCATATTTGAGTGCTTTGGACATTGGTAGACCAAATGGCACAAGTCCGATCTATGTTGTTGTCATCATCACCACCATCATCACTATTACCATTCGTCATCGTCATCGTCATCATCATCATCATCATCATCATCATCACCATTATCATCATCATCACCATCACCATCATCATCGTGTTTGGCATCATCAACATCATCATCATCATCGTCGTCATCATCATCATCACCATCATCATCATCATCGTCATCATTATCACCATCACCATCATCATCGTAGTTGGCATCATCAACATCATCATCGTCATCATCATCATCATCGTCGTCGTCATCATCATCATCATCATCATCATCATCACCGTCATCGTCATCATCATCATCACCATCATCATCACCATCATCATCATCGTCATCATCATCACCATCATCATTGTCATTATATCATCATCATCACCATCATCATCATCATCATCATCATCATCATTACCATTCATCATCATCATCATCATCGTCGTCCTCGTCGCTATCATCATCATCATCATCACCATCATCCTCATCCTCATTATTATTACCATTCGTCATCGTCATGTTCATCATCACCATCATAGCATTTTGAAGTACTGCTTTATTTCAGTTTCAATTTCATGCTTTTAAATGATTCTATGAAACAAAATTAATGTTGGCGTTGGCAAAGGAATAAATAACAGATGACAAAGCAACAAATAAGTTAGTGTCGGACTCCATCAAAGTCAGAGTGATGAATCTGTAGATGCCAGTTTCAGTCAGTCGTCCCTCTCCCTACATCATGTTAGCATTCTCTTCATATCCCTTTTTATTACTAGTCTTAAGATAAGCTATAATGTTCCTTGTTTTTTATACCGCTGTCCTGTTCAGGTAGATGTCCTTGAAAAAAAAGTCCCAAAAATGACCACACCAATAAATCAACCATGCTTGTGGTCAGGCTAAAGGTAAATTATCTGATGATAAGGGAAGAACTCATGCACACTGTGGAATGTGTTTACTTCCACAAACACTAGTGCTGTGAGTTCAATCCTGAAGAGAGTTCCGGAGCCTCTGCATTTTCTAATTCCTCTCACCTCTCCGTTTAGTGAAATTAGTATGTGCAAAGCACATCACGTCCTTTTTTTTAACGTCCATCACTCAGTATCTTTTTTAAAAAATCATTAATTTCATGCCGAGGCGTTCGGGATGATCTGTCAGATAGTGCAGGGGAGTTCTACATAGGGATGTTACAAGAGCAGTCATCCAAATGAAGGTAAGCCGTATCAAGGCTTTCATTTGTCATCTCGGAGACAAATGCAGCCATTACAGGCAATGGATCGCTCTATAATTGTCTCTCCGTCGTTACACTTCATTGGCCAGCCTGACAGATTTCTTCAGTATCCACCGAAAACGCCCGTCAACGGTCACTACTGGTTATTTCAGTCCTGACACAAGTGCGTAGGCATTTTTTTCTGACTTCAGAGAATCGGGCGATGGTTTGTAGTGTGTTTAGAGGGATGTATCACATGGGAAACATGATCACTCCCTTCAAATGGGAGGACTTGGATGAGCATCTGTCAGGCTGTGTATCACATACTTTACATTGGCTTAACAAGCATTTATGCATACCCACTAACTTCTTAACATTTATTTTATTTTATTTTTTTTTATCTCTCACACTGTCTTCTTATAGCCAACGTTGACGATGGCACCAAACCAGACATTTCCTGTCCAGTCACTGTAGTCTTAATCTCTTCCGGATTCGCCCATCCAGTTCCTACATTTCATAGCAATAACCTGAATGTCTCCTTATGCTAACATGATGATATAATGGATTTGATGGCCCCTCATGGTGGTGATGACCCCATTTTATGGGTTTGTCATGTGAGGCCGCCCTAAAACACATGGAGACAGTAACATGTACATGCTTTAGCTGGGTCGGCGGACAAGGGTGACTGAGCGTGTGTGTGTGCGGGTAGGTGTGTGCATGTGGGTGGCATTGGTGGGAATGTGTGTGTGTGTGTGTGTGGGTGGGTGTGTGCATGTGGGTGGGTGGCATTGGTGGGAATGTGTGTGTGTGTGTGTGTGTGTGCATGTGTGTGTGCATGTGTGTGCGTGCGTGTGCTTGTGTGTGTGTGTGTGTGTGTGTGTCTGTGTGTGTGTGTGTGCATGTGTGTGTGCATGTGTGTGCGTGCGTGTGCGTGTGCTTGTGTGTGTGTGTGTGTGTGTGTGTGTGCATGTGTGTGTGCGTGTGCTTGTGTGTGTGTGTGTGTGTGTGTGCGTGTGCTTGTGTGTGTGTGTGTGTGTGTGTGTCTGTGTGTGTGTGTGTGCATGTGTGTGTGCATGTGTGTGCGTGCGTGTGCGTGTGCTTGTGTGTGTGTGTGTGTGTGTGTGTGTGCATGTGTGTGTGTGCGTGCGTGTGCTTGTGTGTGTGTGTGTGTGTGTGTGCGTGTGCTTGTGTGTGTGTGTGTGTGTGTGTCTGTGTGTGTGTGTGTGCATGTGTGTGTGCATGTGTGTGCGTGCGTGTGCTTGTGTGTGTGTGTGTGTGTGTCTGTGTGTGTGTGTGTGTGTGTGTGTGTGTGTGTGCATGTGTGTGTGTGCGTGCGTGTGCTTGTGTGTGTGTGTGTGTGTGTGTGCGTGCGTGTGCTTGTGTGTGTGTGTGTGTGTGTGCATGTGTGTGTGTGCGTGCGTGTGCTTGTGTGTGTGTGTGTGTGGGTGCGTGTGCTTGTGTGTGTGTGTGTGTGTGTGGGTCACGTTCTGTCATGTGATTAATGAGATCGACATGCCAGAGGAGAGGTGTGAGGCAGGTAACACGTTAATCATGTATAAGGCCGGCGAGGGGATGGAAATCATTACCATGTAGATTTACTGCGTGGAACATCCTATGCCATAATCCTAGTCCTGCAGAGAGAGAGAGAGAGAGAGAGAGAAGAGAGAGAAAGAGAGAGAGAGGGAGATAGAAGAGAGAGAAAGAGAGAGAGAGAGAGAGAGAAGGAGGGAGAGAGAAGAGAGAGTGAAAGAGAGAGAGGGGGGGACAGGCAGGGAGAGAGAGAAGACAGGGATAGAGGAGAGAGGGAGGGAGCAGAATGAGAAGCAGTGAATGAGAGAAAGTGACATAGAGACAGAGATAGAGAGAGAGAGTAATAGAAAAGAGAGTGATGGAGTGAGCTTCACCATGCCAGGGGGGACTTGGTTGTAGAATTCCATCAGCTCGCCAGGGGACCAAACCTCCCTGTTGGCTCATTGAGGGTTGTGCAGCCAGTCACTGCGATGAATATCCTCAAACCACCAACGTCCAAATAATTGTCTGCCCTTTGATCTTGGCTTGTGCCGTGTGTGAAAGTCAGGTAAAACCAGCACAAAGTTAATGAGAGCCCCGAGCTCCAAAATCTCACTAAATACATCATGAACATGGCTGTTTTATTATTTGTGTTTTTTTTCTCATATTGTTGCTGTTGTTGTTGTTGTTGTTTTTGTCATTGCTTTGAGGGGGGGAAGTACTGTACAATTATTTGAACAGGCAATGGACCTCCCACTGAGCTGCACCAAAGCTATACTTAGTAAATAACATGATAAGAAGCTCTCATCTCTGAATGGATCAGAGGAGTATAGCTTGCATTGAAATCACACTGGGCTTTATAGTGCTAAAACTAAAGCAAAAAGGGCCGGGGACAATGGCAATTATCTCTCTCTCTCCATCCTTCCCTCTCCCATGGCATCTCTCTCTCCCTCTTTCTCTTCCTCTCTCTCTCTCTCTCTCTCCATCCTTCCCTCTCCCATGGCATCTCTCTCTCCCTCTTTCTCTTCCTCTCTCTCTCTCTCTCTCTCTCCATCCTTCCCTCTCCCATGACATCTCTCTCTCCCTCTTTCTCTTCCTCCCTCTCTCTCTCTCTCTCTCTCTCTCTCTCTCTCTCTCACTCTTTCTCTTCCTCTCTCCCTCTCTCTTCCTCTCTCTCTCTCTTCCTCTCTCTCTCTCTCTCTCTCTCTCTCCATCCTTCCCTCTCCCATGGCATCTCTCTCTCCCTCTTTCTCTTCCTCCCTCTCTCTCTCTCTCTCTCTCACTCTTTCTCTTCCTCTCTCCCTCTCTCTTCCTCTCTCTCTCTCTTCCTCTCTCTCTCTCTCTCTCTCTCCCTCTTTCTCTTCCTCCCTCTCTCTCTCTCTCTCTCTCTCTCTCTCTTCCTCTCTCTCTCTCTTCCTCTCTCCCTCTCTCTTCCTCTCTCTCTCTCCTCCTCTCTCTCTCTCTGAAGTTTGTATTGTATGGGGGTGGAATGCCTGCTGTGTGAGAGTAAGGACGATATAGTATGTGTGGATGTCATTGTCACTGTCATTGTCACTGACCTAAATCTTGTTTAATAAAGGACTGTTAAATATCTATCTATCTATCTATCTATCTATCTATCTATCTATCTATCTATCTATCTATCGATCGATCTTATTGCCATTCTGTTCTAATGTTGTTTTGCACTGTTTTCTTTTTGTAACATTTAAGTGCTTGTTAAAATTCTCATTTCCTCGCTGTCTCTCTGTCTTTCATTTACTGGCGAACAAGGCGTTGAGATGGGGTCTGTGCTCTCTGAACAGGGACCCATAGCCATGACACACACACACACACACACACACACACACACACACAGACAGGCGTTGAGATGGGGTCTGTGCTCTCTGAACAGGGACCCATAGTCAATGTAATCATCTCAGAAAATGTTTTTGTTCCCCAAGCTTAGCCCCACGTGTGTGTGTGTGTTTGTGTGTGTGTGTGTGTGTGTGTGTGACCACCTAGGCACGCGGCTGGATTTGTCACAAGTAATTAATTCTCCGCTATAAAAAAAAGAAAGCAATAATAACGGTCTCAGGGCGTGATGGAATGGGCGGGATCATTAACCCAGACCCTGATGCACTCTGGGTAATGACAGTTGGCCTTCACCACCGAAGGATGGGTAGAGACAGTGTCTGAACTGCCTCTGCTGATGGTGCAGCTATGGATGAGGGGATTTGCTGTTCAGAAAGCGGAAGGAAAAAAGGAGAGAGTGAGTGAAAGATAGAATGAGGGGGAAAAGATGAGCTTATTTCTCACTTCACGGTCGGGAATATGGGGGAGAAATGCTTTCACCTGTACTCTGACTTTACTCTTGATTTTGACTCTCTTGATTTCTCTCTCCCTCCCTCTCTCTCCCTCCCCCTCTCTCCCTCTCTCTCTCTCTTTATATCCACCTCTCTCTCTCTCCCTCTCTCTCTTTATATCCACCTCTCTCTCTCTCTTTCTCTCTCCGTTACTTTTGCCCTCTCTTTACCCTGCGTATTCGTCTAGCATCTCACTCCATTCCTGTACTCTGCATGCAGGCTGTTCTAGTCATTCCTCTCTCATCCACATGCCCCCCCTCCCACTTTTCAAATTGATATTTCATGGGCATCATTAGATAGGCACTGACACTGTATCAAGTGAGATGGAAAACAAAAGATGAAGGCTCTGTCTCTGTCTCTGGGTGACAGAAAGGTATTAGAAAGGGAGAGAGCAAGGACAAGAGAGAGAGAGAGAGAGAAAGAGAGAGAGAGAGAGAGAGAGAGAGAGAGAGAGAGAACAATGGAGAGGGAGACAACTGCTAAGAGTGATGTTGAATAGTAATGATGGTACTAGAGCCTGCGTTTATTCTGCAGAGAGGGGAAAGAAACTAGGGATGGAGGTTTCAGGTGAAGCCTGATTTTTTAGGGTTTCTTTACAAAGTATGTTGGAAGTGTGTGTTAACAAAGGATGATGGAAGGACATACACTCACTGTCCTACACACATGCACATCTTATACATGTTGGTTAATACACACTCTCACATACTGTACACACATTTTGATAGGCACATAAAGTTGTACCCTTCCTCTGATGTTCCTGACACACACACACACACACACACACAGACATACACACACACAAGAACATTCATTCAATGCACTCTATATTGTACACTCCACTTCTGCACTGATGCCCAAGGTCTCAGATTCCCAAAATGTGGCACTTCAAGGACCAATAATACGCTATAGAATTGACCATGTTTTCACCAGTGATTAGGGGACTGTAAAGGGAAACTTTAGGAGACAGTTGGAGATAATGTGAGGGTGTTGATGCCACAGTCCCCCCCCCCCCCCCAGAGTGTGCTGTGTTGCTATGATAATTACACACCATGTCTAAAATGGGCCATGATGGTTTCAGTGACATCAAAAGCAGTTGGTGATATGTATATGCTTTCCGCAGGTCTATTTGATTGAGTCGTAGGTGAAAGTGGTGTTGATGCATGAAAATACAGACAATTTGAAGCATGAAATGTTCTCTGAACAAAGTGATACAAAATAGCATGCGTTTACTGAAGTTAGTATTAAAACTCATGACCATTAGACGAAGATATATGAAATGAAATGAATGCTTGGTCATCAAATCCGCCCCTGGAGTTAATCAATACTGTATAATTGACTACAACGATCCCCATCTTTCTGTATGTTATTGTCTGCCAGTAAGGAGAAATATCTTATTTTTTTCTCTCCTAGATGATTCACTGCCAGGATAGTTTTCCATCTATGTCACTATTAAACGAGAGATTTTAGATTGGCATTGATCATGATTTTAGTTGATTCGCTGGCAACACGGAGGCTTAGGTAGTAGAGAATATTCTGATTCACCGTCCATTGGGAGATACTTTAACGATCGAGGGCTTCACCAATTATTCTGATCCCACTGTGAATTGGTCTGCGGTAATTGTTTTACTTCTTTCTGTTCTAGACTGTCAGGTGTCACAATGTATTTCCTTTAATGTCAAATGTGAGATACCCAGATTGGCATTGAATACAGTCGTACAAAATATGCCAATTTCCACATTCCTTTGGGAGCCATTTTGGAGCAAGCTGTTGTATGTCAGAACAAAACCATTCCCTCTCCCTCAGTGTCTCCATGTCAGCATCACCTCCGTATATCCCCCCCCACCCCCCCTCCCCACACACACACACACACACACACACACTTTCCCAACCCAATCCCCTGAGGCCCCTGAGCTACTATTTCATCGTTGACATGGTGACAACGTGAAGATTCCGACTGCTACACAAGATGAGCTGAGCTCAGGCTGGACTTGGCCGGTGGTGCTCTCACTTCTTGGATAAATAATTGATGCAGGCACCCGGGCTTATTGATGCCTGCTGTCCCCTCTCTCTCCCTCTCTCTCTCTCCCTCCCTCTTATCTTTCTCTCTCTCTCTCTCTCCTTGGCTGGCTGGTGGTGGCACCTGTGGGTGTAATTGTCATTAGGGCTTTACGAGAAACGACTCGCCCATAAATCCCGCGCGCCGGGCGTCTGACCTTTAGTAGGACCCTGTTGTGTGTGTGCATGTCTGTGTGTGTGTGTGTGTTTGTGTGTGTGTGTGTGTGTGCGTGTGCATGTACATGTCTGTCTGTGTGCGGTTTTGTGCGTGTGTGTGGTTTTGTGCGCGTGTGTGTTGTGTGCGTGTGTGTGCGTTTAAATGTGTGTGTGTGTGTGTGTGTGTGTGTGCGTTTAAATGTGTGTGTGTGTGTGTGTGTGTGTGTGTGTGTGTGTGTGTGTGTGTGTGTGTGTGTAGATGCGTGTTTGCATGGGCAGCATGAGGGAGCTGATGTATGAGGCCACGTGAGGAGCAGGAGATTTGGAGTGGAAGAGCACCTGGCTCTCACAGCAGAAGGGAATTCTCCTGTCGAGTAGGATGCAGATTTGCATTACCTCACGGAGGGTCTGTGTCT
The DNA here is from genome assembly GCF_018492685.1 of Alosa sapidissima. Classification (NCBI taxonomy): domain Eukaryota; kingdom Metazoa; phylum Chordata; class Actinopteri; order Clupeiformes; family Clupeidae; genus Alosa; species Alosa sapidissima. Next base: position 22,700,668 of record NC_055974.1, read on the forward strand.
GTGTGTGTGTGTGTGTGTGTGTGTGTGTGTGTGTGTGTGTGTGTGTGTATGTAAGGGGATGTATTCTTTCCTGAGTTTGAAGCATACCCATCTAAATATTCAGTTACCATGGTTATAGGTTGTTATCCATTTTTAGTTACGATGTGTAACGTGTTCAAAAGAAAAACATGTTTACTGTTGATATAGGTCATGGGAAAAATGAATGCGTATGCAGAGATTGATCCTCTCTCTCCAAAGGCTGTCAGATTCCAAAACTGGTTCAACGCCAGTTTTGCTGATGTTGAATCTGCTGCTCCGTTTCCATACCTTCCCACAGTCCAGTCCACTAAAATCAATCAATAAAATCAATCAATACCTATCCAGAGAGAGATGGAGAGAGAGAGGGAGAGAGAGAGAGAAAGAGAGAGAGAGAGAGACAGGGGGCAGAGATAGAGAGGGCGGGAGAGAGAGAGAGAGAGAGAGGGAGAGAAAGAGGAAGAGAGAGCAGGAGAGGGAGAGTGAGAGAGAGAGAGAAAGAGAGAGATATCAGAACACTGCACGCAAACAGATATTCGCACCAAATAGCAGTTGATAGCTCACATTGCATCTTTGTTCACTTGGATTTGCAAAACGTCTTAATGAGACTGAGAGATATCCAAGATAAATAATCATTCCACCCTGAATAATATCAAATTCACTCAAGAAATCTGTCACTGTCAATAAAATCTCATTGATCTAGAGGATCCAGTTTCCTGTACAACACATGTATTCTATCTCATAATATGAAACAAAGGCCATATTTAGTTGCACTGCATTTGTATTACTATATACCATGTGTTTTGAATTAATCACATTAACTTTTAGCAATAGGTGTTTTGACAACAATTATTCCCACAGCACCGTAGTCACTGTCCACTAGCACTGGAGAGCATCGTTGCAGAGATCATGAGAGTGAAGGATTGTGGGAGATTCAATATTGGCCAGTGTTGAGCTGAGGGAGAGGGCTAGACCTGGACCATTCATCAAGTCTTATCACTCAGTGTCCCCCTACACACACACACACACACACACACACACACACACACACACACACACACACACACACACACACACACACACACACAGACACACAAACACACACACAGACACACACACACACAGACACACACACACACAAAGATGCATACACAGAGACACAGACACACACACACACACTCACGCAGACACACAAACACACACACGCAGACACAGACACACACACACACACTCACGCAGACACACAAACACACATACGCAGACACACACACACACACACACACACACACACACACACACACACACACAGACACACACACACACAAAGATGCATACACACAGACACAGACACACACACACACACACTCACGCATGCACATACACACACACACACACACACACACACACACACACACACACACACACACAAACACACACACAGACACACACACACAAAGCTGCATACACACAGACACAGACACACACACACACACACACACACACACACACACACACACACACACACAGACACACACACACACACACACACACACACACACACACACACACCTCACCACAGCCCTTCCCCTCTGGAGGAAGCCATAGCTCAGAGTCTCTGCCATCCTGGCACCATTATCTCCCTCAGTAATGGATTACCTCAGCAACTGCAGCCTGTCCCTGTTAGTGGCCCTGCAGATGAAGCACGCAAAACCCTCCGCCTCCTCCTCCTTCCACTGACACTGAAATATCATATTCCGCTGAGAGACAGAGAGAGACAGAGAGAGAGAGAGAGAGAGAGAGAGAGAGTGAAAGACAGAGAGATTTTTGTCATGCTTAGAAAGTATTTTGAATCAAGACTGTATGTCAGGGGCCGTATTCATAAAGCCTTTTATCTTACCACTAGGAGTACTCCTAAATCGCACTAAAAGATTTTAGCTAGGAGTTTTCTCTTAAACGTTATTCACGAAGCCTTTCAGACCTACTCTTAGTAGGAAATATGACAACTCCTAAATTAAGAGTGAGTCTTCGTTGCTATGGATGACGTCATTACTCATGCACGAGCTTGACTGAAGTGACCACCTTGATTGGCTGATGATTGTAACGCGGGAAATGATTTGATTCAAAATGAAACGTTACATTTATTTTACATGTTGACAATAAGTAGTTTTGATTGTTGTTGGTGGCGTTATTGCATCCCTTTTATGCATACAATGCAAAATTGTTCCCTCGGATTGGACCGCATTAGCATTTCAAAACATTGCGACGTGAAATGCCACTAAAAGCAGTTTGTGAATAGGTCTTAGTGAGTTAGGAGTCCTCCCAGACTTAGGTGCTACTTTTAGGTTTAAAATGCTTCGTGAATTACTTTTAGTGAAAAAAAATATTTTTAGGAGTTGCTCCTAAATTCGCCAGTCAGGAGCTAATTTTAGCCTTAAAATTCTTTGTGAATACGGCCCCTGATGGTTAGTGATATTAAAGGGGGAAAAATTCATTTCATTTTTAATATTTCTTTTCTTCAGTTTGATAGTGATGCTTGGCATGTCCTGGTGAAGTTTCAGATACAATCTGAAATTAATACTTTGCATAAAAATAAGTAAAATGCACTGCAGGTGTGTACAGAATGAATATGCCATTACAGTAATATTGATATTAAAATAAATATTTATATGTATCATTTGTCAGTACTGGTTAGACAAAAAATCAGTACACATCTGAACATTGCCTGTTCTGCGTATTTGATAGGAAGAGGCTTTAAATTAGGATCAGGATGATCTGATTTCTGTGAGATGTTTTTCTCCCAGCTCTAATTCATACATGAGGCGGTACTCGTGATTCTCACGATGACTGTCAGATCTATTCAAATTTAGGAGATGACTCATCCTCTCTCCCACAACAACAACAACAGAAATGAACTAACAAAATATCTTGGAATTATGGATGAAATGAAAACTGCACACCTCTGATCTTTTCCAGGCAGGAGGCTGATGTTTACCTCACTTTGTGTTTCTCTCCTCCACGCGCTGAATGACTCGTAGCTTCCTTATACGCCCACCCCCTTCCACACACACACACACACACAGAGAGACAAACACACACACAGAGAGACACACATGGACACATATACGCCCCCCCCCCCCCCTCCACACACACACACACACACACACACACACACATACACGCCCATCCCTTCCACTTGCCTGACTCCCTGAGAGAGAGAGAGAGAGAGAGAGAGAGAGAGAGATACAGAGAGAAAGAGAGAAATATAGAAAGATAGAAGGCAGGGTGGGTGAAAGGAAAGAGGGGAAAAAAAGAAAAATAATCGCATTGTGCGGGTCACCTCAGCAAATAACCATTGGCAAAATGAGTTTGACACAAGCCCAGAGCCCAAGCAATGGAGTGTGACATATCCAATATCGGGAGAGTGGCAAGGCTAAACAGTCTTGTCAGGCCGCAGGCTTTAGCGCGCAGCCCGGAGGATGAAGGGTTCATTTGGGGCAGGATCACCACAACAATTTCCAAGCTTACTGAAGTTTGTTTTCCATTCTCTCTCTCTCTCTCTCTTGCTCTCCCTCTCCTCTATTTTCGCT
>NC_055974.1:22706769-22709269 GCF_018492685.1 Alosa sapidissima
TGAAACCAATTAAGAGTTTCCTTTGCTGAATGATTTGGATCATTGTCCTGCTGGAAGGTCTAGCCATGTCTCATCCTCATCATCCTGGTGAATGTAAAGATTCTCCCGGAACAAAATGACTCCATTCATCATTCCTTCAACTGTATGAAGTCTGCCAGTACCATGAGATGAAAAACAGCCCACGCCATGATGCCACCACCTCCAAACCTCACAGTTGGTAGGGTATTTTTAGGGTGATGCACAGTGCCATTTCTCCTCCAAATATGGTGTGTAGTATGACATCCAAAAAGTAAAATTTTGCTCTCGCCTGACCAGAATACATCCTCTCAGTATTTCAGAGGCTTGTCCAAATGTTGTGTAGAAAACTTTCAACAAGCTTTGATAGGTTTTTCTTCAGTAATAGAGTCATGCGGGATGAGGCCATCATTACCTATGATTTTCTCTGTAACAATTGTACCTGCTGCCTCCAAGTCTTTCTAGAGCTTTCTCTGAGTGGTCCTTAGCTCTTGGGCTGCTCTTCTGACTATCCTTCTGACTTTCTGGTCAGAAGTCTTGCAAGGAGATCCTGTGCATGGCCTATTGATGATGCAGTGATGTTCCTTCCACTTGCAGATAATGGCTCCAATACTGCTTGATGGATGATTCTGAAGTTTTAAAGTGCATCTGTAACCAGTTGCATTGATATATTTTGCAACAATAAGGTTGCAAAGGTCTTGGGAGAGCTCTTTGCTTTTACCCATCATGAAATGTTTCTTGTGTGACACCTTGGTAACATAAAACCATTTATAGCCCACCAGTATGTACCAACCCAGCTTATATTAATTTGAACAGATAGGAGGGATAATTTCTCTAACTACTTATAGATTCCAGTTTGTTCCTTGCCTTTGTCTACTGTTTTTTCTTAGCGTGTTCAATACCTTTTTCCCTGTGCCATTCCACTTTTTTACTCATAACTCTACTTTTAGACATTAATGTTTGGATTTTTATATATGTGTGGATTACCTAAGTTAATACTAATGTCCGGTGAAATTTTCATGCAAATAGCCTCACTGGAAGTATACTTACTGAAAAAAATGTTGACGTGTTCAATACTTATTTTCCCCGCTGTATATTTTATTTTATTTGATTTTTCTGCACTCTTACATGCAAGTATCTTTTAATGAAAAGAATGCCAAGCTTTCGGTCAGGGTAAAAGAAAATGAAAAACCTGAGAAATGAAAATATAGACTCCACCAACCAGTGGATCAGACTTCATGTCAGGGAATGCCAGGCTGGACCCAAGTGCAAGACTCCTCCAGGCAGAATTTTGAAAAACACACTTTATTAACCGATAAAAGTCACCAACGGACAGGACTACGACAGGGTGGACAGAGAGACAATCCGACAAGGAACAGAGAAACACATAGCTGTCAACATTGAGCTTTGAAAATAAGGGAGATTTCCCGGGTTTCTCACGCAGAATACGGGAAAATGTCAACATTCGTCCCCCAACGTTGGAAGGGTTGCAGTATTAGTCCGTTTCGCAATAGCAAGCTCGTGCATTGGCCAGCTAAACAATACAACAAAGTAGCCAACTTTATTTACGCCTAACAACAGCCTATATTAATTTGGTCAACTTTATACAGCCCTAACAAGGCTAAAGTTCTGTAATCTATGCCCCTGTCATTCTCTCTCCTGCGCAAACAAAATGTGTGCGTTCCAAGTAGCCTAGTGCGTAATTCTTCTTCATAAAGTTGAACAAATGCATTGTTATTTTAGAGAAAAATATAAATAGCCTGTCATGCAGTTTATGGGCTACAGTGCAGAGTTGGGAAGTTATGGTAGGGCAACTTGGAGTGAACAAACGGGGAATTCTTTCTGTACTCGTAGCTGAGTAGCCTGGTAGGCCGATACAGTGCGTGCGGCCATACACTATGCAGGTGCCACTGAATCGTGCTCTCACGACAACCACGCTGTCATCTTAAATAGTCTCACTGTCGCCTTCAAGCAAGCAAAACGATGCTTTGAAAACATCTGTTTTGCTGGAAGGGCAAGGGGGTAGCAACAGGACAACAGTACAGAGACTGACAAGTCCGATGGTAGAGCTAATGTTATGAGATTGTTAAAATACGGGATATTTACGGGAAAATATTAAAAACGGGAAGATAACAGGGGAAAAAAGTTAAAATACATGAGAAACCCAGAAAAAACGGGAGGGTTGACAGCTATGGAAACAGGAGGGTAGAAATACACATACCAATTAACAGAAAGACAGAGGACTGGATGAAACCAACGAGACAATAACAGGGAACAAGGTGAGGAAGCAGAAACGGAGGGAAAACTAACAAGACAGGAAGCACAGACCAAATAAGGAGATGGGGCGGAGACAAAGACAGGTGACAGGCAGGTAAACACAAAGCACATGACAGAAAACAATACACAGAATGGCCACCAGGGGCCTGTACTACGAAGGGAGCTTAACCCAGATGTAACCCAGGGTTACTTTGTTAAACCGGGGTTG
>NC_055974.1:22716769-22744269 GCF_018492685.1 Alosa sapidissima
TTGATTACAACCCAATAGAGAATATATAGGCTACATGGCTTTCTGTTTGTTCTACCTCAGTGTCTCTTGCACTAACTCCAGCTTCTGCCTCAACCTCCTCATCTGTTCTGGCACTTTCCACTCCTGAGAACAAGTAACAGTGCTATTTACTATTGAATAGCCTATTCAGCTATCACTGCAATGTGAACAACTGGTACATTATTAGTACAGAATTGACAAGGTCTATCTGACTTAGAGAAATGCTTACTGCCAAAAGTTTCATACTGCTTTCTGATTGATGCAACAATATGAAGATATAGTTGATATTAATAACAAGACATGTCAGATAGTTCTTGTTAATTCTGTAATGAGGATTATTCCAACCTGTGGTTTTTGGCTTTTTGACCCAGCTGGTCAGAGATCCACTGCCTTTTGCTGCCTCTCGCAGCTCCTTCTCCCTCTGCTTTCGCTTCCTGTCTTTAGTGGGCATCTTTGCACTGCATAATATAATATCATGTTTTCTAGAACATAATGCATACGAAAGCTAGAAAAGATACACACAATTTGAATGAATTTGATTTTTTTTTTTTTTTTGCATTTAAATTCTAGCATTATGCTAAGAAACTGGAAAAAAAAAACTGGAAAAAAAAAATCCCATTTGTAATCATTTTAATGACCAGTTTGCATCTGTACAGTTTATATTTATTGCATTAAACACATTTTAATTCATAACTGAGGCTAAACCTGGCAAAACAGTCTCAGTGTGCCCTCAGTGTGCCTTGCTTCTTATCTGCATAGGCCTTATTCAGGGCCAATTCCAGCTACCAAAGCACCACAGGAAAACCTGACGGCCACGAAACACCACTAAACAGAGATTCATTCTTTTCAAAGCACACAGTACAGTTGTACAGTTTTAACAGTTTCACAGATGTTGTCAGATGTTATCGCGGGCCGCCAGAAATGTTTCTGCGGGCTGTCATTGGCCCCCGGGCCGCACTTTGAGAACCTATGTACTATAACATAGTAGGCTAACCTAAACAGAATACATTATGAACGTTCAGCCTTAGATTTTCGAAGCTGGCAGGTTATTGAAATGGATGGACCATGATAGGTTAAAACGGGTTTGATAGCCTACTTCATTAAACATGAAACAACTTTAAACATTTTATTCTCTGTCTAAGCTGAATACTATTGCATGTTCAGATAGGCTAACTGCCAAGTGACCTTACCGTGCTCCCAAACGTCTCCTGCAGCACTGTGCCTGCGTGAATGTATGACGTCATGGATTGGTGGCTGCAAGGCATTTCAATTAACACAGAAAATTTTTATTTTTGTAAATTTCTAATTTCGCAAACTATTAATGAGACATTTCAGAGAATATTCACGTTGGAACTAGCGGAAGTATTACAAATTTTAAAAAGTAAAAAACGGGTCTTGTAAAAAAGGGCACTTGGACATCAAAGGGGCAAAAGGGCAGGTGCTAGAGCCCCTGTAGCCCCCCTTCTCTGCACGTGCCTGCTGCAGCCTTTAGCAGTGTACAACGTCAAACCAAGCACCCAAGCACCCAAGCAGATCCATACAACACTGTCATCGTCTGTGACAAAATGGAACCATGCAGTCTTGACCATTTAGGCCCTTCAATGCACCAATGCATCCTGGGAGATTTATGAGAAATGAAAATCTGTGTGAGTGAGAGGCCAGTGTGAAAAGAGAGAAGTCAGATGGGGGACAGGACAGGGGGGTTGAAAATGGAGAGTTTGGAGGTGGCTTTGTTCCCACTTGGTGAAGGATTGAGTAGGAACATGTTATCAATTCCCCCCTCACTCCCACCCTTCAATCCACTCCTCTCAACATCTGCTCTCTCTCCCTCCCTTTCTCTCTCTCTCTCTTTCTCTCTCTCTCTCTCTCTCTCCCTCCCTTTCTCTCTCTCTCTCTTTCTCTCTCTTCTATCGCAGATTGTCTTGGCTGAGACTCTTGGTGTGAAAAGAAAAATAGTTGAAGTCTGGCTAAATCTGGCAAACTGTGTGTGTGTGTGTGTGTGTGTGTTTGAGAGAGAGAGTGTGTGTGTGACAGAGAGTGAGGCAGAGAGAATGAAGGGGTTTCTATGACGTTTATGCTCACATTTCTCAGTGTGTTGTGTGTGTGTGTGTGTGTGTGTGTGTGTCAGTGTGTGTGTGTGTGTGTGTTGTGTGTGTGCAGCTGCCTCAGAGTCACTGTGGAACGAATTGCATTACCTCAAAATAACTCCCCCACCCCCCTATCTCCCCCACGTCCTCGACATCTACCCTCCTCGCCCTCCCCAAACTAGCCTGGGGACATGTGTTAACAGTGACATGTTCCTATGCTAGGCACCCTCACACACACATACACATACACATACACATACACATACACATACACATACACATACACACACACACACACACACAGGGGGTAAAACAGCTCTCCCTTGGGCCTTACTGCAATGCACAGTCAAGTGTGACAGCATGACTTTCCCCTTCATCCGCTCCTCGAGAGAGAGCCCCCATTGTGCCGTTATCCACCGCAACGGCACGCCTGCCGCTTAGACATCACGGCTGGGTTCTGGGTTTGACATGAGAGGGGCCTCCAGTGACATGAGGGAACCCATGGCATTAGGGGCGGCCTTGACAGTGCCTGAAAAAAAAAAAAAACATTGCGACACATACATGTAGGAGCTTGTTTTGCAAGTGGTTGGAAGCTGACCGTGTATGCTAGTTTTACTGAATGCTTTAATGGGTCATGGCTTATACCAGTGTATTTTTTTGACATATATTCAAATCAACTCCCAGAAAACGTTCAAATACTAGTCAACTGTTCATAACTAATAACAAAGTAAATGCAAAATAATCTGAAAAATAAACCCACCTTCCATCTCAAAACTTTAGTATTTTACCTCTCCCCTGAACTAACTCACAATCTAAAATATCTAAGATAGATTTTATCCAACACAAGAACACAGAAATCAAGTATGACCTTTACAGTGAGTGTAATAATCAAGTGACCTCAGGTTGAACACTTTCAAGTGATTAATTTATTGAGGTGGATTTAAGATTATGACCTTCCACATAGTATAAGTCAAGACATGCAGTTGCCACCAAAGATTCTAGAACAGAGCTCTGTTCTAGAATCTTTGGTTGCCACCATCTGTTGTGGTCCAGTTGAAATTAAATTAAAAAATCCAAGGCCTTGATCCTCTGCACAGCCCAAGTTTTTTTTTTTTTTTCATATACAAACACTAAGTGATCGATTAAAGTTGTTTTTAATTCCAACGGCATTCATTTCACATACATAATATATAGATGTAAGATGCTTTGAATGCAATATCTATTTCCAAGGAAAAGAGTTAGTTCTTCACTTAAGACCAGCAACTTCTTACTCCTACAATCAAAACTCTCCGTCCTTGCGTCTGCATCTTTTTTAGCCCCTGTCGGACATGAATACGAGGGGCAAACAATTGATTAGGTGATTATTCTAATTGACATTAACACGTGTTGGTTTGTGTTGAGGTTTCACGTAGTGCTTACTTTAAGGAAACGGCTCTCTCGCCTGTTAATGGACACACACTTACCTCCCCACCATTTTTCTTGATGTGGTCCATAAACAAAAAATACTGTGTGTGTACTTACTAAATTGAATCGCTAATTCAACTTGAAAGCTTTATTATATTGTAAAGTCACACATACACTCATCCATAGAGCTGCACTTAATAGAGGCATCCGAACGGCTTCATCCAAAAAAAACCTACCACTTAATCTGTTCTCTTCACACACACACACACACACACACATACACACACACACACACACACACACACACACACACACACACACACACACACACACACACAGAGAGAGAGAGAAAGAGAAAGAGAGAGAGAGAGAGAGAGAAAGAAGAAAGTGTTACTCTTGCAGCTCCCTGAATATTGTGGTATTCCGATGGGTGATAAACTAGGCCAGGTTCTCGCTGACCCTTAATGGTTTGGTGTAAAATAAAACCCAATTATTCAGAAACTGAAAAAAAAAAAAACTTTTTTGATCTCACCCATTACGACTCCATTTTTCTCAGTGGTCAGTGAATTCTTACTGTGTACTCTTTATAACTGTGTTTGTGTTGTGTAATGTAAAAAAACAATGTGGAACATTTATTTGTGTTATCACTGTTACAGTAGGCTATGCACAAGATTAGTTATTTTAAAACCACTTTGAAGTACCAATGTGAATGAATTGAGAAGAATAAACATTGCATAGGCTACTGAAAACTTTGATATTCTGTTATTTTCTGCTGTTGGTTAAATAGATGGCACACATATACAGAAAACACTTTATATTGAATGTACATTATATTGCCAAAAGTATTGGGTCACCTGCCTTGACTCGCATATGAACTTAAGTGACATCCCATTCTAAAAGGTTGTATCAGCGATTGCGGGGTAATGTCACTTCTGTTGATGTTCAAACAAAACATAGCTTTCCACAAGGTTTAGGAGTGTGTTTTGGTGAATTTTTGACCATTCTTCTAGAAGTGCATTTGTGAGGTCACACACTGATGTTGGACAAGAAGACCTGGCTCTCAGTCTCCACTCCTATTCATCCCAAAGGTGTTCTATTGGGTTGAGGTCAGGACTCTGTGCGGGCCAGTCAAGTCCATCCACACCAAGGCTAGCCGTAGAGCTAGGAGTCGGAGTCGGAGGAGCACCGGGTAGGGAGCGCGAGGATGCCAAAGGTATGTGACCGCTCTCTAATGCTCCTGCCAAGCTGACATGTACACACACACACACATAGGCGCGATACCGTGGGTGCTCCGTCGCTCGAGCACCCACGGAAAATATCGAGCACCCACGTGTGCCAGCTTACAGTCCCGGCTAAATTTACATTCATTTAAAATCAAACATCGCAGTTGATGTTAAATTCAGCATCTCTCATAATGTGATTGGCTATGTTGCTGTCAATCCCCTACTCCATATCCTAACCACCAATGAGAGCGTCTCTCGTTTGAAAATTCCTGACACTTTCCACCTGAAGAGTTAACGCAAGGCCTTGTCGGGTCTTAAGCCCCAAATGTTTAAAATGTATATAGCCCTGAATATCATTTTAAAAGTAGCCTGACAAAGCTTATTGTTTTGTGACACAGCTAAACACTGGTACCTCATAGAACGTCTATAACATAGCCTATTAATGTGATGAGGTGGTTGCAACTCGCAAAAGTAAAGCAGATAGAAAGAACTCACACAAATCTAGCCTACAACACGCAGACAGCTTCATGCGCAGGGGAGAGAGAGTGTGCGCACAGGTGTTTTATGATTGTTGGCTTTTGATGGTATCTTGCTAATTCACTGAAGAAAGACTTATGATTATGGATAGAAAGAACATTTCTAAAAAGGAAAGGAGTAAGGCAATGAGGAGCAATGCTATAGTGGAATACTCATGTTGCTGTATCAGCAGATGAGAAAGACCTGAGTGTGCCACGACATGACTACCTCATAGGCTCACAGGTTGGTGAAGTAGAAAGCTACATCTAGCTGAGCCCAGTGACTATGCTTTTGTGAGAAGGCACAACATTCATAGGCCTAAGAATATCCCTGGCAGACCTTTACAAAAAATATGATACTATACACGCCTTTTACACCAGTGTAGGATATGGCAAAGTTTTAGAACCACTGCCTCCACTTACTGTCGGCTAATGCGCGCTTCTGGATGGATAGGCTAACACAAAATATAATTTCTGTTTATAAAAACAAAGCAAAGTGTTTTTCCTTTAGTTTGGGTTAACACAATTAACCTTCTGAGTTACGTAAACTGTTCAGGAGTCAAACGATGGATCATGCATGATTTAGGCGTAGTGTAGGTGACTGAAAGTTCACAAAAATTGTGCCTTTGCTTAACAGCATTTAAGAAATGTCCTCGGGGGTGACGCCCATGGACTCCCCCAAACTGTATTGGCGTTTTGTGTGTCAGCTGCTGTTGATTTCCTAAAGTGTTGAAGTGCATACATTACTTCTCAAAAACCGTATGGCAACAATACACATGGGTGTTGGTATCGGGCATTTAATTGTTTGAGCACCCACCGACGGAAACATAAATCGGCGCCTATGCACACACACACCACAGTTAGGACCTACTTTCAAGTTTGTGCACCACACGTAGGGCTAGCCTGTAGGGTAGCTGTTAGCTCTTTGGGTGTTTGTGTTTTGTTTGCGTTGCGAGTGCGGAAGGCTTTAGTGTTTGTAGCAATACACCCCTAGAAGAGCTGTGGCCTTCCCTCTCCGGAACAGTCTGTGTGTCTGTGCATCTATGTCTTGAGTGTCTGTGTGTGTGTGTGTGTGTATGTGTGTGTTTGTGTGTGTGTGTGTCTCTGTGTGTGTGACTGTGTGTGTGTGTGTGTATGTGTGTGTGTGTAGGTGCCTCTGTGTGTGTGACTGTGTGTGTGTGTGTGTATGTGTGTGTGTGTAGGTGCCTGTCTCTGTGTGTGTGACTCTCTGTGTGTGTGTCTGTGCATCTATGTCTGAGTGTCTGTGTAGGTGTCTGTGTGTGGGAATGTTGTCTTTCTGCACCTGCTATTCCCACATAAAGTTAAAATTGACTTTTCAAGCACTTTCACCTGTTCTGATTAAGTTCTAAGAAATAAGCACCAATAATGGTCAAAAATCTTGTTTAGTTTTTTACCTTTTTTTATAATTGAATGTCCTCGTTTTCTCACAAAATAAAAAAAAGATCATATGATCATAAATGTGATATCACAGGGGTGAATGGCAAATATGAACCTTAGATGTCTATATCATTGGAAACTAAGCTAAAGTAAACATCTTTTTAAGTATTTTTAAGTTAAGTATTTTTACATAACATATTGTAAATGGCTGTATTGATTTAAAAGCCTAAGAGAACGAGGCACACTTAAACTTGAAACCAAGAATCTTTAATGCAAATGCACACTACAACCACGAAACAACATCAATGACCGACAGGGGACTGAGGGAGACAGAGGGTTTAAATACACAGGGGTTAAACAAGGCTAACAAGGCACAAGTGGACAAGAAACAAGAGACAGGTGAACACAGGGCTGGAAATCATAATTAAATTAGCAGACTAATAATGAGGAACAGGTGAGGGGTGGAGACACAGGGAACTGAGACATGGCAAGACAAACAAAGGAGCACATGGCTGACAGGAACTAAAACACAGGGACAGGAAGTAAACACAGGAGCACATGGCACAGGAGGTAAACAAAGGAGGGACAGGGAACACAGGATCGTTACACACACACTGTATCACAGTTTGTGTTGTTTCCTTTTTTTATTTGTTCACAATATGTGTTGAAAATAACACAATATGTGTTGAAAACAACACAACCTGCGTAGTTTTTTTTTAACACATCTCAGTGTCCAGATAGGGACAACACATTTGTTTTAAGAGTGTATTGAATCTTAAGTGGAGAACCCCCCTCCCCATGTACCGTATGGTGCTACTAGTAATTAGGAGTAGAGAGGGGTGGGGTGGGGAGGGGGGCAATTAGGTCCCTTTTTCACATACCCATCAGCTAAAACTAGAACATACAGTAGACCTAAGACCAAAGGTCATTTGTTGGTGTGGTGGTACTAGTGATTAGGGGTAGAGATGGGGCGGGTGGGGGGCAAAAGATGATAGTTGAAAGTTACCTGATGTCGACTCTTCCTATCACTGTGTAGTAGAATTTACCAAGTGTTGGAAGAGGGTGTGAGTTGGGTTTACACTGTTGCCAGACAGTAGTTTTACCCTACTGATAATGTGTTGTCATGTGGTTAGTTCTAGGATGAGAGTTAGTTTTATTCACCTCTTATATAACAATACAAACAGACTCTTCAAATAAATTGCTCATTAGATTATTTGTATTGCTTGCCTTTGTAATGGTGAATAACATAAAGGATTCAATGTCACAGGTCATTTAATGTTCAACTGCAATTTTGAATTATAACACGTGGCTGTGTTTAAATGGAAAGGACATCAGTTCATTGTTTCAGTGGGCATAATTAATCCATAAGAAAAGATAATCTAAAAAGAGATCCTTCATTATCTTCCCTGTTTCTCTCTCCAGGTAACATAGGTGTTTAGGGATGAAGCACACATATGCATGATAAAGTGCATTTAACTAACCTACAGCAAGAAGAACGTGGGATGGCTAGGATATTTTTGTGATCTAATGCTCTCAATAAAGTTATATATGCTCACAATAATGATTCTGATATAGATGCTCACAATAAAGTCTATGGTAGCCTATTTCTATCTCTTTCTATCTTCTATTTCTTCTATCTATAACCAGTTTCTCCTAAAGAATTCCAGGACTGTAATTCAATTGATACACTGATGATAAAGAGAACACATTGAGGTCTTCTGAGCTTTGAAAGATCCATCTTTGAGAGATAAGCCTATGTTTTTTTTTTTTGTCCGTCCTTAGCATTCCAGACTTGTATGGGGGTAGATCATCAAAAGCCTGATGAACAAACCTGGCCTTGCTCTTCCACATGACGTGCTCTCTTCAGTCTGTTTGTTGTGCTAAGTGCCTCCACTGCATGGTTATTCATCGTTGTGTCTGCACGCAGTAAAAACGACATTTCTTCATCAAATTAGAGTTGATGAACATTAACAGTGAATCTGCATCTGTCTTGACCTTCAGTGAGGAGGAGGAAGAGGGGGAGGAGGAGGAGGATGTTTTGCAATGCTATGCTGAGGTGATTCAGTCCTCGTTTTCAAAAGTTCTTTCATCTGCCGCAATACTTTTCACTCTCTGACTTCATGTCCTTCAACTCAAAATCCTTGTTAGTACAAGACATGCATTGCCTGTAAGGTGATTGTAAGGTAGAAAAGAATGCAATGGTCTCTGTTCTTCATATTGTAATGGTGTTGAAGACAATAATGCAACCCTAAATTGAATAAATAAACCAACAGTTCAGCTCTTATTATCCTGTAGTTTAGTACCAATATTCCACAAGGATAGGTTGGTAAGTTAACAAAAACAGGAAGAAAGAAATAAAGCATTTAAAATGTATCCCACAATTCCACAAAGAGGCATATTGAACTATTACATGTTTTTCTGCATGGGTCAGCTATCATATTGTTGTTTGTGATTTACTCCTTTACTACACCCACTTCTGAGCACCCACTGCTGATACAAAAAGGCTAATGTTTTAATAAATGTAATTTGTTACTTGCAAATAGGTTGACAACGCTACAACGTCCAATATTAGCCAGATAATTATGCCACTAATAATCATGGCTATCTGGCTATCATGGCTATCTCTTTTTACCAGTTGCCACTTATGTCTGTCCTCTTTATATGGTTTACTCTACTCTATTTACTCTGAAAAAATCTGGAAGATTGGCACATTTGGCAGCATTTTCCTCCAATGCTTTTTGTCTTCTTTACCTGGCCTTTTCAGTCCCTCATGGCCTCTTTCTACCATTCATCTTCCCTGACGCTTAATGAAAACAGCAAAAAATCAAAGTGGCTTGTTTGATTGTTGATTTCTGTCGCCATAACGTTCTCTTTCGTTCCGTAGCTCTGTCAACATTGAACAATGAAAACAAGGGAGATTTCCCGGGTTTCTCACGCAAAATACGGAAAATGTCAACATCCGTCCCCATTAACGTTGGAAGGGTTGGAGCAACAAAGTAGCCTACTTTATTCACGCCTAACAGCCTATATCCATTTGGTCAACTTTATCCAGCCCTAAAAAAGCTAAATTTAACTTTGGTTTACTTGTAGTTTACCGTGTAGCCTAACTTTAAACAGTGTGCATGCTTATAAAGCATACTTGTGCTTCATTCATCCACACATCCAGCTCCTAACGTTTTGACAAGCATTTCTACGAATTGACCTTGTTCCTGCCCATCTCTAGCCGTTTTTGTTGTTTGCAAAAAAATATATAGTAGGCCCTATTTATTGGTAACCAGCAACAAGTGCAATTTGTTAATCGCTGTCATTCTCTCTCCTGCCAACAAAAATGCGTTACGTTCCAAGTAGCAGTGCGTAATTCTGCTTCATAAAGTTGAACAAATACATTGGTCATATAAATAGCCAGTTTATGGTCTACAGTGTAGAGTTGGTAAGTTATGGTAGGCCAACTTGGAGTGAATATACAGGGGGATTTCTTTGGCTCTTAGCCTGGCAGGTGCGCACGTAGACATAGCCTACGGCCGAACAAGCGCCAATGAATCGTGCTCTCACGACCACGTCGTGAACTTAAATAGGCCTACTGTAGGTTAACATCACTCTGAGTTCGCATTCAAGCAAGCAAAACGATGATTTGAATACATCTGTTTCTCTGGAAGGGCAAGGGGTAACAACAAGACAACACAGAGACAGGCCAGAATGCAGGACTAATGTTATGAGAGTATTACAGTAATATGGGATATTCTACGGGAAAATGTTAAAACGGCAAGACAGCGGGGAAAAGTTAAAATGATAGGCCTAAACCCAGAAAAAGCTGGCATGTTAGGTATTTTTCGGTCCCTGTGATTATTTGTGAAATTGTGCAAACGGCCTTTTCAAGTCATTTGAGAAGGAAGGAGTGTAGCAAGCTTCCAAATTGACGCTCGTCTCAGAAATTGAGTTTTGGATAATGTTCAGCTTCGGCAGCTTTACAATGACTGAGGAAGCCTAGAGACGAGTCCATAGCAACAAGTTCATGTGTTGAATTTGTTATTACCCAGTGTGCTTTGTTGAGTGGTCTCAATGTTTTATTGTTTTATTTCATGTGAATACTTACTAGAGGAGTAACTTATTTCAAGTAGGCTAATGCAGTTGCAGGAAGTGTGCATTTAGTTTCCATACTTATTGTGTTTCCACAACGTTAGTGAGTAAATCTACTGAAATGGCCACCACCTTGGTGAAGTGTGATGTGTAAGATCAGAAAGCAGAGGGTGAGTTTAGAACAATTGCTTAAGGCGATGTGTTTACATAGCGCTTTATAGCGTGGGCGGAAGGTATTGACAATTGGCCGGGGAGGGTCATGTCTTTTTTAAAAAGACTGCTGGAGGGTCATTGAAAATTTTCTTGCAGGCAGGGGAGGGTCATGCAACTTTTGATTGAAGCACTCAAAATCCCTCCGGTGACCCCGTTTATAAATAACGAACGCCCCTTAATCTTCCATGTATTCCTCAAATAGGTTGTCTTTGACAAGAGGCCATTTGGATTTGTATCAAATTGGTATATTTTAAATTAATAATTTGGCTTTAATTCTTAAAAATAGGAATTATTTCACTTTTTACCGTTATGGTACAATGTTGTCTTGAGGCAACACATCTTAAGAATATACAAACATGAAAACATTATAAAAATTATTATTATAGTTCTAGTACAGAGTTGGTTACAGTACTCTCCAGCACCCTATATCAGGGGTAAGGGTAACAAAGTGAGAAATGACTAAACGTTTTATAAGCACAGACAAAACATTTAAACCAGACAAAATAAATCGGCTAAATCCACGGGAAAAGGTAAACCGATGAGTCACAACCCTGAACACAGTGCTTGATTCGATGAGTGTTTTGCATTTATCTGTCTCATCACGCGTTCCATTATCTGCCTTTCCTTTTGACCCAAAAATGGTCTCAATAAAATTGACCCAGACTCACGCATTAAGAACAAAGCAAAACAAAAAAGGATTCTCAATACAGATCGTTCAAAGGCCACTTTTCAGTATCATCCCACTTGATCCAAACACTCAACGTTAGATACTGAGCACTGCTAGTCTTTGTGAGGCAATGGACAGCAGGATGAGCAATCATATGCTTATGTCTATTTAAAAACGAATCATCACCTCACCTCCCTGTGTGAGCGTACTTTATTATTGAGAGATATCAAACTTAATGAGGCTTTGATAGCTTTGCTCATGTTGCTGGCGGTGTGTATATTTACTTTCACACACTGTCCAATAGCTGTGTTGGTGTAATAGCAGGATTAAGTCAATGGACTGTGGGATCTGTCCACAAACAAGAGTTGTTTAGCAAAGAGAGTGCATGGATCTCTCAAGAGATGTCACAATCTCTCACACGTACACACATCAATAACTGATGGGGAAAAAAGCAAAGTATTGATCATCTGGGGGGTATTACAAGTATGTGGTTTAATGGCAAACCTGGGTAAGTTAACTCTCTGAGTAAGTGATAAACCTCCTACAACAAGAGCCCTATGGTATTGCTTTGTTAGGAGAATGAAGCCATACAGCTCTTCTATTAGGAGGTTTACCCCTTAACTTATCCAGGTTTGTCACTAAACCACGTACTTGGAATACCCCCCTGGTATTGTTAGCTTGATATCAAAAATAGATCCGTACACCAACCTATGTTGCCAAAAAAAAAAAACTTGAATGAAACGTGTGCCGTGCATGAATATGAATTGTGTGAAAATATGTGCGAGCTTAGAACTTCATGTTCCTTTCCATCTGGGGTGTTATTCAAATACAAAATGGACAGTCTTCTATTTAAGGGGGGGATCTGTGAACAGCTATGGGAGGAAAAACAAGGTAGTCAGGACAGCATTTACATTTACTCATTGATTGTACATTTAAAAAGGTTGCATGATCGAACCCAGCCAATCTCTACAGTTGGATTATGCATGACATGGATCATTTGTATTGATTACCGTTTTGATTACAGGCCGTTGTGTGAATCAGTTAATGACACACCAGCCCTGGTCAGCCCCTGGGCCTAATTCGTTTCCGTGTCAGCGAATGCCTTGGAAGTAGTTCTGCATGCACTTACTGTCAGACTTGCACAAAGAAAATTAACATCAGTGTCAAAACTTTTTCTTGACACTTTCCTCTCCAGACGTGACAAAGTTCATCTTGTTATTGTGAACATGTCTGTTGTGCTATGAATGCCGAATGCAAATTATATGACGGATTTCCGATTACTGATTATGTGCTTGAGACCCGAGGCTGTTTTTATTTTATGCTCATTTTCGGAGCAGATCATGAATACAGAGTAGCAGTATTTCATGAGATGGCTGCGAATGCAAAAACCCACGCAATGTCTAAACAAGCAAAGATCAAAAAGATATCCTGCATACTTAATAATTTGAAAAGGTCAAGAGAATTTAACAAATGAGGCTTTTGGTTAATTGCAGTGCGTAGGTTTCTAGTTGCTTATTGTTGATCTGGAACAGGTGAACCTTGTTAATGATGAAACCTTAATTAGCTGCTTGCCATTTAGCAGGGTCGTTAAAGGACTCAGAGTTGATTCATCAGTACAGTTATTCATCCCTGCAAAACAAAAACAATCAGACCGAAAAAAAAATAAAACATTTCCCCCTCTGCACTTTTATATGAAGACAAGGCGATGGAGACGGCATACATTATATCAACAATTCAGTTTGAAGTAGTTACAAGGCAGTGCTTTTGGGGTGTCAGTCTAACGAATCGTCACCACAAACTCAGACAATGTTTTTCATTAACTTTTAGACGTTTTGTGGCAAAACTTTGTCCTCTGTTTGATAGCTTACCACCTAAAGTGCAATAGACAAAGGAAGTTCCATCCGTTAAGCTGGTTGATTTATAATTTACAAAGGGCCGTAAACTTGTGCTTGTGAGTGGGAGTATGTAAGTCGCGGAGTGGAATGTTGACATCTGTACTACAAGACAGCATCACACAGGTGAGGGGGGACTTCAAACTCTCGCAATCGCTTTGGCACTGTGCTGAGGAAACCTTTCAGTAACCTCCGTCTTAATTAGACTGCATTTATACAGCAACTAGATCTAATTATTTAAGCCGTTAATATTCCGCCCACCAAGATTATATATATAAAAAAAGAAACATGAAATTACATACAATAAGTAAATACACTCTTAAGATAGGCAGTTGGGTTCATAACAACCACAGAATGAAGCTCAAGACGGCTAAAGAAATTAGATAGATAGATAGATAGATAGATACTTTATTGATCCTCAAGGGGAAATTCAAGGGTCTCAGTAGCATACAGACATAACACACAACATGCACTTACAGCAGAAATGGTAAATATAAGTATAAGTATAAACATATAACTAAACTCCACTGTACAATAAAGACAGTAGAAGATAAGACAGATAAGAAAACGAACAAAACTAAATACTAAATACACTATATAAGTTAAATTAAGAAAGTCCAATGTGCTTGAGGGTGATCAAGCATAAGACGCTTGTAGTGACAGGGCCAGGACTGGTGAGTAGTGGGCAGTCAGTACTCAAAAAACATGGACATGGAGAGGGTGGAGAGGCAGACAGACTAAGCAGAGAAGTCTATCTCTCCTCTTCCCTTTAGTGAGGCATTGAACAGTTCAATGGCCCTAGGAACAAATGACTTCCTCAGCCTTTCAGTTGTGCATGGCAGTGAGCGAAGTCTCCAGCTGATCAAGCTCTTTTGGTTTTTGATAGTGCTGTAGAGCGGATGACATTCATTGTCCAAGATGTTGATCAGTTTGTTTAGGGTCCCTTTGCTGGTGGCAAAGCATCCAGTGACTGGCTGGAAGGCTGAGAAGGCAAAGTCACTGAAAAGGTGGTGTGTGTTCAGGCGAATTGGAGAGGTGGTGAATAGAGAGTTTATTTCCCATTGTATTCTGCTTATCTCACTAATTGTTCAGCTGAATCTCAGTTGTGAGTGGGAGAGTAGGTCAGATGTAGCCTGGGTTGACAGCATCTGCGCAGTATGCAACCTGCATCATTCTGGGTAACTGACGGCTTCAAATATCACCGACTCCTTTGGTGACAACAAGCACTGTGGTGCCAACAGCTCTCAGAAACCTGCCATCTTAATTTTAGTGATGTTTATAGCTAGATCCAATTATTTAAGCCCTTATATGCTGCTTACTAAAAAAGAAACATTTGACAGGTGACTGGGCCAAAACGCACCTGAAGTCGAAATAGCCCGTAGCTAAATGTCCTGGCTGGCAGCAAGGCTAAAGGGGCAGTTGGAGGAGATGGAGGCTGAGAAGAAAGAGGAAGATGAGGATGAGGAGGATGAGGAGGAGGAAGAGGGTGATGTGGGATGGGGTGTGTGGGGTCTTTTTTCCCAGACATTCTGCCATATTCCCCCATAATTGGTTAGATGTCTACATGAAAAGAGAGAGAGAGAGAGAGAGAGAGAGACTCTCCACTTTTCATCTCCCGGCTCTTTCATGTGAGAGGCAGATGGCAGGAGCTGCTTTGCTGAAAGGGCCAGGACACGTACAGGCAATGTAATGTGATGCTCACACTTTGGGAAACGATTTGGACTGGAAAGTTTTCTCAAGTTGTGCCGGACGATGAAGTCCTCTCTGCAGGCCCATGCTATGATATGCTGGCATTCGTTTATCACAACATTCCTGATGCTATTCAGTCACTAAAATCCCCAAAAGCCCAAAATCTACACTAAAATATCCCTAAAGCATACCACAGAATATTGTTTAACATGATATTGTGTTTTGTTTTTTTATTTTTTATCATTTTAAAAAAAGACATCTTCTGGGATTGTGAACAACACGTTGACTCAAAACATTATTAATAATAAACAACAGAGTAGGGATACAAATGTTGCAGTTAGAAGCAAACACAAAAGCAATCTGCAAACCTGGCCAAAAATCAAAGTTACAAATATGCATAAGATGAATAACAAAACTGCCAGGGACCGCTTGGCTTGTTTTATTTTATTACAAGAGCCACTAAACAGTAACTGAACATTACCCAAAGGACGATACTCACACACTCATTCATCTGCGTGGAGTTAATTTATCAAATATGACTGCATTGTACGATAGAGTACAGTACCTCCATAATTCCTACTTAGCGTAGTGAAATGAATCTTTCACACAGACCATATGGGTTAACAGCCCTGCCCCTTCACATTCGTTGACACATTTTGCTGTAACTTGTGGGGTGTCTCTCACAGTTTCACTCCATCTCCTTCTGAACAGAAATGAGGAGCAGGTTTGCTGGCAAAGCTTGCCCCCCCCCCTTCTCATAACCAAACAGCTCCATTTTATTACCCCCTCCCCACCCCAACTAGCAGGCAGGACCAGTACTGAATGATGCTGTATTAATCAGGCCATGTCTGTGGTGCCAGACCTTAGCCAGGTCTAGGCCGAATCAAAACCGGAGCAGGGCCAGATCTTCGACAGACGACTTGCATCCTGTCTGCGTCCAGATACTGGGGGACTGGTTAGTGCTGTCCATGACAGCTGCAGGCCCTCAAACATTTGCTGGAGGGTTGTTCCCCTCGCCACTGGCTCCTGGCTGAGTTTCCTCACCCACAGATGGTACCAAAACCAACTCTGGCTCTTAGGAAGTGTGCTGGACAATAATGGACATGGCTGTCGTGTTGTAACGTGGTAAATTGCCAGTCCAAAAAGGGACGGACATCTGTTCCTACTGGCATTTTCACCGGCCATAGTGGAAGCTGGTCTTGCACTGGGTGGCTTGATGAAGCGACATTCCCAAACAAATGACATTTGGTCGTAACATGACCAAATTATGTCACATAATGATATTTTAGGACTGGCTGGTGTCAACTAGAGGAGCGAATGCATTTATTTTAACCCTCAACGAAAATGATTTGATAAAAACAGATATGCAACTGGACAATAGGCGTGTCTATTGGCATGGATGATGTGGAGCAGTGGCAATGCCACCATCTAACAATCGGCAGATCTGGGTTTGCTTTCCTGAACCCACGATTGCGAGTCTGTTTCACTTTGAATAACTACCAGTCAACTTTAACCTTAATGACTATGTTAGTATATAAGCAATATGCGGACGCTATGAGGCATTAAATTATTTTTTTGAGGAACAACAGTGATACAGTAAAAACATGTATGTAGACCTGTAAACATAAAAGAAGAAATAAGTTATAGTGGTTCAGTTAATGTTTATCTTTTCAGATTGTATCTTTTATGGGCTGAAGGTCAAAGCAAGATCTGAGAGAAAAAACTTTATCTCACTAGCAGGAACAGAAGGAAGGGCAAAACTCGCCTTTGACACTCCAGGAAATAATAAAATAATTAAAAAAAAAAAAAAAAAAAAAAAAAGCAGCCTGGGTAACCACAGGGGAGAGTTGAGAGCAGGCGGTTTCAGACTCACCTTTTCTCAATGTCTTAAAATCTCCCCTCTCTTTCTGTTCTGTTCCTTTGTGCTTTTTTAAGACCCCCAAAATAAAGCTGCTCGGGGAGGACTCATGGTCCAGAACCTGACCCAAACCGAAACTGAGCAGGGCCCGGCACGCCACGGCCCAATTTGAGAGTCCGTCCGAACTGTCCGTCAGCTGTCGGCTCCTCTAACGCGCCGAGTGAGCGGACTAACAAGCACCTGCGCCCAGACCCCTGTACTTCATCAATGTCAGGAGGACGTTAAGCAGGAGTGGGCGCCAGCAGCAGCAGCAGCAGGCCTGAGGCCTGGCTTTGAGGAGCTGAGCCTCTCTCCCCCTGGACCTCCCTCCCTCCTCTCTCCTCCCCCCCCCTCTCTCCTCCCCCCCCTCTCTCCTCCCTCCTCTCTCTCCTCCCTCCTCCCCCTCCTCTCTCCTCTCTCTTCTCTCCTCCCCCTACTCTCTCCTCCCCCTCCTCCCACCTCTCTCCTCCCTCCTCTCTCTTCTCTCCTCCCCCTCCTCTCTCCTCTCTCTCCTCCCTCCTCTCTCTTCTCTCCTCTCTCTCCTCCCTCCTCTCTCCTCCCCCTACTCTCTCCTCCCACCTCTCTCCTCCCTCCTCTCTCCTCTCTCTCCTCCCACCTCTCTCCTCCCTCCTCTCTCCTCTCCCACCTCTCTCCTCTCTCCTCCCTCCTCTCTCCTCCTCTCTCTCCTCCCTCCTCTCTCCTCCCCCTACTCTCTCCTCCCACCTCTCTCCTCCCTCCTCTCTCCTCTCTCTCCTCCCACCTCTCTCCTCCCTCCTCTCTCCTCTCCCACCTCTCTCCTCTCTCCTCCCTCCTCTCTCCTCCTCTCTCTCCTCCCTCCTCTCTCCTCCCCCTACTCTCTCCTCCCTCCTCTCTCTCCTCCCTCCTCTCTCCTCCTCTCTCTCCTCCCTCCTCTCTCCTCCCCCTCCTCTCTCCTCTCTCCTCCCCCTACTCTCTCCTCCCTCCTCTCTCTCCTCCCTCCTCTCTCCTCCTCTCTCTCCTCCCTCCTCTCTCCTCCCCCTACTCTCTCCTGTCCGCTCGCCCTGCAGCACTACAGGAGGCCCCTTGCATGACCTCTCTAAGAGCAGCTCCTGCCCACTTTGGGTTTTTTTCTTTCTGCAAAGTACCTTTCAAACATTTTGTGTTTCTCTGCCTCTCTCTCTCTCACTCTCTCTCTCTGAAAACTTGGTAGAGTGCAGGTTGGTATGTGATGGGTTTGCGGGAGAGTTGTATGCAATGGTGCAAGGGAGAAGCCATATTGACCTTGATGTCTGGTTTATCATGTTCACCACAGGCTATGCTCATACGTTATAAAAGTGGTATAATAATATTCACTTATGTAAGTGCTACTGTACAAGCGAGCTGTAAGAAGCTATAATCGTGGTCATGATTAAAACAGGACATGAAAGGAGAGAAATTAAGAGATTAATCAGTTTATGAGGCAGAGGAAAAAATTGTGTTCATAAAACAGAGGCCATTTGATGTTTTCATTAAGCAATGCACTTAATGAAAGCTTGGTACTCTCTCACATGTTCAACATAGACATGAATTGTATGGACATCTTAATTAATCTTAATTAACATGTTTTTGTCCCTTTGCAATTTACACTTGCAAAGATTTATTTATTTATTTATTTTTCATGAGGAATTACATGAGAAACAAGAAGAAACATAAAATGATTTCTGTTTGCTAACTTACCAGCAGCACATAATAATAACACTCAGAGGGGCTTATTGTATCCAGCCAAATTAATTAATAAAATTCACTTTTTCTTAGCACTCTTGGAAATGTTTCATAATGCCTATGGGAAAGTTCAACAAAAGAAAACAAAAATCATTGTCTTTCTTTTTGTTCTTTAGAATTCAAATGGACGGGTGGGTAGATTCCAGAAAAAGCTTTTCAATTAACAGTGAGGTTGAAATTACAGCTGAACAGAAATAAGATGAATAGAATAGTCAGTCCCATTATTTTAAGTTTGGAGATACTGAGAGAGAGAGAGAGAGAGAGAGAGAGAGAGATGAGAGAGGGCCAATTCTATAATAAATCTATAATTTTATTAAGCATGCAGACTGACTTGTCTGGCTAGCAGGTGGGCTAAATAATTCAAGCACCAGGTCTAATCATTTCACAGAGCTGAGGAATTCAATCAAAGTTTCAACTGGCAAATGCTTGTTTTTTAATGGACTGAACACCTTTGTGCATGTTTTTTTTTTTTTTTTTTTCAAAATACTACCAGCAGGCAGCTTCTTCTCTCTGGAATTTATTTGATCAAATATGTTTCTCACATCACATGTTGTATAATCCAACAAGTCCCTGAATGTTCATGTTTGCAATCTAAACTTTATGTAACTCCCATAATTTTTTCTCTCAAGATGAACAGCCTCAAACAAATTGCATGACGTTATGTACATGTATTCATTTTCATCAAGTGTGAAATGTCTTATAAAGCAATGGCTGAAATACTGATGTTAAAGTTGACTGGTATTTACCAGACACTTTTATCCAAAACAAAACTCAAATGGCGGGTTTGGTAAATCGAACGCAGGCCAACTGAGTGCTAGGTGTTGAGGATACCCGATGGTAACCAGGAAGTCTCTCTGTGTGTGGAGCTGGCTTAGCCTAGAAATCTAGACGCGCCCCTTGCTGCCAGGACTAGTCTAGCAACTCTCCGTTGGCTTGTGAGCTCCAGAAATCGAAACTTAATCAGGTCATTGAAATCGTGTATAGAGTCGTTTGGTGGGCTTAACATAATGATTGATGGCAGAGTTGCAACGGTTTGGCTTGAATTCCCTGCTACTTGAAAACAAATATCCTATTGCGTCCTATTGTGCAGAGGGAATTTGAAAGACAACTGATTATCCCGCCCCTCGGACTGAGCACTGCGAACGGTGAGTGCCCAGACCCTACATTTTAATGTGGGTCTGGCTCGCCAGGCTAGAGCTGGATCACTAGACATGGAAAAATCACGGTGACCGTCACAGTATCACTACTGTATTGCCCATGGATTCTATTCACCCTTTCTGCTCTCATGGTTCTGAAGAAAGGTGTTCCGTGGAATGGACACGCACTGCGGCTGAACTAGCCTTGACCCTTTGCCTAAACCCGGTTCTATGGACTAGGAGGTTCTGGGCTGTGGAATTACTGAATAACATTGAGTGTGGCTTTGTGTGACACTTCATTAATAGAGGCAATTGCTTGCATTGAATGTGACCTCACCGGTGTGTGTGTGTGTGTGACAGAGAGAGAGAGATAGAGGGTAGGCTCAGGGGCGCAGCTACCCATTTTTTGAGGGGTATGCAACAACAAATTGGTGCCCCCCCCCCCCCCCAAAAAAAAAAAAAAAACACAAACAACTAAAGTAAAACAAAAGGCCAATAATTTACACTATTAGTGTAAATTAATAAATTCTGCCAATTTGAACTTGAAGTATTGTTCAATGGTGCATTGTCACTTTAAGAGAGTCTAAACGGTTCTTTTAACGTCCTTTTGCCAGCTGTTGCTCACAAAGGATAAGGCTAATCCAACTCTAGCCTTTGTTTGCCACATTATCAGCACAATATTAAGCTATTAATATTAGGATTGTTAGGAAATGGAAACATGTAATGAGTTGTTGCTGGTGTGACATTTCTGTTTGCAGTTTGCCATTAAAAGTGCAGTATGAGCATGGTAGCCACCTAGCTATCTTAATGGAATAGGTTATGTTTCAATCGGCATATGCTTAGCATACGCTAGTTAGTCTGTTAACATGAATATTTGCAAGCCTCCAAGCACAGATGTCACACTTTAAATCCTACCTGTTGCTTTTCACCATCCACTTATTTAACTACTGTCGCATCCCTTGACATGCCATCTCATTTTCCCTCTTTCTTTTTTTTATGTTTAGCCCCCGACAGCTTTTTTTGCTGTATCTATCTTTTTCCATAGACAAAAACTCACTACTCGTACCTGCTCACTCAGCGCTCACGGCGCCCCCACTCCCTTTTCTATGTCAAAATTCTATGATGGAATCTTATGAGATAGGGTGCCTACTCTAGCCTGTTAGTCCTCTCAAATGTTATTTAACATTGAGGAAATGCAGAAATGATTTAGAAACGTACAACAGTAGCTACATATAGAATATACCAAATATATATTATTATATATTTTTTTTACCATCGCTTTGGCGCCCCTATGCGCCGCATATAGCGCATACCCACTTTTTGCGCCACTGGGTAGGCTACGTCCATACGAAACCGCCTGGTGAATTTTCTCTTACCGCTTTCACACCTTTAACGTATGGAGTGTAATATGTGACAAAATGTTCAAACAATACTTTTCAAAATTTAAACAAAAATCAATTAATCAAAATATCAAATACAAAATTAAAACAAAAAAAAGTCAAAATAAAAAATAAAAAACTAATTATTTGTGTAGTTGCAAAATAAATTTGTCTTTAACTGTTTGAATAACTTCTCTTTTGGTGACAACATTCGTTTTTTTGCTGGCTTTACAGTTGCGATTCTGTCTCTCGCGTTTGCGATTCTTTGCGTAAGCGATTCTGGCACAAGTTCACATGTAGGTGGGTTTCTCTGGAGTGCATTCCTATTGGCTGATGCGTTTTGACTGACAGCTGAACTACAACTTACCTCGGAAGATGACTGCTGTCGTTTTGGCGGTAAGAACAACAAACTTAAGAACAACAAATTTAAGTGTAAGTGTAAGTGCAAGAAAAAGTGTAAGTATTGGCTGTATTTGTTGTCTAGACCATTTGCTGATTTGTTGTGTTAATGGAAAAGTAAGACTCAGCTCTGCTAGTAGCTACGTAAATTTAGCTTTTACCTCATAAACAGACTGTAACGTTATAAAAAGCTTACTATTAGCTAACTTGCTAACGTTATCCATCTAGCACTTGCTAACAAACATATTTTCACATTATTTATATCTGCGTCACTCTATTAGCCTAACTTGCATGTAAAACGACACTAGAATTAGTTACCCAACGGTGCCTGTTCCCTTTGTGTTTGACTGTAATCATGTTATACATTAATTAGTGATTAAAAATGACCTTTCTGCGCTCCATATCTGTAACACGAACTGACCTGACTTGAACCGAGTTTACGTGTAAGCCTGTGTGTGCCTGTCTGCACTCATTATTCTCTACAACTTTTTACTGCATTGCCATGAACAAAGTAAAGAGAAAAAAGGTGTTTCTTTGGGAAAAATTGGGATGCAATGTGAGCCTTGAATTGAATGCCATGCAGGAATTTGCTAGGATCTCAAAACCGGATTATGAACATTCTTTGCCATAGAGAAACACACAATAGCGTTGGATTATAAACATGCTTTGCTACAAAAACAGAGAAAGACGTGAGGTAAGTCGAGCTATATGAAGTTATTATTTTGCTGTCACTTCGTCTGTTTTATAACCCAGAAGGATGTACTTCATACCTGTCAACACTCCCGTTTTTCCCGGGTTTCTCCCGTATTTCAAGGGTTTCCCCCACACCCTCCTGTTTTGTTATTTCTCCTGGAAAACTCCCGTAATTTGCATGGCCATCAAACTTCATTTTAAAATCATTGATCCATTCAGGTTGCCAGATTGTGTATGAAATACACCCTACACATACACGATCACTTACTGCGCAGCCCGAGTCTCGTCGTAAGCAAGCGGGCTAGTTGAATGGCCTACTCCAGAACTAGCTGTTGTGAAATTGTTGGGAATTTAATTGATTAACACATCACATAAACTGTTATTGAGTGTTGTTGATGCACTGAACTTGTGCCCTCGGAACCAAATCTGACAAGCAAGCAACTTTGGAGTTTTGGAAGTAGACTGGCAGGCAGCTGGCGGATACATAACTGGCATGCGTAAGGTAAAAGCAACGACCGAAATGCAGTGTTAAAACACGTGTATGAAACGTATTAAATATGCAAACACAGATCCGGTATAAACACTGACCCCCCTGCCCCCTCCCCCGAAAAAAAAATCTCCCGTTTTTGGAAAGCTAAATGTTGACAGGTATGATGTACTTGGTATCAAATGATAGCTCTGTGTCTCCTCTTTCATCTGACATACCTGCCATATCTATGCGTTCACGGGTTTGCGAGTAATTCAAACGAGAGTAATGGGTGCGCAGGTGAACGCAGAGACTGTAAATATGATGGCAATTTGATTTAATTTCATGATTTGTTTAATCTTCATACTTTAACGTACAGACAAGTGCGTGATCTCGTTGGAAAGCCCCACTTCTGCTGTCGCAATAAAGGCTTCTCGCTGCTATGAACAGTTGCGGAGCAATGTAACAGAGAAGAAAGGGTGTGTTTTTGACGCACTTTGCGTCAATCGGCTTCGAAAGGGTTCAAATCTCACGTATCCCCTGGAGTGCCTTCACGTACCCCCATTTGGGAACCACTGCGCGATGCCGTGTCGGTGTTGTGGTCAACAACTGCCCTTTTTTTTTACCCCCGAAAAGTGGGGGTGCGTTCGCACCCCCTGCACCATTGCTTCCGGCACGCTTGACTCAGAGGTAAGATTTTTATTTTTACGGAAGTCCATCATCATGAAATGGACTTTGTCTATCGCACTTCAATCCATAATGCTCATATTTTTTAGGTCTCCACCTTATTTAAAAGTGCCTTTCCTAAAATGAAAACAATCACAGGAGGCTGGCTCTTATACAAAGCAGCTGGTATGAATATCAGTTAATAGAAACTCAAACATATTTTGATGTAATCTTTGAAATTGTTGTGGAATATTTCTCACAGCATTTATCATTCTTGAACAGGTGGAAATGGATGAAGACATCTATCTGTAGTACCCCCTGAATCTGAGGGATACACAGGAAGTACCATCAGAAGTGCGTCTGGAGGGGGGAAAACCATGTTGTACATTGTTCCGTTACAGGAGGAATTTGATCTAGTACCTCTTGCCTGTGATGCCCAGTAGTTTTCCCTCATGCCCAAAGCTGAGTGCAAGAATTGCTTGAAAGTGTATAAGTTTTGTGGGAGAAAATATGGTAGAAACCTACAATACTTTTAAGATTTTATGCCATACAGTTTTACTCAGATGTTTAGAAGAATTTCAGAATAATCACACCAAGAAGAACTTTCAGAATAAATTCAGAAGAGTTCCAACAGTTTTCCTCTTGAGGACTAGTAAATTGAAATCCACTGACAAAACATGTTTGAGCTTCTTGCTCTCCATGTCAAACAATGCGATGTCGTGGAATGTGACTCAGATTCAGAACCAGAGGTAAAGCAATATTGACACTTAATGTGTAACTGCTTCCTAGAAACAACATACGAGTACCTTCCTAAAAATGTAACTCTGAGAACAGAATAGGTGAATTCCCCCCAAGAATTAACCCATGCAATTACACAATGTAGCTTAAGTATTCATTTTTGTGTTCTCCTAGCCAACACAAGGACAGTGCCCTGTATGCCAGATGGAATATCCAGTTGTGGAATTGGAACAACATGCAAGTTCCTGTGGGGAGCTGGAAATTAACTCGAGAAGGTATAATATCTTCATGAGACATTCATATTCACTATCAGGTTCCATTTTTAAACGGAATTCCGTTGTTGTTTTTTCGTTCTGAAAATGTCATTCTCGTTCTGAAAATTTTCGTTTTCAATTTCATTGAAAGTGAAAGGTTGATCAGCTGCGTTCTGAAAAATGCTTGGTTCAAGTTCAGTGTGTGTGGCGAACTAGTTTCTCAGCAGAAGCTCATGAAACAGTTAGTAAACATTAGTCTTGCACATAATATTGAGCTAATATCAGCTCAGCAGTGAGGTCATGAGAAGGCTATCAATGAACAGAAAACCGACCGTGTTGGCAAACAATTTATTAAATACTCCTGCGTCGCACCTGGAGCTATAATAGTAACGATAGTATATATAGTATATAGCTATAGTAACTATTTTGAGGAGATTTTGACACTGATAAGGGGCTGGATGACGTCACACCTGTAACAAAGTATGATAACTTAAAAAACATAGCTACACAAATGTTATTTTTAACGGCACAAATCAGCACAAACATAGCACAAACGATTGAGACCATTTTGGTGAGTTTTGGACATTGATGGGGGGGGGGGGGGGGGGGGGGGGCTGGTGACGTCACGCGAATAATAAATAAACCATAATAACTTAGAAAACATAGTAGCACAAATGTTTCTTTTGACGGCACAAATCAGCACAAACCTAGCACAAACGATTGAGACCATTTTGGAAAGATTTGGACATTGATGGGGGGGCTGGATGACGTCACACGTGTAACAAATAACGTGGAATATCTTAAAAAACATAGTAGCACAAATGTTACTTTTAACGGCACAAATGAGCACAAACGTAGCACAAACGATTGACACTATTTTGGGGAAATTTGAACAAGTATGGGGGGCTGAGTGACGTCACTGGCCAGAAAATGTAAAGTTTAATTACTTAAAACCCTTTAACAGCACAAACGGCACAAATGTAGCACAAACGAATTGTAGTGTTTTTAATCATTTTTGAATAACATGGGGGGCCAGCTTCACGCAGGTCTGCGTCGCTGTAGGCTACTGCCTTTTCAGCGCCTTCTGCTTATGATGATGGTTCGGTCTTTTGAATTAGTCTGGCCTTGCGATGCAGTTGTAGGCTACTTCAACGTGTCTCTTGCTGTTCCCTTCATGTGTTCACTGTGTTCACAATGCTGTCTGCCCTCATGGACAGTAGCTCCGTGATGTTAAGTTAAGCTAACGAGTGCTTCTAACTTAACCACAAAAGGCTGATAGGCTCCATTGTGCACATAAATCATGACAGGGGAAAGAAAAAAACATTTTAATGCTGACATTTTGTGTGTGAGACAAAGATTCTAGAACAGAGCTCCACTCTAGAATCTTTGGTGTGAGAGAGAGTGAGTGTGTGCTGTGTAGCCTACCTCTGTGTATGTGTACTGTACTGACAGAGAGAGAGAGAGAGAGAGAGAGAGTTTATGTACAATATGTGTGTGTGTAGCTAGTTGTCTGTGTGTACATCCTTCATAGTGTCAGTTTACTCTACACCACTGTGCGCTCTGTAGTGAATGAGGGGATACTCTTTAAATGTCAATAGCTTAAATGTTATTATATTGCTGTAGCTAGCTCTGTAGCTTAAATGTTAATAGCTTAAAATGTAAGTCGTTTTGGATAAACTCGTCTGCCAAATGATATGTATAAATGTAAATGCACTCTGAACACAGTTAATGCCTGGACATGTATTATTATTTATTATTTATTATGGCATTAATTGAGGGTGTCCCTTTTCTGTTTACCCTATCTGAAATATTAAATGAAATGTTTGAAAAAGAGGAGAAATTGGCAAGTTGACAACAAGCTAAGGTCACATTCATTAATTACGGCTTAGGCAGGTTGCAAGGCTAGCCCTAAAACACCACACCCCTAAAAAGCACATCTTGCAAAACATGCACTAATATACGTAACACTTTGTCAATTTACAATTCTTAATCAATTATGTTTTAAGTGCATGAAACCTGAGGGGCACAATATAAACTAGGATCCAATTTACGGAAATGTGCACGGGTCAGATCCGCTACTTAACCCAGATATACTCGACAGAGGGGACAGTGCAGAGAGGGGGCGGCCTGGGTCAACTCTCCGTGTATTTTGTCGGTGGGGGATCCAATCAGTGTTTAAGGTGATTGGGGCGCGGCAGTAATCAAGCTCGAGCTTTCTTGGAATGAGGTGGCGGCGGCGGGCACAAATGCCACGGCTGTTGCGAAGCTGCCTCTGCCAAAGGGCAAAGGAGAGCTGGCCAGAGTGCCAAGGCAGGTAGCTGGGTCGGTCCTTCTGGACGCGACACCATGCCAGAGCAAGGGACAGAGCCACTGCTAGCTGGGCACACACACACACACATGCACACACATACACACACACACACACACACACACACACACGACCTGACAGCAGGGAGGGAAGAGGGGAAGGGCAGTGGAAATGTGGCATGGACTGGCATCATGCCACCTGCCTGGCATCTGCCATGCCCAGACACTCGCCAATCACAGCTCACTGAGAGCTATGATCATATTCTAATGCTAATGATGTAATAATATGCATTAGCCTAATGGCACTGGTGCCTAGTGCACCACAGCCACTCTAACAAAAACATATTTTTGATGTTTTTTTTTTTAGATTTTATTCAGTCATTTATTCAATTGATGTGCACCAATCAAGCTGAGTTAGGGAGAGAAGAGTAGGCACCACTCTAAAAGAGAAGATTGATGATGTGTAAGTAAAGAGGCTTAGAATATATGCTTCAAACTGATTGGTTATGCAAAGCTATACAAAACCTTTCCCGGCTTTGTTATTGTCCACAAAATATTTGTTGTTGTTGGTACTGTATTATTGAAGAATGCAGAATTGCTAAGTTAACTCTCAGTTATGCAATCTTTCATTTATTTTTTGAG
>NC_055974.1:22749269-22771769 GCF_018492685.1 Alosa sapidissima
TTTGCAATGCCTCAAAGGTGTATCTAACAAGTCAGCATTGCACCTCTTGCTATAGACAAAGTAGAACGTCCTCCTCAGTTCCACAACGGTAGCCATTGGCAAAGTTGCATTAGCAGTTCCTCTTGGGTCTGGCGTGTTCTGGTGTTTTATGATCTTGGAGTGTTTTATGTGTTGTACAGTATATGACAGGGGGACTGTGCAGACTCTGACCTCTACAGACCGGAGTTACATATGAGTTGTGTAAAAATCAATGATTTACCTGTCGCTCATGTGATTGGGGATTACTGGGGCAAAAGCAACAGGCAATTCTAAAAGTAGCTGCCGCATGTTTTAGTATAGTGAGATAATGGTGGTTCAGAGGTCCACTGCTAATTTTGACTGAGTCACGCTTTGAAATACGCAACGCTCTCGGACGTCCAAGCTCTCCTGCTCTGCCCTATCTCACTGAAAAAAAAAGTTCCTTGAATTTACATGATTTTAATGTGTACATCGGTCCCACATGATCAGAATGTGTCCAACTGACACAATTTTTACACTTTTGTTCTAGTTAATCGTTTCTTGTAAAACCTACACATTGACATCACATTGTATTACATAAAAAAATCATGTTGAATGAAGATAATACCTTCATATTTATGTAATACCAATGTATTGTGTAATGATGAAGTCATTTTAACATGTCAATAGTAATAGATTGTAAAAGGTACTTCTAACTTAATTTATTAATGCTAAAAAAAGAAACTCTTAAAGTTGTATGTCCCTATAGTAGGCCTACCAGAACAGTGTCTTTTAACTGTTTTTTTTTCTAGAATTGCAGACATCTGTTATACATCTTTTTACTGAAAAGAGTCAAGTCAGTTTAGTAGTCAATTTTTATTGAAAGCAACATGAAATACACAGTATTGTTTTTTATCCAGCAATTGCAGCAAACATCACAGGGAGAGGAGGGAGAGGAGAAAGATAGAGGAGTGAGAGAGGAAGAGGAGAGAGAGAAGTGAGAGAGGGAGAAGAGAGAACGAAGGGGAGAGAGGGAGAGAGAAGGGGGAAGAGAGAGATTGAGAGAAGAGAAAGAAAGAGAGAGGCCTGAAGACTGATGGACCAGATTCAAAGATGACCGACCAAAAGGTGACATTTCTAGTTCCTAAAATAAAGATAATGAATAAATAATAATAATAAAAAACATCCACAAAAAGATTCCATGACCCGTGGTCACTCAGCCATTGATAGTCCTTTCAGGTTTCAACATAGTAAAAACAGTATTTCTTTTTCAAAAAATAAAAATGGAAAGTCATTCACTGAAACAGGTTGTTCTTTAACCAACCTTGGGAGTTTGCCTTCATCCAGCTCCATGAAGATTTTTTGCAATGCCTCAAAGGTGTATCTAACAAGTCAGCATTGCACCTCTTGCTATAGACAAAGTAGAACGTCCTCCTCAGTTCCACAACGGTAGCCATTGGCAAAGTTGCATTAGCAGTTCCTCTTGGGTCTGGCGTGTTCTGGTGTTTTATGATCTTGGAGTGTTTTATGTGTTGTACAGTATATGACAGGGGGACTGTGCAGACTCTGACCTCTACAGACCGGAGTTACATATGAGTTGTGTAAAAATCAATGATTTACCTGTCGCTCACGTGATTGGGGATTACTGAGGCAAAAACCAACAGGCAATTCTAAAAGTAGCTGCCGCATGTTTTAGTATAGTGAGATAATGGTGGTTCAGAGGTCCACTGCTAATTTTGACTGAGTCACGCTTTGAAATATGCAACGCACTCTCTGGGACGTCCAAGCTCTCCTGCGTCCAAGCTCTCCTGCCCTATCTCTCACAGTCTTTTCCATGTGTATCGCCACTGTGTTTGGTAAGATTGCTGTGCTCCACGCATGCATCATTTGTTTACTTTCTGCGGTATATAGGCTAAACATCATTGTGTTTGGTAAGATTGCTGTGCTCCACGCATGCATCATTTGTTTACTTTCTGCGGTATATAGGCTAAACATCACTGTGTTTGGTAAGATTGCTGTGCTCCACGCATGCATCATTTGTTTACTTTCTGCGGTATATAAACATAAACATCACTGTGTTGCCACGCTCAGGGGTCTGTTTTTGTTCTGCACTAGAGCTACATACTACGCTAGATCTATATACTTCAATCTGTCTGCCTCTATGCAAGTCATCACTGTGGTTAGCATAATGGCAATGTTCTGGATAAGGCCTGTGTACATGGCCTGCTTGTACCACTAAGCTCAGGGTTGTGTTGTCTTGAGTGATGAGCATCTTCATATACATGCACTGGAATTCCATGTGCCCTGTGTCCTGCTGCCTCCAGTCTCATGCTGAGTCACTGGTACAGGTGTGGTGGGACTACTGGTGTGGTGAGAATGCTGAGTCACTGGTACTGGTGTGGTAGGACTACATGCTGAGTCACTGTTACAGGTGTGGTGGGACTACACTGTGCTTTACCTGTTGGTTTAAGTAGTGCATGTACTGAAAATCGTTGATCCATCAAGGATTTAAATGGAATTATTTATTTTTTTCAATGCATTATTGGAAAGATATTTGTTTTACATGATTTACATTTTGATTTTCATTCATATATCCAAACAAACAAACAAACAAACAAACAAAAACACAGATAGACAGATAGACAGACATATAGACACACACACACACACACACACACACACACACATTATGTGGTAAAATTGTTCCACGTGGGACTGGATTTCCCAGTAAGACATTTGGTGTTGGCCAGGGACGTAATATTTCCTGAGAGGTTTCAGTGTAATCTCACACTTCCCTCCTACTAGCGGATTCAAATGTGCTACACCTTAATACACTTCAATTTGCACTTTGACCTTTCATGCCACAACAAATTCACGCCGTGCGGAATGTGCCATCTGATCGTAATTGCCCTCTAAAATGAGAAATAAGATGTTGCATGGCCCCATTCCTCACAGGAATAAATTGTGCTGCAAAAAAAAAAAAAAAAAAAAAAAACGGAATGAAAAAGCAGCCCATTTTAGGTCAAAGTCTGAGAATGTGATTTATAAATAGGAAATTACCCTTTGCATATTTTATAGGTGCGTCCTGTGTTGGACTTTTTTACGCTTTTTCGAATGCTCTATTCTCTGGAAGCCATGATGAAATATTTAAAAAAAACAAGACCCCATTACATTGCCTTCACTAAAACATCAGACTCGATTCCCTTTTTTCTACTTCTTTTTCTTTTTCTTTTCTTTTTTTCTAAAGCAAACTTTTCATGAAGGTTTTATGATAATGTCAGGATACAATCTGTGCATTAATCTAAATAGTCCTGGCTGTTTATTAAAGCCTTTGAGAGTGGAGGTCGATAATATGTGATCTGCTGCAGACATCAGAAATCCAAGCAAACACACACACACGTAGCCACAGATACACTCAAACACTAGATTTCCACTCATCACACACAATCAACACATGTATTGACTATTGACACATGCATACTAATTACTGTCATACATTTACAAATAAGGACACTGGACACAGCACAACACACACACACACACACACACACACACACACACACACACACACACACACACACACACATAGGACAGATACACTCCAACACTAGATTTCCACCCACCACACACAATCAACACATGTATTGACTTGACACATGCACACTAATAATATGGACACCATGAACACAACACAACACAACACACATACACACACACACACACACACACACACACACACACACACACACACACACACATGTACTGTATATAGGCACAGATACACTCAAACACAATATTTTTCTGAAAGCTACATATCTCTGGAGTATAAAATGGTATGATAGCAAGTTGGATCTTGTAGCTTTGTGGCTGTACAGGCCTTCAAAGTTGACCTCTGATTTGAAAAAAGGAAATTCTGCCTATTGGCTTTTTTTTTGTTAAACCACTCATAAGAGCCCAGAAAATAATCCAAACCTCATTATTACTGATGCATATGTGGTGTTTGATGTTGGCATACATATTTTGAATAATTATGTGATTTTGCCCTTCATTTTGGTTGATAAAATTCAAGATTTATGTGTAATAATGAGCAAATCTACGTTTTCAGAGACACAGGTTGCAGCACTAATTGAAATGCCCACTACCTCATTAATCAATGTATTTATACCCTCCTACCTCCCAGCAGAGACTTGAAATACAAATGATTACATAGGTCTGCATTGCTATGCTATTTACTATTTGTAAATGTACTATTTGGAAACACCCCAAAATTCAGTAAATTAGTATTTTATTGAAACTACCCATAGTCATCAAAAACATTATGATTACCAATCACATATTACCTTTACATTCAAGGAATACCATATGAAAATTGTTCACATCACCACATGTACCCAGCTTAACATAAATATTATAATTTTATAATGTCCAGGGCACATGAAATACATACAGTAATTTCCTGTGTATTAGCCGTATTGTGTATAAGCCACAGGACAGTGTTTTATGCAAGTTAAAAGAAACAAAACCATATACCATATTAACTGCCCCTGTGTATTAACCTCATAGCTGAAGAAATTTTGCAAAATCAATGTAAAAGCTGCAGCTAATAGTTGGGAAATTATGGTAATCGCATCACAGGTGCTAAAATGATCTACATTATACATTTCAATTGTACTTTTGACTAGTAAGAATGTGGGAATGAAATGTAGATGAACTGGTTGGTGAAAATATTCATACTTTACACATTATCATTATGTACAATTATTATTATTATTATTATTATTATTATTATTATTAATATTATCATACTTAAAATTGTCTTTCATCTGATGTTAAAATCATTTCCATTGAAAAGAAATAATAACTATTTTCCAAGACTTGATCTACAAGTACATACATTTACAACAGTTTTAAAAATTCTACACAGTTAGATCTGATGAGACAGAAACTGAAATTGGATCAATCCATTTTCAGAGGAACATGAGTTCATTTGCATATCTACAGCAGGCAAAGCAACACAAGAGGTTAGGGATGATCTGATTCAGGCTCATACTACAGGCAAAGATCATGACATAGAGGCTGGAGTCAGATACACCTAAGCACAAATTCCATGATACATTGACAAAGCAAAAATTAAAGACATTTACGAGCATGAGTCAAACATGTACAGGTATGTGCAATGTAGTGGCGGTACCATTATAGTAGTAGTAAGAACAATATAGATATATGCAGTGTATTAACAGAATATATTACAGAAGAACTGAATAAATATGGATATTTAGTATGAACCATATAGACAGATATGTACAGTATGTACAACTGTGTGCAGTTTGGTAACAGTACCATTATAGTGCAGAAACAGTAACATTACAATAGTATTAATAATAAGTGTATGTGCAGGATGAAAAGCAGTGGAATATGGCTATGTACAGTATAAGTGTAATTACAGTATGTACATTTGTAAATAAATAGATGGATGGGATAGATGGGTGGGATAGGGTAGTGCAGTTGTGAGGGGGGGCTATGGGATGTCCGCCTCCTTGTTGTCCCTGTCAAGGTTGCCATGGTCGTGGACACCTCAACAGGCACAGACAAGGAGGCATCAGGCGGGGGCGGGGCAGGGGGTGATGGGGGCTTAGTTCGTTGGATGTCACCGGGATGCAGAGCTAGAGTTCAGTAGGGTGACAGCCGCAGGAAAGAAGCTTCCTCTGAACCTGCTGGTTCGGATGCGGAGAGACCTGTAACGCCTCCCGGAGGAGAGTGGAGTGAATAGTCTGTAGTTGGGGTGAGAACAGTCTTTGATGATGCGCACCTTACGCAAACATCGCTTGCCCTGGATGGCCTCGATGGAGGGGAGTGAGGAACTGGTGATGTGTTGGGCAGTTTTCACCACCCTCTGCAGTGCTTTCCGGTCGTGGGCAGAGCAGTTGCCATACCAAACTGTGACACAGTTGTTGAGGATGCTCTCGATGTTGCAGCGGTAGACGTTCACCAGGATCTGAGGAGACAGATGGACCTCATAAAGAAGAGACTCTAGTGAGCCTTTTTGATCAGGGTAGAGGTGTTGAGGGTCCAAGAGAGGTCCTCAGAGATGTGGACACCCAGAAACTTGAAGCTGGTGACATGCTCCACCTCAGTCCTGTTGATGAGAATGGGCGTGTGTGTGCTAGCTTTAGACTTCCTGAAGTCCACAATGAGCTCTTTGGTCTTCTTGGTGTTGAGAGCCTGGTTGTTATCAGTGCACCACGATGTTAGGTGCTGGACTTCCTCCCTGTAGGCGGTCTCATCGTTATTGCTGATGAGCCCAATCACCGTAGTGTCATCTGCAAACTTGACAATGATGTTAGAGCCATGTATAGGTGTGCAGTCGTAGGTGAAGAGGGAGTAGAGAGGGCTCAGCACACATCCCTGTGGTACACTGATGTTCGATGGTTGAGGAGGTGCGATTATCTAACCTAACAGACTGAGGTCTGTTGGTTAGGAAGTACAGAATCCATAAGTTTGTTTTTTCTTTTATCACATACACATATATTGATAGATGTTTTTTCTTTACCTTGCCATGTTTCGACGTATACTTCCGTCTTCATCAGAAGGTCACACGCGTTTTTATCAGCTGATGTTGTTACGGAGGTGTGATCCACCTGTCAGTTTTTTGACAGGTGGACCACACCTCCTGCATGCCAGAGTCATTAAGCAGGAGAACAACCGATACCACCGCTGGATAAAGGAGGCGATTGAAATAAGAAAGCGGAGCCCAAAGACGATGAACAGAGACGAGGGAGCATATATGCTCTCCCATACCTGGAGTGCCGTCCTGGGGGCCGGCTGACTGACAGCAGGAGATGTGGTCCACCTGTCAAAAAACTGACAGGTGGATCACACCTCCGTAACAACATCAGCTACTCCACCGTGTGACCTTCTGATGAAGATGGAAGTATACTTCGAAACATGTCAAGATAAAGAAAAAACATCTACCAATATATGTGTATGTGATAAAAGAAAAAACAAACTTACAGTATTTATCTCAAGTGTAGACACAATGAATGCAATACAAGTAGTCCAGAATCCAGTTACAGAGGGAGGTATTGATGCCCAGTTCACTGAGTTTGGTGATCAGTTTGGAGGGGATGATGATGTTGAAAGCTGAGCTGAAGTCAATGAACAGCATTCTTACATAGGTGTTGCTATTGTCAAGGTGGGACAGGGCAGAGTGAAGTGCCATAGAGATGGCATCCTCTGTGCTCCTGTTCTGACGATGATTAATTCAATAAATAGATTAAAGATCCTTTGTACTCGTTTCAGCTACAATTTAAAAAAACATTTGTACAGCAGACCTATGTATGTCATCATGTAACATTAATTTCAACTCGCAATTGAAAGTAAGTAAGGTAGAATAGTAATGATCAATAAGGTCTACATTCAGGTATTGCCATAACATGTTGCTCTGAAAACTCAAATTAACTTTTTTTTGCACATAAATCTTGAATTTTATCAACCAAAATGAAGAGTAAAATCACATAATGAGTATATGTATGCCAACATCAAACACCACATATGCATCAGTAATAATAAGATTTGCATTATTTTCTGGGCTCATGGAATTTCCTTTTTTTTCAAATCAGGCAACTTTGAAGGCCTGTACAGCCACAAAGCTACAAGATCCAACTTGCTATCATACCATTTTATACTCCAGATATATGTAGCTTTCAGAAAAATATAGTGAGAATTTGCCCCCCCAAGTGGTAGTGACGACCCCCTGTGGCTCAAGGACTATAGCATGCATGTATTGAACGAGTAAATGTAGATGTAAGTATATTATAAGAAGGTTAACACTGACACTTTTGCCATAGCTTTTAATTAATGCCTTAACTTATCCAGACCAATACCAATGTTGTCTTGGATTGCACCAATGACTGTAAAACACATGACGTCTTTCATTCTAATTGAAAGATTTGAAACGAAAATGGGTCCGCCATATGCAGTATACAGAGCATCATCCAGATTCACTCAGAACTGGCCATATTTGACTAAATATCTGCCATTTGTAGTTCCCTACAATAGCTTCACTCATGACTTGACATGCGGTGTCTATTGTTTTTTGTTGTTGTTGGTTTTTTTTTTAGTATCACACAATACTCTTCACCTTTGTTGTCAGTGACAGTAACTGATATGGTGCTAGTATTTAGCCGCCATCACTACTCATTTCATAATAAGCATATTTAACTTTCATGTGACCAGCTGCATTCCCTTAACCTGTTGAGGAGTACGGCACAAATATATATATATATATATATATATATATATATATATATATATATATATATATATATATATGTATATATATATATATATGTATATATATATATATATCTATGGTCACAAACATAGATATATACAGAGATATACAGCCTTGAAGATAGAGCCTCTCTAGGGCTCTGGATATATATATTTCTCAATCAGAAACAAATAAATAGTTCCATAGAATCCAATTGAAGTGCACTCCCCCCACTCATCTGCGCTCCGGGCCTTGGACAGCTTAGGCCTTTAGAAGTTTTGCTCTCCTCTTCTTTTCCCTTTCAAAAGCACAGGGACTTGAAAGCTCTGTCGGTACACGTGGCATTCAATTATACAAGCACTTGAGTCAGATGAGTGTTTACATAGACAAGATTATAGCATTGGTGTGAAGATATTATTGCATACTGAGACCCTGCTTTGAAGGCAGCTACTGTGGCTATCAAACCTGAGGCATATACTGTAGGGAATATTCGTCTGACACTTATGAGTACGTCATATGCATTGTATGTATCCTGAAACAATAATGAGTGTCTGTGACTAAGTATTCTCAAGACAGTTGAGTAGGCGCCCTGACTGCCATACCAACTATTTTGGGTCTCGAGCATTGTGGTCAAACAGGATTGGGGCCCTGGACACTCAGGTTTGAGGCCAGGAGGGTGATTGCTCTGTCATTTCACTATAAGGATATATATTGCATTTGTTCATGGGTTTCATCAGGTCCCTTTCCACAGGTGTATTAATCAAGCACCATGCAGCCTGCATTCATAATCTAGGTGCTTAATTATAAATATAAAAGGGACCTGGTGAAACCCATGAATAAGGTTTATGCATTTATACTTTGCTGCAGGGCAGCATACTTTCCTTGGAAATTGTTGTTGTAAGTTGTAAATGATCATAAGCTAAATATAAAAACAATGCAAACAAATGTAATTTCTAACATTTCTACACTCTTAAAATGAATGTGTTGTCCCTATCTGGACACAGAGATGTGTTAAAATACAAGTTGTGTTGTTTTAAACTCATATTGTGTAACAAATAAAAAAGGAAACAATATAAACTGTATTGTCCCTATCTGGACACAGAGATGTGTTAAAAACAACACAAGTTGTGTTGTTTTCAACACATTCGTTTTAAGAGTGCATTTATAACCGTTATCTCAATGTCATCTTTCGTCATGTTTGGGTTTAGATGTATATTTGCCCGCTATTTCTTCCATTTCTGCCTTGTACATTTAGCACAAAGGTGACACTCTTTTCCTTACTTACTTGGTGGAGCTAAATGAAAATGTGACCTTGCACGAACAGGCTTTTCTGGTGCACCTAAGAAAGTCTGAATGTACTCAATGCCATCACCTGTCCCCATTCACAGAGAAAGAGCTTC
The DNA here is from genome assembly GCF_018492685.1 of Alosa sapidissima. Lineage (NCBI taxonomy): Eukaryota > Metazoa > Chordata > Actinopteri > Clupeiformes > Clupeidae > Alosa > Alosa sapidissima. The sequence continues at coordinate 22,758,939 of NC_055974.1, forward strand.
AAAGAGAGCTGTGTAAATAATGCACAACACAGACAGGAAATGGACTTTTAAACTGGAAAGCAACTGGAGCGTTAAAAGCTAAAGGGTTTGTCAGGATTTTGACCTGAAGTAAAAAGTCTCATCTGAAGTAAAAAAGTGTCATCCACACTGAAAAAATCAGGCAAGTGTCTTCTTATAAATACTTGGGGCTGTATTTTGCACCCTGGCGCATGACGTAAAACTCGTTTCCCACCCAGCGCAAACTATAATTCCTTATGGTTTAGCGCATTGTCTAAAAATCGCTATTGTACACCTGGTCAGAAGTCTATGGCGAGTTGTTTATATGCTATTTTAAGAGCGCATTGTCAACAGCCATATTGGCGGGTGCACGCACCATCCTTCTATCATTCATGAACGCACACCAGCGCATGTCCATGCAACTTGCACGATTACAATGGGAAACATAATTACAGTGCATGAAAATGTGCACTGTTCTTCCTAGGCTTCTTCTTCTTCTTCTTCTTCTTCTAATGCAGTTAATGCAGCTTCAACCGTTTAACGTAGAAACTTCATTCAAACATTCATTCATGTTACGTAGGTCTTACTTAGGACATCTGGGCTTTGTATTTTTCATCTTTGTAACTTTTATACTTTTTAAACTTAACTGCTAAAAAGGATTAGTTAAGTTAGCTAAGTCACATGGTTAGCATTGTTAGCATAGTTAACAGCATTACCATTATTAGCATTTCTTTAAAAAAAACTGCTAGAAACATTAGCTAAGTAACTTGGTTAACATTATTAGCTTTGTTAACATAGTTAGCATAACTGCTAGCAAACATTAGAGCCATTCCAGCTGTCAGTTATTGTCAACTATCTACCTATATAGAGCCTTTAAACTATTTGTCTATCAACACGCATTAAACTATCAGTCTATCAACAACTTTTAAACTATCTATATTTAACTTTTAAACTTTCAACAGTCATTAAACTATGTGTATCAACATCCATTAAACTATCTGTCTATTAAAATATCTGTCTATTAACAACTTTTAAACTATCTACATTCAACTTTTAAACTGTTTACTTTTAAACTATAAACTTTAATTAAGCTATGCAACCACCATGTCTATCTTAGCATCACCGTAGTAACCATCTCTATATTATCTATTTTAACTATACATGATATTTTCCATCACAACTTTTGCATTTTCATGCACTGGTAATTCATTGGAATTGCATTTCTAGTTAAAATAAAGATATTACGAAATACTGTACATCTCATGATGAGTAGTTATTCACCATCATTTGCAAATTGGTAATGACAGTTAAAAATGATTAGGGGAGAGGCGAGAGACACGTATGGAGCACAGCTGAAGACGCACTGTCACGAGATATAAGCAACTCCTCTGCAGGATAAATGTTTTTTTATTCAGTCATTTGAGCAATATTAGAGTAAGTGTTGCTTTTTCCAGCCTATGTTTTCGATGGTACATTGCCAGTCAATAGTGAAAGTAACTGCATATAACTGTCTTGTCGTTGACTGACACCATGGTGAAGTTAGTTTCACTTTGCCAATGAGTTCAAATAATAGAGGAGTGCAAATGCGTGAAGGTTATGCTAGGTTTTAGTAAAGCATGGTTTAGTGGAATGACTAGCCTATTCCATACGGTCTCACAAGCAGCCTCCTTCAAATGCGCCATTGAATGTCAAAATACAGATGCATTTATTTGACATCTCGCCTTGCGCCATCAAAGGGAATGACAGATGTCATTCTCATTGGTTTAAATGATGTTACACCCCAAACACACCCATGACATTAAAAAAAAACCTATGAAAACGTAAGATAACGAAAAGACTCCCATTGTGGACTGGACATCCTACTAAATTTGAATAAGCTTTTGACGAGTGACGATGCGCTTTAGACGGTCATAATAGGGCCCTTGGTCTCAATTGTGGTCACCATCAGTCACAATCGTGGCCACAATTGGCTTTGTCTGTTGCTGGAATATTCCTTTAGGGCTGCGTGGTATCTGTCTGTATTTACTTGTCTGCTCAAACTGCAGAGAGACACTGTAGAGGTGATTGGTCTGGTCTTGGCAACATTTGAGATGCATGATGAAAATCGCAAACCAAGGTAATGTTTGCCAGCGATTTTTATAAGCGGTTTGGGTGCCCGGACTGAATTTCAAAAGATATAGTTTTGGCAGTATCCGCAGTGCACTGACAATTTGAATGCGCACACAACTGAGCCGCAGCAGGAATGTAATGTAATGTAATGTAAAAGTAAGCAATGTGAAACAGGCCTTAGCACCGCTTGGTTTATAACTGTGTTTACTTCCCAAAACTGACCCACTTTGGCCCACTTTTGGCCCAGATCTGGCTCTGTTCTGGCACTGATCTGGACCAGAGGCAGACAACCCCTGGGAAGATGTCAAGAGAGATTGAGCGAGAGAGAGAATGAGAGAGAAAAAATGATAAAGTGAATGCATCAATGCAAATTTAAATTTAGCCTCTCCGTTTGCCTAAATTCCTTCATCCATAATCCATGATGTTGATGGAAACAGTGTTCAGGAGCTGATGGGATATCTCCAGGGTACTGTCGAGCGGTGTTATTCTGACATACGTTTTAAATTAAAATCATTATTCTCTTACTGACTCAATATGTGTAATGATCAGGTCATAGTTAAAAGAACAACAATAACAATCTGTTTTCAAAGAGGCAGCAGGATGATTGATCACTTATTGGATTGAAAACCAAACATATATTTTCACTGGAAAAAAAGAGAGCATGTTGTGTATTGATTATCCTTCATACTGATTTCAGATTTCGGTCTTCCAAATCTGTCTTTGTGACACAACATTCCCCCATCATGGGGACATGGTTTCAATAGGGGTCGATGGCTTATATTTATCAAAGATTCTACGGCGGAGTACAGAGCGCATAGCGCTCTAGAATCCTTCGGATTTATCTTGTTCTCAACACTGTTATTTTGCCGTATGCTGCTGAAGATGATTTTCCTCATTGTGTAGTTGAAGGTGTAGTCAATTAATTTTGTTGCATATTTTATTATTCATATTTATTTTGTTTCATATATTTTTTTTATTTACCTTATTTCATCCCGGGAAAAATAAGAATAAAGTCATGCCTGGTCAAGAGGGCAGTATGTATACAACAATTCAAAAGACAATAAACAACATTGCCACACCTGTCACACACAAAGTCAAAACAGAATCATAAATAAACGTACCATTAATAAAAACTAAAATAAAAATAAGAAGTGTTTCTGAAGATCATTTCATGCAGGAGCACTATGCTTCTTAGTATGGTGTAATTTTATTGCTGTACCTAATGTATCCCTCACGGATGGCTGGCTTGTGTTTGATAACTATTTGTCCTCTTCAAATGATGTGGGCCACCTATTTGTGTGGATCTGAATTCATAATAATGACATTTTATGTATTATACATAATATAATATGAAGGATGACTTTTGATAATTATTTTCATCATATGTTTGTTGATTCTGTAAATTTGTTTGAAATATGTTCTGTATGCTTTTGTCGACAATCACACACAAAGAACAGGGCTAAAACAAAGAGAGAAACAGTCATGGCTCCTCTCAGTGATACTGTATGGTAGAGGGGAGGTGAAAGGATCAACACCAGGAGAGGAGGAGCAGGAGGAGAGGGAGGAGAGAGGAGAGGAGAAAGAGAGGACAGGAGGAGAGAGGAGGAAAGAGGAGAGGATGAGGAGATGACAGGAGGAGGAGATGAGAAGAGAGAAGATGAGAATGAGAGATGAGAGGAGAAACAGAGGACAGGAGAAGATGAGAAGAGAGGAGAGGAGAAAGAGAGAGGACCGGAGGAGGAGATGAGAAGAGAGGATATGAGGATGAGAGAAGAGATGAGAAAGAGAGAACAGGAGGAAGAGATAAGGGGGAGGAAATAGATGAGAAAGAAGAAAGAGGAGGAGAAGAGAAGAAGGGAAGGGAAGGAGAGGAGAACAGAAGAGGTAGAGGAGGAGGAGGTAGAGAGCAAAAGAGTATAAAACAGAGGAGAAAGAGAAGAGTTGGAGAAGAGGAGAAGAGAAAGAGAGGAGTTGGAGAAGAGGAGAAGAGAAAGAGAGGAGTTGGAGAAGAGGAGAAGAGAAAGAGAGGAGTTGGAGAAGAGGAGAAGAGAAAGAGAGGAGTTGGAGAAGAGGAAAATAATACATGGTGAGTAGGAGAGTAGGGGGAGGAGGAGAAGAAAGAGAGGAGAGGAGGAGAAGAAATGAGGTGGAGAGAAGAGGAGGAAAAAAAGAAGAGAAAGAGAAGAGAGGAGAGGAGGAGAGGAGTAGGGAAGAGAAGAGAGGAGAGGAGAGGAGGAGAGGAGTAGGTAAGAGAAAGAAGAGAGGAGAGGAGAGGAGTAGGGAAGAGAAGAGAGGAGAGGAGGAGAGGAGAGGAGTAGGTAAGAGAAAGAAGAGAGGAGAGGAGGAGAGGAGTAGGTAAGAGAAAGAAGAGAGGAGAGGAGGAGAGGAGTAGGTAAGAGAAAGAAGAGAGGAGAGGAGGAGAGGAGTAGGTAAGAGAAAGAAGAGAGGAGAGGAGGAGAGGAGTGGGGCTCAGCATGGCTGCTGCTTTAACCCCTCTGGTGCATGTGTCATGGGCGTTTAAAAAGAAACACTTCTCTTGCTCCCCGCAGACGTTATTAAAGGACCGTTGCCATAACGACACGTGGGCAGGCCAGGCATAATGGCTCTCCTGACGCAGCTAGGACTCCTCCTGTGGAAGAACTTTACTCTCCGCAAGAGACAAAAGGTACCCGCCGTTGCACGCACTGCATGTGAAAAGCACGCACGCGCACACACACACACACACACTAAATAATTTGTTCATTCTACAAAAATCACCTGTTCAGTATGACACAAGTTAATATCAAAGTAGGCCTACTACTATTTCAAAAGGTTTAATTTGAATCAAAGCAAAAATAATTAGCTATGAAATAGAAAATAAAAGACAGTATATACTCATTCCACAATGTGCACTCAAGCATCAGTAACACGTTGGCAGAATTGGATAAGTAAGGGATAATGTATAGAACGGCGGTCATTACTGGGAAAATAAGTCCCGACAGGGTGAACCGGACCCCGGCGCGCAGCGGAGGGGTCTTGTTCCACCCTGAAGGGACTTATTTTCCCAATAATGACCGGCGTTCTATACATTATCCCGCTTATTACACGGCTACATGCCAAAACGAAACAATAAACTCCCCACGATGTGACTCTTTAGCCTACATAGCCTAGGCTATAGCCTATTTGTTACCGTTTCATCGTGGCTTTTGGTGAGAAACAAATAGTTTGCAACAGCACACACTGAACTTGAATCAAACATTCTTTAGAACACAGCTGATCAACTGTTTGCTTTCACTTTTGAATGAAGTTCCAGTCCTTGCGCAGTAATATGAAAGACGTAAATTAGAAGCACAAAGCCCATTTTACCTTGACAGCGGTCTGTTATACTTAGCAACGGTCTGTTATTGAGAATTAGCCGACCACCGAACGTTGGGAAGGCCCATTCAAGTGAATGGAGCATTCTGCAGCACTTTGAAGAGCCGTGTAATAAGCAATTACAAGGGCCTGCATCTATACAGTGCAGTACTGTCAATACTGTAAATAGCCTGAAAAGATGGTACAGTATTTGGGACCATAGACACAGTGTCTGCTGAAGCATTGTAAAATATTAGGCTACATCCATGGAAATTGTAGTCTAATTGTACAATTATGGTTCATGCTCCACGCTTCAAGCAATTGAGAAAGGGTTAGAGTTTTGAAAAATGTGCATTTTGATCATTGGTTGTGAGTTTTGTGTCTAGAGTTGTGAGAAATTACATCAAGGTTCTGAACATAGTAACAAAATGATTGTGATTGTACTGTAGTGTTTTGCATCAATATATTACAAACTTTGTTCAATGATTCCACTGTGTCTATTCTCTCTACTACTGCAGTACTTTTACCAAGGTGTATTTACTGTACATGTAGTACCATAATGAAGCCTGTATCACATATTTTGTTCTACAATATTTAATAATTGTACGAACAATGACACAGTGAAACTATCAGTTGCTTGTGTGTGGGTGATCTACAGTATAGTTATGTTTCAATGGTATTTCACAGTAAATTTGTTTTTTGAACCAAGGATTGTGCAAGTGCAAGATTTCTTTAAAGATGTGAATGCACTATTATTTTGAACATTAGACAGCCTGTGTTACAATTGATAACCGTTTTGAGTTTTGTGTCTAGAGTTTTGAAAAATGACATCAAGGTTCTGAAAATAGTAGCAAAGTGATTGTAAAAAACTGTAAATGCACTCACTCACACAATCACAGACATGTTAAATGCACACAGACACACACACACACACACACACACACACACACACACACACACACACACACACACACACACGCACACACACGCACACACACACACACACGCACACACATGCGCACACACACACACACACACACACACACACACACACACACACACACACACACACACACACATGTTGATGTTTGTGCTTAGGATCTTGCTCATGGTCTTAAATTAACAAATATATTTTGCTTCATTATCAACTCTATGGGGCTACAAGACACAAAGTGCATCCAAATTCACATCTTTTCTGTTGAATTGCTCATAGAGTAGGTTACTCATGTTAAATGCACTCATTCACATACACACACATACACTCACACATCACACACAGACATGTTAAATGCACTCACTCACACACACACACAGACACACACACACACACATACACACACACACACACACACACACACACACACACACACACACACACACACACACATACATACATACACACATGTTAAATGCACTCACTCATGCACACACAAACACACACACACACACACACACAGACACACACACACACACACACACACACATACATGTTAAATGCACTCACTCACGCACACACAAACACACACACACACACACAAACATGTTAAATGCACTCACTCACGCACACACAAACACACACACACACACGCACACACACACACACACACACACACACACACACACACACACACACACACACACACACACACAGTCATGTTAAATGCATTCATTCACTTATTATCCATGCACATGTGTTAAAGCTGGCATGCTACACTTCCTCATGGATTATTAAAAGGCTGACGACACACATTGCTCCATTGACGTCAATTCCTTCCTGACATTGCCATCATCATACTCATTGTTATTCATCACACCTCATCCCAAGTAGGCTAGCGTATTTAGATCATTGCAATGCTTTGGCAGAAACTGGCTAGTCATGCCATGATTTACACTCTCATGGGTCAGTGCAATGTCTTACCAACATCCGTGGGAATCCAGAGGCCCATAAAATCATAGTTTTAAAGGTTGAGCTTCTCCGCAACATGTCTGAATTGGAAACATCCCTCAATTATGCAAGATGCTTTTAGCTACGGCTCTTGTGATGGCGTGTGCAGCGGATTTAATATGTCCTCCTGATGCAAGAGTCTTATTTTATGTTTCCTTGTCAGGGCCCATTCCAGAAGTTGTTTTGAGTCACATGAAAGCCGCCTTTCATCCAGTTGACTGAGGGTAGATAATATCCTTTGACGATTACCCCGAGAACGGAGAATGACTCATTTGATTTTTCCCGCATCAATCCCTACTCAGAATATTGATCCATTCCCATGAGGGGAAGCATATACTTTTAAAAACATCAGTTGTGAAACGACTTTGCTTCGCTTCTTCTGGAGCCGAGTCGGGGAAGTTGTGCAGGATGGCGTCATTAGAGGCCACGGTCAGGGTCAGGATCCATTAACCCCTGGTCTCAGGGCTTTGGTAATTAACTTCTACCCTGTGGCCTCATTTAGATCACTAGACACACACACACACACACACACACACACACACACACACACACACACAGAGACAGAGAGAGAGAAACTCACCTGCTTAATGTACCCGTGAATGATTTATGCTTATCATAATTATCTGTGATACTCTCAGGTTTGAGGTGAGTGATCTTATACAGTGTTGACCTGTAGTAACTGTGGCAACACATTTTTGTGTGTGGGATCGGAAGCTTAATATTCTTTTTTTGGGTTTTGTGGACTTTTCAGTAACACTTTATTTGGACGAGTGTGCATGAGGCGGACATGACACTGTCATTACCATAACGTGACACCTACAAAGAACATTAAGAATGTTTATGACTATTGTCATTAATGACATTATTTACTGTCGTAATGAAGTCTACACTGTATATCGCGTGGGAACCTGGGGTGTTATATGCTTAGTTTGGACAAAAGCATCAGCTAAATGAAGTGTATGTCTCATTCATGTCAAATTGTCATGCCAAATACACTGACAGGTTATGTCATCTTGGTTAATGTCACGTTGTCATGACAAAGCCGTCGGCTGATACAAATATAAAAGGATACAAGGATAAAAGGAAGTTTATTGTCACATGCATATAGTTACTGGAAGTAAGAAATGCAGTGAAATTATGTCTGGTGTCAGCCTATTTGTGCATTTATAAAAAGTGCAGTAGAAGAGGGGTTTAGTAGATTAAGTGGCAAGGGCTGCATAAGAAAGGTGGGGGATGATTGGGATTGGGGGGGGGGTGCACCAACAAGGAGCACCCAAGAGCAACAGGGGCAAGGAAAAACTCCCTTACCAAGGAAGAAACCTTGGGCAGATCCACGGCTCAAGGGGCTAACCCAACTGCCAGGGGTCTTGGTGTGTGTGTTGGGGGGATGACAGGGGAGATGGGATAGTGTGCTGTGTATGTGGGGAGAGGGCAGTGTGCAATATGTGTGTTGGAGAAGCTTCCTCATGAGACAATGTGCTGTGTATGGGGGGGGGCAGTGTGCTGTAAGTATGTTGCGGATGTATGTTGGAGAAGCTTCCTGATGAAATAATGTGCTGTGTATGTAGGGGAGAGGAGGGGGGAGTGTACTGCAAGTATGGTGAAGGGACTTACTATTGCAAGCAGAGTACTGTATGTATGATGTATGTGAGTGATGACAGTGAAGATGTGTGTGTGGCGGGAGGGGAGTAGAGACTGTGTGTCTCTGTGTAGTGTGTGTGTGGGTAGGTGGGGGCAGTGTGCTGTAAGTATGTAGAGGATGTGTGTTGGAGAAGATCCTGAAGACAATGTGCTGTGTATGTAGGGGGGGGGGGGGGGGCAGTGTGCAGCAAGTATGTAGAGGAGGCTTACTGTAGCAAGCAGTGTGCTGTATGTATGTGAGGTGATGACAGTGATGATGTAAGTGTGTGTGTTTTTTGTGTGTGTGTTGGGGATGGGGGTGGGGGCAGAAGGGCTAGGCAATCAAGGACATGGGTAGATGGAGGAGAAATCAAAAATAATAAATAAAAAGTTCTATGGAGATGTGCAAAAGTTGGAGAAAGTCAGATGTGTGTGTGTGTGTGTGTGTGTGTGTGTGTGTGTGTGTGTGTGTGTGTGTGTGTGTGTGTGTGTGTGTGTGTGTTTGACGTGTGATGAAATAAGAAAATAAATAAAAGGTCTGTAGCATAGGGAGAGGGATGTAAAAGTGCTAAAAGTCTTGTAGGTGTGTGTGTGTGTGGGGTGCACTCATTCACTGAGGAGTGAATGAGTGCAAAGTCAGTATAGTGTGAGTTCAGAGTTGGGAAATGTTTGAGAGTGCTGAGGAGTGAATGTGTGCAAAGTCAGTATAGTGTGAGTTTAGAGTTCGGATGGCCTGGGGATAAAAACTTCTCCTGAGTCTCAGTTCTGGCTTTGTGACTACATACTGTAGGCGTCTTCTTGATTTCAGCGGTAGGAATAATCCATTGTTAGGATGAGAAGAGTCCTTCAGAATCTTTTGGGCTCTTAGGAGTACTCTTCTGGAATAGATATCTTGTAGAGCAGGGAGTTGAGTTCTTATAGTACGTTCAGCTGAGCGCACTACTCTCTGCAGAGTACTACAATCTCTAACTGTGGAGTTCCCATACCAGGTGATGATGCTACCAGTTAGAACACTCTCAACCGCTGAAGTGTAGAAGGCCTTCATGATGGATGTAGAAACTTTGAATTTCCTTAGCTGACGAAGGAAGTAGAGTCGTTGTCTGGACTTCTTCAGAACATATTGAGTGTTAACAGTCCATGTTAAGTCTTCAGTAATGTGGACACCAAGGTATTTAAAACTTGTGACTCTCTCTACAGGTTGCCCGCTGATCATTAGTGGGGTGTAACTGTAGTTCTGCTGCTGCCTTCTGTAATCCACTACCATTTCCTTGGTTTTATTGATATTCAGTGTCAAGCTGTTAGATTGACACCACTGTGCCACCTCATCAACCTGATCCAAGTAGAGCTGTTCATTGTTGTTACTAATCAGGCCCAAGATCACCTGCAAACTTGATGATGGAGGTATGACTACTGTTGATAAGATAAGATAAGATAAGATAAGACTTTATTGATCCCACAGCTGGGAAATTTACTTGTCACAACAGCCCAGTAGTATTTAAATAGTTGGCTTTGCAGTCATGTGTGTAGATGTTGTACAGCAGTGGACTCAAAACACAGCCTTGGGGAGCACCAGTGCTGATGGTTAGTGAGTCAGATGTCAGACCCCCCACTCTAACCACTGACAAATACACTGACACACTTTGGACCCTTTCTTTGTGAAGAACTTCACATATGTGGTGACTTTTTGTAAAGTTTCCTGATAAGATATCAAGAAGTTGTACTAAAAGATGTTCTATACATTGGGCTACTGTCTGACCTTTAAAGTGGTGAAACAGCAGGGGTAAATATAGTTAATGTATACACAATCTTGGGACCCAGAAGTTTACCTATAAGGATACAGTATGAATTCATAGAAGAGACTGGACATCCCTAGCAGTTGTTTAGCCAGGGTCAAAGGTCCTTTGTAGAAATAGAATAAATACCTAGGCACATATGTATTACCAAAAGAGGTAAGGAGGACATAGGAGCTCTGTTCTATTCTGAGTTCACACAAACATGTGACGACATGAGAAGGTATAAGAACCATGACTAGAAAGTCAGAAGCAGCTGGCTTCATGAACCTATGCTCTGTATTGGATTAAAGCTACACCTTCTGCAGTATTCTGTTGCTTTGTCACAATTCTTCTTTTTTCAAAAAGTTTGAATCAGTTAATTATAATTTGACACCACACATACTTAAACAAATGTGTATAATGTCTGTAAACTGTATCTTTATAATTTTGTTCTTGGTCCATCAGGCTGTGTGACGTCTGTTTTTTTTGTCATATGTCATTCATGGCTGTTCTCTGTTCTTTTCTGAAGTACTGAAAAGTAGCCTACTGTAGTGACTGAATTACAACTCACAACTGTGGTAAAGACCCTTTCAAGAGAGTTCCATTATCAGCATCATAGTTGGCCCCACAAGACTTCCTTTTTAACATTCCATATGTTATCTTAATGCAGAGGAAGTAGATTGGGGCCCACATAGAACGTTCAAGCATTGTTTTTGTTTTTATTGTTGAAAGGGTCAATAGATAAAGAAAAAGATGTGAAGCTACCCTTCTGTGGCGGGAGGATTTTAAAGACAGGGGTGGTGGAGTCTGTTCTCTTTCTCTCTACCCCCCTCCTTGTCTCTCTCTCGCTCTCTCTATCTTTTCGTGGATCCACTGGGATTATGCTCAACAGGGAGGGACTCGCACAGCAGGGTCTTCACCGGATCTCTGGAGGCAAACTTTACATCAAAACACTTTCCGCCGTAAATTTAGTTTTAAAGCGCCGACGGAAGTAACCTATCTTTCTCTATCTGTCTGTCTGTCTCTCTCCCTCCCTCTCTCTCTCTCTCTCACTCTCTCTCTCTGTCTCAGACAGGTAAAGGCAGATGTAGAAAGCTATCAGTGCATACATTGACTGTGGGGGACCGCCATAAAATAAACACTGGCCACCACACAATAATGTTCTTTGTTGTACTATTAGATAAAATCCTTTCATTGAGCTGTGCTTTTCACACACGCAGCCTTTCCTTCCGAGAACGGAAGGTCGTAGAAACATGGGGACAAGTCAGGCTTCTTCCTTGTGGCCAGTTTTGGGGAGGCCTAAAAGAAAAAAATGACCTATGACCTTTCGTTCGGGAGTTATAAGCGAAAAACTATTTTCCCATTGAAATTAATGGAGAAAGCTGAATTTGCCCGAAGTCCGAAGTGGATTTTGAAAAAATGTATGAGTGCATATTAGGTGATTCTGAGTCGATTGGTGTAACTTTGTAGTGACCGATTTTTTTCCTATACATTTTCTTTATGGTTTGAGTGGATAGATCTTTGAAAAATACTGTTACACCCCTCCATTTCACCACTAGGGGTAGCGTTATTATGAAAGAAAATGTGTTTGAATGGAAAAATCTTAGACGAATGGTTAGGGTTAGGATAAGGGTATGGTAAGGGAGTAGATTGACCTTTGACCTAGGATTGGCATATAGAAACATTGCATAAAAAGACTACGGGCTAAATTGCTAAATCCGCTTAGCATTGTGACCATGCTGCGCAAATTTGTTCAAAACTGCTGCATTCAAGTTACTTCTGCTAAGGTCTTATCACAACATAGTAAATTGGGGAGACTAAACTAAATTAAGTTATGCAATCAAGCCGTATCACTAAGCTAACGTTAGAATATTGTTTGGATATCAAGCTTAGCAAGCTTAGTTACAGCTGCTTGTCAATTTCGACTAGGCTACTCGTGCAGGGCTCAATTCATTTTATTGATTCTGACACTGAATGTATGCAAAATCCTATAGTAAATGGAAAAGTGTTTTCCAAGACTCTAAAGTGCTTGTCCCAAGGAGAAGAAGTAAGAAC
>NC_055974.1:22776769-22804269 GCF_018492685.1 Alosa sapidissima
CAAATAAAACCAGATCTTGGAGTTATTTCTCTGAAGGCGTACCACAACACCACATATTCATATCAAATTATGTCATAATTATGTTTACATATCAACACCTGTCTATCTGTCTATTTAGTTATTTTGCTGTTGCTGTCTTTCAAGCTCTGATACTATGTCAGTTATAAAGTTTTTTTTTTGTTTGTTTGTTTTCTCAGAGCCAGCAAACATTTTCATGATAACGTTAAAGAGACAGTATACCAAAATACCAAAAATTTCCTCTTTTTGAAGCATGTTTTATAGGCTGGAAAAACTGGTAGCATCTGGTATATTCTTCAATTTAGGGACAAATAAACACACCTGTCGTTCTGCTAGCCACCTAGACTTAGGACTATACACAGGAAAAAAGCTCTCACAGCATGGTGAAAGTTTTAGTTTGTTGAAATGTGGTCAGTTTATGAGGCCATGGGCTGCACTATTTAAACAAGCATGCGAACAAGGCTTTTATCTGTGTTTGGGTTTATGTAGGTCACGTTTTTGCATGCCTCCCCTGAAGGTTGACTGCCAGTTTTCCACCAGTTCTCATTAATACTGCAATAACATATTATATACTTTTATATACTATTACACTTCTTTTTTTCACAAACTCATTTTAATAGTGTTTGGTGAACTTTCTCATTGATTTAGGTCCACTCTGAGTAGCTTATCAGAGGGATTTCTAAAAAACAATGAAGCATATTTAGACCCTGACAATTTTTCCACTGCCACCTATTCTCTCTTCTGCTGATCGGTCTGTCTGCATGTTTGCCATTATGTCTTGGATTAGAAATATTCATACCACTGCTTGGTTGAATTTCCCATTGTCATGTGCTCTTTAGAACATGTAATAACCATAAGTTATTTGCACACCTATGAAGTAGCTTCAGGTTCTTGGCCATATCACACTTGTATATTAATTCGCCGAACTCATCAGACAATGAGAGATGGAACTAACAACCATCCATTTAGAACTAATAATGTCAGTTTGTCCTGCAAGTTGAGCAATGAGTTGATATGTGGCAGAAAGAAGTATTTCTACAAACAAGACAGTTTTAGTGATTAAAGCGTTTAAATTATAACAGCAAATGAACACAACCCAAATGGCAACAGTGGTATAAGCGGGATAATGGACTCCACAAGGTTCGGTTCACAGCTCCAGTGGCGCGTCGGGCCATATTACCACCTCGAACGTGCATTTATTTATGTGAACCAGATAGATAGATAAACCAAAGAACCAAGGAACCAAACCAAAGAATCAAATGCTGTGTCGTCCATTAGCCCAAGGTTACGTAGCCTACATTATTTCAGTTGCAGCCTATTAGGGGAGTGAGTCATTCACACTCACTGACACAGAGACATGGAATATGCCTTCTAATAGCTGAATGTGCAGGAATCCAGAAATAAATCAATGTGTAAATTCTTTTTTTTTTTTTTCGTCCTCAGGTTATTACCCCAACAAAGCTATGCCTTCTGCCGGAGTGTTGCCATGGCTTCAAGGCCTCATGTGTAACCTTGACAACCCCTGTGTTAACAGCCCCACACCTGGAGAGACCCCTGGACAAGTCAACAATTTCAACTCCTCCATGTATGTTCTTTCCCAGTCATGATATATTCTCACCTTGCACGTTCTGCCCATGGAGCTGTGACTAAATAACCTCATCCACGATGCAGAGCCTCTCATTTGTCATGACTTAAAACTCTGTCTTGCCTTCATGGATCTCATTTGTTGTTAAAGATTTAAGCTGGGTAGGTTTGGAAAGGTCACCCAGTTACATCCATGTATTAGTTTTCTTCACTTATCCTGTCTTATGTCTGCTGCAGAATTGCGGGGATGTTAATCGAACTGCAGACACTACTGTCCGCCGGACTCTCCCCAGCGAAGGTCAAACAGCTATCGGACGATCTTGGCCAGTGGTCTTCCATTCTTGAAAATGGTACGATGCACAACATAATGACATATAATTTCATATTACTCATTGCTGTCAGAGGAAATTGTCACAACAGTGTCTCCTTGAAATGTAGTCAAGGACACTGATGATGTTTACTTAGGATACTAAAAAAACAAGCTGAGTTTTTATTTATTTAAGATTATTATATGATTAATATATATATATATATATATATATATATATGTGTGTGTGTGTGTGTGTGTGTGTGTGTGTGTGTGTGTGAGTGTGTGATTTATTATAAGAGAACACAAAGCATCTTCCATTAAATTGAATGGTTTCTGTAACCTCAGTCATTTTTTACATAGTATGCTGGTCTTCATTGTTGATATTGTTGATGAACACAACCCATGTCACACCCAATCCTGATCAGACAGCCAAGTTCATCACTTGTCATTTTACAAATTATATAAACACCCCCTAATCTTCATATTTGGGTGGGAGCCCAATATTCTGTAGGACATGCTGACAAAAAAAGATTCTTCATGGTAATTTACCAGACAACTGCCCCATGACCGAGCATGATTTTCCTCTCATCTTTACAACTTGTGTCTGTGTGGCAGTCTAATCTTAGAGAGAGTCTCATTTGCAAATAGCCACACAAGAGAGCCTAAACATTGTCACCATTGAGGCCATCAACGAAGCCAATTACAAGACAAGGGGGAGGGGAGAGAGCGAACTGAGCATCTGAGGGTCACGCTGCTAACATACAAGATTAAATCCATCAAAAGATCTAAGGCCCTGTGTAATTAACGCAAAACTGAATCAGCCAGCGCGAGAGGGAAAGGTCATTAGACAAACCAGACCAGAGATGCGGTGATATCAAAGCCCAGGAACGCAAAAGGTGAGCCTGCCGGCATGGTCTATCCAAGTAATTAAAAGGAATAAGAAGTGGGGACTTTAATCGTCTCCACAAACGGGAGAGTTCAGCAGAGGGACAATTTTTCTCAGGCCCTGACCCTAACATGTGGCTCAGTGGGTACTTACTATCAGTGGGCACCTGCTAGGACTTCTTTGTTGTCGTTGATTGGGGGCCTCACAGGTACAGTAGATGCTAATGCCCCAAAGTAGTGACTGGAGTGGTCATTTCAAAATGGAGATCAATAAATACATTATAGGACTGTTTGATAAGATGGTGGCCAGTATGCCATTTGCAGATTCATAGAAACACTTTAATGATGGTTTTGAAATCGGCCTACTAAATAAATTGTGGTCCTGATATCCACTGGAGTTAGCATGCAAACAAGCTAGTTCTGGACCAGCTGTCTTGCAATACCACTTTGTATAATGTATGACACTTTATTAAATAATGTGCAAGTCAATGGGAAGAGTGCCATGGAGGAAAAACTGCTCCAGAATTACACATAGTACACAAACTCCTAAGCATTCCAGAACTTTATAGGAATGTACTGGATATAAGTATAAGTATATATACTCTTTTGATCCTGTGAGGGAAATTTGGTCTCTGCATTCATCCCAATCGGTGAATTAGTGAAAGACACTCAGCACAAACTAATCCCGACGCAGTGAGCTGCCTGCTACATCGGCGCTCGGGGAGCAGTGCCTTGCTCAAGGGTCCTTGAATTTCCCCTTGGGGATCAATAAAGTATCTATCTATCTATCTATCTATCTATCTATCTAGATATCTATCTAGATATCTATCTATCTATCTATCTAGATATCTATCTATCTATCTACTTCAGCCGTTCCTACTGGTCAGGGTTCAAACCGGCAACTCTCCGGTTACAAGTCCGAAGCCCTAACCAGTAGGCCACGGTTGCCCCAAATGTCTCACGTCAAAATGGGAAACTGTATCGTAGTGAGAGTCTGCTCTCTTCACAACCCCAGCTTCTGTCTCCTCCAGTGCTATCAGAATAAGACCATGACATCAACATGGATTTGGCAGAGAGCCTAAAGTATGGTCGGGGGCATAGAGAGACTGCTCAACACTCAATTGGATTTCATGCTTGTCTATAAGATAACAGCATTCCCAGGGAAAGATGATGAGCATTTAATTAGGCATAAATGGTCATTAGTAGCCTAATACATGTCCACCGTACAGACCGCTCTAGACCCCCTCTTACACACTCAAACCCTCACAGATTGGTGATTACTCTGGCAAGATGTCTTTGGTTGTATTCAGCCGACCATATGGTCATAAACTGTTAAATTACATAACCGTATGGCTGTCAGCCAGAAATGCTCAGTTTAAAGGAGCTACAGTATGTGGAACTCTCTAGGCTTTGAGATGACTTGGGGCGTAACACTATTCCATTTATACTGTACGTTTGACCCCCAAAGTCCAGTTCGTTTGACCAGTGATCGCTCCGAACTGTACCCGGGCACGGCACACTGATCTATGCCCGGGTCAGCTTGAGGAGGTGGACTCGGGCACGGTACAGTTGGGCATTATGATCGCCCCTATGCAAAGATTCTAGAGCACAGCAGCTCAACCCTGCCCGGGTAGTGTGACTGCTGACCAAGAACAGAAGAGGACCGTACTCCAGCACGGTACAAGTGAACCTTGCCCAGTGTGAGCATGCCCTTAAATGCAACCACTTGCACTGTATTTCAGTACAGTACTGCAGTGTCCACATGAGGTATTACAAGGGAGCCAGTCAGGCACTAGCTGGTTTGCATGCTAACTTTTGTGTATCTATCTGGACAATACAGAGCATAGGCATTTTCAACATTACTTCACAAGGATGTTTTTTTTTTGCTATTTGCTATTCTCAACTAGAGAACTCCACATAAGACATTTATTCCTTGAATCTTTTTACATAATGTGAAATGGGTTGTCTTGTTTAAGTAGATTGGATTAATAGTCAGGGTATTCATTTGAGCCCTTTATGCTCGTCCTGAAATTCATTTCAGAGACCAGGTCGTTTCCTTGCAAAATATGAAAGCAAAGATGAGGGAAAGTAGAAAGAATGTTGATAATGAATTTAGCCTTTGTAAAGTGAAAGCTTGTTTTTGATCTAATTTGTTTGCCTTCCATCATGTGATAGGTCAACCGGTTCCTCTGAGAAGTCTTCTGCGAGACGATGAAAGTTTCACTGTGTTTTTGCAAGAAGAGCTCGGCGTTCCAGCTTCTGCAGCCCAGAGGTTAATGAAGACAGGTGTACGCATCAACACGGTGAGTCATCGAGTCACACGCTTATATCATCTTTGTTCTGGAATCAGAGACAAGAATAACATCATCGGTGAGTTGCACAGTTTTGAAAACGAACGTTAAGGGTTGTTTTAGGACATGTTTGAGTAGCCTACAGTATGCCTGTTGGCAGCCACCCTGAGCAGTCAAAGGCGATTCAAAACGAGTCAGAAAAGTCAAGACAGGACCAATCGTCAAAATTCCGGTGTCCACCACTCTAGTTAATCCAAAACAAACCAGAAATGGGACTCAAAGTGCTAAAAACCGGAATTTTCCTTTAAATAAAAAATATATTGTGTATTAGCCACATTGTGTATAAACCGCAGGACAGTGTTTTATGCAAGTAAAAAAAAAAAAGCAAAACCATATTAATACCATATTAACTGCCCTGTGTATTAACCTCATAGCTGAAGAAATTTTGCAACATCAATGTATAAACCTCGGGGTAACACTTTATTTTAATGTGTCACTGTTACAGTGTACCTACCCAATTAGGTACAGTGGTACAACCTGTGTAACAACATGTACTATCAGGTACTATCATTGTACTTGCATTATGTATTTGTGGGTACCTACATATAGTTGTTACATTGTAATACTGAGTGCTTTTACAAAACTTTGCCAATTTGTCTACATTTTCATCAGAGGCAAAGAGCTGACCTGAGACCTGCTGGATGGGGTAAATCTGGTCATGATAGATTTGATATACAAATCATTCTTAGCTCCAGTCAAGGCCTCATTGTCTTCAGTGTACATGTAACAGCTGTGCTGCTACAACCTTGTTTCTCTTTGATACAGTGGAATAAACCTATTAAGTGTACCAGTTAATTACTTACATGTACATATGACATGTATGTTGTGTCTTCGATGTCTTGGAACAGGTCTACTAATTCACATGTACTGTGTGGTGTAACAGCAGACACGTTTCAACACATCAATTACAGGATGCATGACATCATTGACAGGATGTATATAATATGTACATGTAAGTACTTAACTGGTACACTTTATTTTAATGGGTTTATTCCACTGTATCAAAAGAGTAATAAATGTGTACCAACACAGTTGATACATGTACTACAGTATGTAGGGTAATGGCAGACATGTTCCAAGACACCAATGACACAACATACATGTAATATGTTATTGTAAGTATTTAACTGGTACACTTCATAGGTTTATTCCACTGTATCAAAGAGTAACAAGGTTGTAGCAGCACAGCTGTTACATGTACACTGAAGACAATGAGGCCTTGACTGGAGCTAAGAATGGTTTGTATATCAAATCTATCATGACCAGATTTACCCTATCCAGCAGGTCTCAGGTCAGCTCTTTGCCTCTGATGAAAATTTAGGCAAATTGGCAAAGTTTTGTAAAAGCACTCAGTATTACAATGTAACAACTATATGTAGGTACCCACAAATACATAATGCAAGTACAATGATAGTACCTGATAGTACATGTTGTTACACAGGTTGTACCACTGTACCTAATTAGGTAGGTACACTGTAACAGCGACACATTAAAATAAAGTGTTACCAACCTCGGATAATAGATTAAATTATGTTTATGTAAATAGAGGATCATTACCCAGCTCATGTTAAGGACAGGAGACATAATTCCATGAACAGACAAAACACTTTAAAAACAAAAACAAAACATCACACATCAAACAGAAATAAATCATGTTTATTAAAACCATGTTATAGCCATATTGGAGATTGCAGTGTGCGGGCAACTACTCTTCTTTCCTTGATAGCCATAATGTATGCCCACAATAAACACTGTAAATGTATGGAATTAAGTAAACAGTGTTTGCTTGGCTTATCTGTGACCTTTAACACAGTGAACTTTGACATTCTCCTCTCTACATTATCTGAGCTAGCAATGTCTGGGACAGCTCTTAATTAGTTTGCATCCTACCTCAAAGGACATTCATTTAGTATATGATATCTCATGACCTCACCACAGGTGTACCTCAGGGATCCGTACTTGGACCCCTTCAGTTCTCCGTTGATACCACTTCCCTAGGCGAGATTATTTGCTCCCATGGACTTGCCTGTTGCTGTTATTTGGATGATACTCAACTTTACCTGTATTTCCCACCTGATGACTATTATTTCTGCTTGGATTTCTTCATGCTTAAGGGACATTTCAATCTGGATGAAGATCAACACCTTCAACTCAGTCTCTCCAAAACTGAACTTCTGGCATTCCCAGCTAATACAGCTTGGATCTTTTTCAATGATCCTTGCGGAAATGTCATGTAACTTGGGTCACAACTGATGACTTGTCATGTCAGTTTATCCTATAGAATATTGGGAAGATCAAACTTTATCTAACACAATATGCCACACAACTTCTTATGCTGACCAGTTGCCATGGTTCTCTCCAAACTGGACTATTACAATGCATGGTTAGCTAACCTACCTGTTTCTATAGTGACACCATTACTGATGATTCAAAATGCAGCTGCACGTCTGGTCTTCAATCGACCAAAGAAGACACATGCATCTCATCTCTTAGCTACTCTTCATTGCCTTCCTGTAGCAGCCAGAATTATACTCAACTCAGAATTATACTCACTCTGGCCTGTTGGACACTGACTGGATCTTCATCTTGCTATCTTAATTCCATGATCCTGCTCAATAGCCCCTCTCACCCACTGCAAACTTTTGATGAGCGTCTACTACTGTATGTAGGCCTTCCATCAACACTAAGTGGTCACATTCAAGACTGTAAGATAAAAACAGCCTCAAACTAAGTCCTTCATTTGCCAGAATGGTGAAGACTGTGTATATATTTGATAAAAAAGTTAAATCCTTGTCCTTAATAAAAGTTAAATAAGGAAGAAATAAGGAAGGAGGTATAGGCAGCTGGAAAATGTGTATCCAGGAGAAAAATGAAAAAAAAAAAACAAATACTGTTATAGTTTTTATATATTTTTGACAGCAAGCAGGCAATGTCTGTATGAGAGAATTAATTGGATAAGAGGCTTTTTAGACAAATAAAGAAAATCATTTGTGACAGACAAGACTGACACTTCCTTCAAATGCTTCCCCCCCTCTCCACACACACACACACACACACACACACACACACACACACACACACACACACACACACACACAGACACACACACACTGGGGATCCTGTGTCCATGCTGTCTGTAACGCTGCATATATGAAGCCCTCCTCTCGTTTGCTTCTTCAGGTCCCACAACTCTCGACAGAGCAGGACCTGAGGTCAGTGCTGTGTGAGGGCCGAGCGCTCGAGCGGTACCTTGAGTTTGGCTCAGATGCCGAGCGGGACGCCTTCCAGAACGTCAGCTGCTCCCTCAGCCCTGCCCAGCTGCGACAGACTCAGGAGGCTTTCCAGCGTAACCTTGACCCCAGGAAGCTGCTCCGCAATGTGAGTTATCAGGCTGCGTGTGTCCATGGTCCATGAGTGGCTGCGTGCACATCCCTTCAAGGCCAGGTGCAGGAGAAGGGGCATCAAGGTAAAGCGAAGAGAAAGATAATGTACGCACACTGGAGTAGCCCCCAAAACTTTAATTAAAAAACAGCAACGTTTCGACCCGACAGGGACTTCTTCAGGCTAAACATTGCTGTTTTTTGATTAAAGTTTGGGAGCTACTCCGGTGAGCAAACATTCTTTTTGGCTTTACCTGTCCATATCTGGGCCTTGGAATCAGAAACCTATCCAAATGGTTTGTTTTCAGTTCCAAGAAATTTGTCTTAAGTTAAAGGGATTTAAAAGGGAGATGAAATACAAAGGCAATTTGCCACCAAAGAGAAAAAAATATATAGATCATGAAATATGGGAACAGATTTATCATTTTAAAATTTGATAAATTAGTAAGTATGTGGTTCCTAGTAAATCATCTCTGACGTAGAAATGGTTTTTACAGCATATAGCTGATTAGACCAGAGGTGCGTTCTAATTTGGCAAACAGCGCCGAACGTACATGGTGAATATGTTTTCTCTGAAAAGTTAAATTTGAAAGATTGTGTATATCCCATCTTAAAGGGATCCCTTCGTCTAGCTCCACTGTAGGTCATGGAGAACAACCCCCTTAAACAGTTTGCAAGTGTTTACAAATGTTTGTTGAGAACTCAAGGCAAACAGGAAACTCTTTGCAAACGTTCGCAACCGTTTGCTTATGATGCTTATGCTTGAACTAGGCAAAGATTATAGGCACAGACTGGGGCCAGATCAGAGGTAGAACAGGGCCAGATGAGAGTCAAATTAGTGTCTGGATCAGGACAAGTGCTTGGTAGCGTAGTGGTTAAGGAGCAGGGCTAGCATACAGTAGCCAGTAAAGTTGTGGGTTCAATTCCTGGCTGCCACCTTAGTGCCCTTGAGTAAAGGCACTTTACCTGTTGCTACAGCGGAGTCTGGCCATTGTAATAACAGATGTGTGTAAGTCGCTTTGTATAAGCATCAGCCAAATAAAAAATAACAAAAATCCTGCTCCCAATCTGCTGATATCTCCTCCTGCTGATAGGTTCCCCTTCTGATGTTGTTTGTTGTTTGTTCTCCCTGGGGCTAACTGCTTTGAATTCATGTTCAATGACATTTACATTCAGATTCATACAAAAAGACATTAGTCAGCAAGACAATGGATACTACAAACTACACTTCTTAAATCCAAACAATTGTATTCCGGACAGGTTCTCTCTCTCTCTCACACAGGCAAATAAGGAACCATGAAAAACACTGCGCTAAAACATATAATCTCAGGCACTCTATATTTGAATACAATAGCGGGTTATTTTGGAATTAGGACACAGTGAACAGGTTCCCTGTGGGAATACCCAAGATGCATCTCCCTCAGGTAAAGGATGTGTAATGCTAAACTCAGCAGATGCTGCTGTTAAGACAGACAGCCCTGACTAGAGTGCCCTGGCCTGAAGTGATATGTCTGCCCCTTGATCTAATATGAAATCATTTGAATAATGAGCCTGTCATTGTGTCTTAATTAAGAAGATCTTGTGACATGTAAATCAGGGGCATTTTCATATCAGATAAGAACTTGGAACAAAGTGGAGGACATCATCGTGTTCCGAGAGGAGATGGGAAACAATAATGGGTCATGTCTCCGACATTACCTCAGTGAGTTTGTATCTGGTGTGTGTGTGTGTGTGTGTGTGTGTGTGAGAGAGAGAGTGAGAGAGAGAGAGAGAGAGAGAGATAGATAGTGTGTGTGCATGCCTTCTGCCTCTCTGTGTGTGTGTGTGTGTGTGTGTGTGTGTGTGTGTGTGTGTGTGGGTGGGTGAGTGTGTGTATACATGCATACTGTAGCTATATTTACAGGCCATCTTAATATCAAACATTCTATGACAGGCCCCATCTCAGACACTATGATCTCTGCATTTGTCAGACATCCAAACATCTTGCTTTGACCTTAGAGGGGTGCCTAAGAACATGTTGAAAGTCAGTTACGAATGTTTCTTGTTACCAAATCTCTAACAGCTAACCATAAGCAGTTGACTTACTCACTGTTGTCATTTGCATCCTGGATACTCACATTCATAATTTATGTTATTGTATGAAATGACAAGGCAATAGCCCCCATTTTTCTTGACAGTATTACAGGGGAGTTGTATGAGTCCTCAGCTGTTTGTGCCGTTACATATTTGTCATTCTCCTCCACATCTCTCTCTCTATGGCAAACATTTAGATTGTGAAAATTATGGAAACACATCAGACCCTCGGGTATTACAGTAATTTCCTGTATATTACCCGCATTGTAGGACAGTGTTTTATGCAAGTTGAGAAAACAAAACCATATTAATACCATATTAACTGCCCCCATGTATTAACCTCATAGGAATCATAGCTGAAGAAATTTAGCAAAATCAATATATAAACCTCGGCCAATAGTTGGGAAATTACGGTAGGTCTGTACCTGCACTGAATGCGCTCTTACTGGCCAGAGAGGAGTGGCAGTGACTCTTCAGAGGAGTCTTTGTTGTTGGTTCGAGCCTGGCTCCTCCTGACCCCGCCAATGTGTCCTTTGGCAAGGCTATTCGCCATGCTCCATGCGCTCGGAGAAATTGAATACAGTACATGCCGTCCATTTACTGTAGCGCCAAGAGTCTACACTGCACTTCAGTATGTGCAGTATGACGAATGCTGGGTTGGAAGAGGATTTTTCCTTTTTTGGCTGTTGTGGAAGCACCCTCGGAGTGCTATTTGCATCTGTGGGTCTTCTGGGACACGGGGAAGAGTGACCGGGGCAAAGCTAAGTTTGTTAATCCGAAACTTTCATCTCCATGCCTCTCGTGTGTACTCTGGTGACTTGTGAGGATGGTGTGTGTGTGTGTGTGTGTGTGTGTGTGTGTGTGTGTGTGTGTGTGTGTGTGTGTGTGTGTGTGTGTGTGTAAGAGCAAGGAATTTCTGTGTTTTTACTTTGAGAGATAGTACATAAGACAACCAGTGTCATAAATAGATAATGAAGGCAGTACAAGTTCAGAGAGAGAAAGGAATATGGAGGGGAGAGAGGAGTAGAGAGAAAGAGGGGTGGAGAGAGAGTTGAAGACGACGGAGAGAGATGGAGATGGGGGGAGAGAGAAGTAGAGAGAAAGAGGGGTGGAGAGAGATTTGAAGACGACGGAGAGAGATGGAGATGGGGGGATAGAGAAGTATAGAGAAAGAGGGGTGGAGAGAGTTAAAGAGTTAAACAGCTGTGGTTGGTTCTGGAGTGGTGGACTGATGTTGAGATGAAGTGCATTTGGAGTGCAAAAGCTTGTTTGGTTTTAAAATCTAGACTAGCTGCACCTACTGTACTGCAGTACAGCCTAAAGCTGCGGGCAATGGCAATGGGACATCGTTGTTCTTAGACTACATTCACACATGGTTTCTTTTTCTGACAAGAGAAGTTGTTCAGACCGCTTTTTCAGTTTAAAAAAAAATTCTGCCATCGTATTTGTTCCAAAAAACAAGCCGGAATCGTCTTAAACGACAGGTCTCGGTTATCCGCTTGTGATTGGTCAACTGTCAAAAAACAGCTGAGAAAAATATGCCTAGTTTGAACGTGTCCTTTGGATGAATGAAATGCATATGTTATCACTAAGAGCATAGTTGAATATTGGGGTGGACATGTCTCCCTTGAAGTATAGTATGATTACGGCCTCGCCCAGTTCACCCAAATGGCTGTATACTGGGTATGACATTGGTTTACAATATGTACATTGTTATTTCTCTGTCACAGTGACACAATTGAAGCCACAATTTTATCTGTATCTATTAATGTGCAATAACATTCATCAGATGTTTTCACAGTACTAAAATGTCTTTTGAATAGCAAGTGTTATAAATGAGTGGTGTAGTCTAGTTAGCTGCAGTGGATATACTGTGATGTAGTAGTTAGCTGTAGTGGGTATACTGTGATCAACCCCAAATGTTAATGTCTATCCTTGGCTATTCATACCGGGTTCATACCGCATTAGGGTCCAAGTGCCCATGGAAACCTGGGTTCATACCGCACTTAAGGGTCATTCACACCAAGAACGATAACAATAACGGTAACTATAAACAAATATCGGTCTTGTTAATATGAATGACGCCGTTCACACATAAACTATAATGATAACGACATGAAGAACGATATCGTTGGGGATCACTTTCAGAGTGATTTTGAGAATGATAAAAAGCTAATAGCCAATCAGAACCCATTAAATGTTAGCCATCACATTCATTAACACAAGGAGAGACTATGTTTATCGTTATCGTTATCATTCTGGTGTGAATGGCCCTTTAGGGTCCAAGTGCCCATGGGAACCCAGGTTCATACCGCACGGGTCCAAGTGCACAGGGTTCAAGTCAGTCTTTGGTCTTGAGACTCGGGTTCCACTTGCTTCCTGTCACTCTCTTTGTCGTCCTGTCTAATAGACAAGCCCCAAAATATATTTGAAACAAAATACTTTTTGCAAACACCGCGCTCTCCCGTTTTCTGTGGGTGCGTGTTCCAGGAAATGTACAGAAAATCAAAGATTGGTCGCACTCCAAGAAATTCTTCTTATCTCGCTGGTTTATTTTCACTGGCAACAGGGTAAGTAAACACAATACTTCCAAATAGCTATTATGTATGTACACAATACTTCCAAAAAACTGGAACCCTTCTGCTGCCTCCAGCCCGTCTTAACATTTCCAGACACTCTCCTTGGCTTGGCGATGATGAAACAGGCCATCTTCCACTCCTCGCCGCTTAGTAAGTGATTTATCCTCTGTATTCCGCAGACTGACAATGACTTGTCATGCTAATAATAAAATATGGCGGTGCCCACACGTCAATGACACACTTAAGCCCAATGTTGTAGGACCCCTGGTTACAATTAGAGCTTCTCTTTATATCGCCATTAGGGCACTAGGCTGTCATTGAGACGAGCAGGTGCTGAAGGATTGAGGGGGACGGCGGCGACCATTGTGTGTGTGTGTGTGTGTGTGTGTGTGTGTGTGTGTGTGTGTGTGTGTGTGTGTGTGTGTGTGTGTATGGAGAGTGTAGGCATCTCACTTACGTCTCCTCTAAAGCACTTTAGCTCAGTGAGCGTGTGAAGTACCCAGGGTCTAGTATCACCTCTTAATGCAAATCATGCCCGCCCCACCCCACACACACACACACACACACACACACCATCACCACACCTACACACACCACCTAACAGCGTTGTCCTTTTCAGTGTATTAGCACTTAAAGCCTGCCCCCCCACCTCCACTGGTGGTGAATTGGTGAGGGGAGAGGGGGGGGGGGGGGGGGTCCATGGTGTCTATTGGGTCCACTTTCGCCTCCTTGTGCCTTGATGCCAAGGGCAAAATTGGGCCCAAATGAATGCACTCAGGATGCAGTGAGAGTGGAGAGAGGCAGAGGGTAAGGAATGAGGGTGGGTGGGTTTGTGGTTTCGGAGGAGAAATTGCTGGGCTAAAATTTGTCTGCAAATGACATCTCCTTGAGTTTGTAGAAAAGACTCCTCTCTTTAGGTTTTTTTTCTTTCCTCATCAGCGACTTGGGAATTCTCCTTCCTTGACAAACTCTTCTTGGTCCTTTTTTTCTCCCCCCCCCCCCCCCCCCTACCCCCCAACCCACCCCACCCCCTCTATTCAGGAAATGTTATAAAGTATTTTAGTTTTCTCAAGGTTAGAGTAAGCTCATTTCTTTGCCATATACGTCTCTTTAAGCTTGACACAAAGGCACTGGTGGCTTCAAAACGTGTTATTTCACCCACCTCGGGTCCTTGTTCAGCCCTATGTGTTTCAGTACGAGTAATGACCTTGGAAGTAAATACTTCAAATTGTCTTTACAATGCAAATGTAGCTGAAGGCCTGTGTGAATTTGCTATCTTGCATATAGATAAACTTACCATTCCTAAAAAGGACCCCGTCCAGTTAGAAACAGTTGTATGGTGCACTTTTATATAATTATTTACAATGAATGTAGTCATTTAGCACACATTCACACACTCATATTTTATTTTCTGAGTCCAAACAACTGTAAACAAATGTTGGTGAATGCTCTCAAACAGCTTTTCATCAATGGTTGTGTTTAAACAGTTTGGATTGTCCACAAAAATGTTCATAGAAAATGTGTTTGCTTATCCTACTCCTCCAGTTTACCTAGACACTACTTACACTGAGGGGTCTTTCATGATCATGTTTAGCACTAGACTCGTAGGCAGTGCGTTTCAATAGACTGGCAAACATCAAGTTGATTTATCAAACATCTGGCTAAACAATATGTTGGTGCTTTAACTTTGAAAGACCTCCATGGCGAGCCATTTAATGTTAATGCTTAAACTTCAAATCTTTGCAGCGCAAATGTAAACCCTAAATTTGACTTGCCACTTCCTCTTCCTCTTCCTCTTCCTCTTCATCTTCCTCTTCTTCCTCTCACAGCTCCCCACAGCGCTGGGCCTGAACCCTGCAGAGAGTGTCGAGCTCTACAGCCAAATGGTGACAGACGTGGCTCCTCTGGTAGACCAGGTTTGTCTCACCCCCCATCAGTCCCTCCCTCCCACTCACTCGCTCTCTCACTCGTGTGGTGGAGTGTGTTTGAATTTGAATGTCGGCCCAATAAAGGCGAGATATCACATTTCAGAGGCGAGACACCTGCTCCCAATTACAGGCCATTTCCCAGTCTCAACCGAGGCTGTATGAAAATGAGGCTGGAATTGGATCAAATGAGCCCCAATATGAAGCGCCGGTGTTTTGATGTACAATATAGTTGCTGCCATGGTGTTGTTATTGTCTCAGAGAAGAGATTATGTGGTGGTATTATGTTGTTGTTCATGTTGTTGTCGATATATATATATATATATATATATATATATATATATATATATATATATATATATATATATATCGCTGTTACAGTGGTACAACCTGTGTAACAACATGTACTATCAGGTACTATCATTGTACTTGCATTATGTATTTGTGGGTACCTACATATAGTTGTTACATTGTAATACTGAGTGCTTTTACAAAACTTTGCCAATTTGCCTAAATTTTCATCAGAGGCAAAGAGCTGACCTGAGACCTGCTGGATGGGGTAAATCTGGTCATGATAGATTTGATATACAAAGCATTCTTAGCTCCAGTCAAGGCCTCATTGTCTTCAGTGTACATGTAACAGCTGTGCTGCTACAACCTTGTTACTCGTTGATACAGTGGAATAAACCTATTAAGTGTATTAACCAGTTAATTACTTACATGTACATATGACATGTATGTTATGTCTTCGATGTCTTGGAACAGGTCTACTAATTCACTACATAGTACATATATCAACTGTGTTGGTACACACTTATTGCTCTTTGATACAGTGGCATAAACCCATTAAAATGAGGTGTACCAGTTAAGTACTTACAATTACATATTACATGTATGTTGTGTCATTGGTGTCTTGGAACATGTCTGCCATTACCCTACATACTGTAGTACATGTATCAACTGTGTTGGTACACATTTATTACTCTTTTGATACAGTGGAATAAACCCATTAAAATAAAGTCTACCAATTAAGTACTTACATCTACATATATACATCCTGTCAATGATGTTATGCATCCTGTAATTGATGTGTTGAAACGTGTCTGCTGTTACACCACACAGTAAATGTGAATTAGTAGACCTGTTCCAAGACAAGACCTGTTCCAGTTTATTCCACTGTATCAAAGAGTAGCAAGGTTGTAGCAGCACAGCTGTTACATGTACACTGAAGACAATGAGGCCTTAACTGGAGCTAAGCATGCTTTGTATATCAAATCTATCATGACCCGATTTACCCCATCCAGCAGGTCTCAGGTCAGCTCTTTGCCTCTGATGAAAATTTAGGCAAGTTTTGTAAAAGCACTCAGTATTACAATGTAACAACTATATGTAGGTACCCACAAATACATTATGCAAGTACAATGATAGTACCTGATAGTACATGTTGTTACACAGGTTGTACCACTGTACCTAATTAGGTAAGTACACTGTAACAGTGCAATAAAGTGTTACCTAATTATTATTATTTTTTTTTTCATTTTTTATCCACAATATTGGCTCAGGCCAACTTTTCTCATCTGTTCCTCGTTGGTGGAACACGCTACCAGTTCCTACTAGAGCAGAGACATCCCTCTCCATCTCCAAAAAACCCTGCTTTTCAGAGAATATCTCCTCTCGTAGCACTACGTACAACCAGCCTTTTAATTCTAGCACTTATCATCTGACCAACTGGCACTTAACTGTATAAAAACAGCACTCACTGATGCACTTTTCTTATTGTACTCTACCTTTTAAATTGTTTTAAATTGCTCTAGAATTGTCTAGAACTGTTTACAATGTTGTAAGTAAATAAAATGTCAGCCAAATGTAATGCAATGCAATGTAATCCAACAGATGCTGAGGACTCAGAGGACTCTGCTAAGTGTGACTGATGGTGTAGACTTTGGAAATAACACCTTCGGCGGCCTAATTGCACTGCTGTGTGGGCCAAGCCCTGACTCCAACTCCACCAAGTCCACTCAAGCCAGGTCCAGTTCATGGCCGATGAATGAGCGGAAGGACAGCAGTAGCCAGCAGCCAACTCAGAGAAATGCTAGTAAGTCTAAGTTCAGAAAAGTGCACACGGATGTCATGGGGAAAGTAGTAGCGTAGTGGTTAAGGAGCTGGGCTAGCATGTAGTAGCCTGTAAAGTTGTGGGTTCAATTCCCGGCTTCCACCATTGTGCCCCTGAGAAAGGCGATGGACGATGGCCCTTGTGATATGACTACTGTAAGTTGCTTTAGATAGAAGCGTCTGCCAATGGTTAAACTTTATATCCATACCAAGGATATGGTTCAGAGCCAGGGTAGCTGTATTATGTGTATGCTACATAAACATTGAAACTGGGATTTAAGTTAATGTGGAATTGTGTAAGTATCATATTATTCATAGACACTGTTTTCCACACATTGACACGATGTGTCACACTATGTTCAATTATAGTTACAATGTAGCAAGGGCAATGCAATGTAATAAGAAGGGTTACAGATTGATATGTATTAAATGATAGCGATAAGCTGTATTGATTTGACTTATTTTTTCTGACGTATTTGTCCAAGCCAATACCCGTTGGGTCTCTCTATCAGATACTTTTGGCCTGTGGCTGTCTGTGTCACTTTAACACTGCGATAAATCTTTGATTCAGGTCAGCGTTTTAATCCTGACAAGATAAAAGCATTGGATCTGACATGTCTCAGACCTACCCTACGCCCAGACATCCCCAAACTTCACCGAATTGCACAAGACAATCAGAAATTAATCGACACAAGGCCCTGTTTCCTGCATCAGTCACATTCATCACATAACCCCTCCTCCCTCCATTAACAAAAGCCCCACAGATATGTAAGGAATCATGATCGTGGGCGGTTGTCGCGATCACAGAGCCATTGTTGTGGGAAATGGGAAATCGCGGTGCAGCGTGTTTTTTGTGTGTGTGGAGCGCGGATGTAGCCACTGCCCCTGGGAAATCATTCGACTGGAGTGGACTCGAATCAAGCCATTAAATATGTAGACAGCTTCTGGAGCCTCTGTTTTCATAATGGTCATTTTGGGATGCAGTGGAGCTTTAAGCCTTCTCTCAGTCAAGAGGGAGCAAAGAGGCAGCAGGTGCTTAGATATTCATTGTTTTTTGGTCGCAGTGTCTCTCTCTCTCTCTTTCACTCTCTCTCTCTCTCTCTCTCTCTCTCTCTCTCTGTGTGCGTGTTTCAGAAAGACACTAAAGCTGAAACAGCAGTTGTCGGTGTGGTAATTTAAATTAAAATGTAAAAAGAAAAAGTGTATCTTTTGGCTAATGTCCACCGTCACTGTTTTAAAGGTATAATTTCAGTCATCAAGATGCTGTATATAAAAACATTTGTCTCAACCCAGTCAATTTGCAGTATAATGAGTTAAATTATATTGTAGTGAGTACTAGTTTGTAGTACTGAGTTTATTACAAGTTTATTACACATGCACATGGAGTGTTCGTAGTGCACCATAACCGATTTAAAAAAAGCACTGATCTCTTGACAGAAATCTCATGGGAGAGTTGAGCCAGAGTGTGCATGATCTATCATCTCACTTTGATACATTTTTCAGATGCACTTTTCCACTCTCCTCTATATAATGCATGCATACAACAGACTGGCACCTCTAGTTTGTGCAGTTGAAGTGTGATGTGGGAGACTCCAATATGAAAACGTTCAGCTAACGAGTGTCATAAAATGTTTTAGGCTCATGCAATACATTCTAACTGATCAGGGATAAAAGGAATACATTTTCACCATGCAGACACATGAAGCACGATATGCTTTGAATCTGGTCAAACCAAATTTGTGTTAAAAATACAGAAAGTTTTTTTTTTCATTATTGACGCTAGCTTTCTGCACCTCTGCAATCCTCAACTGAAAACAGACCTGTTCAGTGACTCATATAATATATACATTTATCTGTGTGGTGACTCATCATATAATATATATTTATCTGTGTGGTGACTCATCATATAATATATATTTATCTGTGTGGTGACTCATCATATAATATATACATTTATCTGTGTGGTGATGTGGTGAGAATTAAAAATGACGTGGAAGCAAAACAGAACTGAGATGTGTTAAGAAAGGTAACACTCCCAAGGTGTATTACAAACCGGCTCGGAGGAGAACATGAACCAAGTTTCCTCTGTTTAAAGCAACACCAAAGAACTTTCCCTCTGTCGCACGCACGCTATTTGTTTATACAGCACCGGTTTTGCAAATAAAAATGTCCACAGACAAGGTAGAATATGTTGCATGATTTATGAAAGTACAATGTATTGCGACATCAAACGCAAGTCAAATTTGTAGTTTCTTATGTCTCATTCCATCAAACTACAGATCCGCTACCCGATCTGGCAAACTTACATACAGTAGTGCGGTTATAGCCGATAGAGGGCTGCGAAGCGAATGCAGAAGTGCCGTTCACCCTGTTACAAGTTGATGAACCACTGAAACGATTTTGGAAACATTATTTTAAGGTACAAAAAACTCTTTGGTGTTACTTTCAAGTCACCTCACGACTCTCGTATGTCACTGCCTTTTATCCTGTTAGTAGGCTCTTTGTCTGCTCCAGTGGAAAAGTTCAGACAACCATGTGTCTGTGTTTGCACACTGTGGATCAGGGTTTGCATATTCAACATGTCTCATACACGTGTTTTAACACTGCATTTTGGTCGTTGCTTTTACCTTACCGAAAGCCTACGTTATCCTCCTTCTGTTGCCTGCAGCCTACTTTCAAAACTCCAAAGCTGCTATCAGATTTTGTTCCAAGGACACAAGTTGCCTATTCGAGTGTATCAACAACACTCAATAACAGTTTATGTGATGTGTTAATCAATTCAATTCCCAACAATTTGACAACAGCTAGTTCTGGAGTAGGCTATTATTCAACTAGCCCGCTTGCTTGCGAGACTCAGTGGCTGCGTAGTCTGCACCCCTTTCCTTATTTGGGTTTTGGGTTGCTAGGTTTTAGCCTGACAAAAGGGTTGAAATTGAAAGTAAGTGATTGTGCATGTGTAGGGTGTATTTCTTACACAATCTGGCAACCTGAGAGATGTCAGACTAACACAAAAAAATGAATGGATCAGAGATTTTAAAATGAAGGTTGATGGCCATGCAAATTACGGGAGTTTTCGGGAGAAATAACAAAACGGGAGGGCGCCGGGGGATGACCTTGAAATACAGGAGAAACCCGGGAAAAACGGGAGTGTTGGCAGGTATGATCTGGATGCGCGCCAAATCTGGTGTGGAATCATGGGCGAAATCTTGAGTTGAACATTGAGTACATCACTTCATCATACTCTATAACAGCTTCATTTTTCATGATGATATGATTATTGGGAGGAGTTGCATTGGCCGGTTTTGATTACTGTGGAGTCTGTGGGGGCTTACAACACCACCCATCCTCCTCGTCCGTATTTTAAGTGAGATAGAGGTCAAAAGATTGAAACTTATTCTTATGATAACGGAGTCTCATACACTACGCAGACGAGTGCTTCTTCGATCATTTTATCTCATGTATTGTTTTCGGGGAGCCTCTCTGTCTCTATTATGTTTGAACATCACCTGATGAATGCCTAATATCCTGGCCCAGAAGTATTTCAATGCAAATCAGAATCATTTCATTCTGATTTATCTGCGGCAGGCATCGTTTGCCCGCCACATTATTCCAGCTTTCGTCTCAACAACACTGTATTCAAGCGATGCAAGACTGATTTCTCCCGTAATGTTTCAGAGAGTAATCCCAGTGCTGAGTCGACACTTGGTTTTGTTTCAGTCTGACAGTCTGTTATTGGCACGACTAGCATTAAGCTGTCAAGTGTGATTCCCCCCCCCCCCCCCCCACACACACACACACTCTCCGACTCCTATAAACGTCCTGTCTATCATTGTTTCTTGTCGTTTTGTGATGGCGGTGTCATGTTTTTAAACAACACTGTTTTGCTTCTGCTTCACGCTATTCTCTCAAGGTTGTTCCGCATGATGCAGCATCATTGTTGTCAATGTTTGTTTTGCATTCTGTACAGTTTGTTATAATGGGCCTGTTTTATTTATGTTTTTGGTGAGCCACTATGACTGATGTCTTCATGACAGATTAAAGATGTTATGTCAAAGCAAGGAAGATTCCTTCCTTTAACTGATTTGGACCTACAGGGATACTCTCTGTGCATATGTTATAATAAACATCATATATGATTTATAGAGTATATATATACTGTATATATTGTTTTTAGAAGTAGTAAGTGTATGGGCTAACGAAAAACAAACTGCAGGGGTGAAAGTGACCTCTGTGCTTATTATTCCGCTCACCCATCTGTCGCTATGTGTATGTGTGTTTGCATGTTGAATAAGCAGTGAATTGTAAAAATTATTTTCACAGACAGACTCTCTCTCTTTCACACACACACACACACACACACACACACACACACACACAAAGGCTATTTGAATACCCAGCAATGTTTTTTGTATGATGGAGTGTGTGCAGGTCTTGTATTTGTGTGCACGCGCGCGTGTGTGTGTGTGTGTGCATGTGTGTGTGTGTGTGTGTGTGACTGTGTGTGTGTGTGTGTGTGTGTGTGTGTGTGTGTGGTTGTCTCCAGGAGTCAGCCCAAGCTGATTAAATTCAGCAGGTAGTACATGGGGCTGACTCCGGGCACCAGGCAATTATTTGGCGGCGCTGCCCCTGTGCAAAAATATGGATTTAGTTCCCCGATGCCGGCATTGTGCGACAAAATGGACCCTCTTTGTTACGTGGAGTCCTGAGAGAGAGAGGCGGGTTTGGAAAAAGAGGTGGAGAGGGTAGGGAAGGAAGGTGATAAGGAGAGAGTGATAAAAGAAGAGGCGAGGAGAAAGAGAGAGATTTTAGTGAAAGTGGTGATAATGACAATAACAATGACGAGAGTGAGAGAGAGAGAGAGAGAGAGAGAGAGAGAGAGAAAGAGACAAAGGGATAAAAAGAGAAAGGCACACCCAAATAGATTTATGGATGGATGGATGGATGAACACATAGAAGTATATAGTAAATGGAAAAAGATAAGTGGATGATAGCTAGATGAAGACAA
Source organism: Alosa sapidissima (assembly GCF_018492685.1). Classification (NCBI taxonomy): domain Eukaryota; kingdom Metazoa; phylum Chordata; class Actinopteri; order Clupeiformes; family Clupeidae; genus Alosa; species Alosa sapidissima. The sequence goes on from NC_055974.1 coordinate 22,798,992, forward strand.
AGAGAGAGTTTGTGGGGTGAAATATGCACTTCATTGAACTATAAAGGCGCTTTGCTCTGATTAATTGTGTTTATTGAATAATAAGCTGTTTACTGATGTATTTAAACTGCCAAGGGAGGCGGACCCTGGTGAATGGAATGTGAGGCCCATCTGTGGGCTTCATGCTACAACAGCTGGCCTGGATGATATCCATGAGGGACAAACGTAATAGCAGTCTGCTAGCAAGCAACCTCGCCCCTTAGTCCAGGGCCACTCTCTCCTACTCACATCTCTCCCATTCCTGGACATTTGTCCTTCTACCAAAGTCATGCACGTGGATATAAGAATACCTATATGCGTTAATTGCTTTAAATCACCCCTATAGTGGGATGTACCAAATTGACCATGGGGTTAATTTGTCCGCTACTTTACCCATGCTCAAAAGCCTGGGTGTATTATTTCAGAGGAGGCTTTGTCATTTTTAATAACTCCAATTTTAATCTAGGTGGTTAGCACTGTGTGAAGGGCCTGAACTACTGTAGGTTGCTTAGCATGTGAGCTCTTTCTCTGCCATAACATTCTGTAAAGTGTTTTTCCTCCTGAGCCCTTTAGTTCTGATGTACAGTGAAGGAGCCCGGGGTTTTCATTTCTTCTGCTTGGGTGATCTCGAGTGCAACGTCTTACCCTTATCCTCAGAGCTATTGCACTGTCAAGACATGACAACTGCCCTTGCTTAAAAGGCTAAATGTATGGGTTTTAAATGGACACTTCTATACATGTCCAGCACTGGGAGGTCATTCATTTGTGTGTGTGTGTGTGTGTGTGTGTGTGTGTGTGTGTGTGTGTGTCTGTGTGTCTGTGTGTGTGAGATCATCCATGCTTTAAGAGGAAAGCACAGCGAAAGTAGCTGTGATCATATTTTATGTGATCAAGATGCACCGTGTGATCAAGATGCATGTCTGTTGCACCAACACAACGTGCCCCCCCCCCCCCCCCCCCCCCCCTCCCCCATGCATGTAGACTATTCATATCTCAATCCGCATAGTTGCACTCCATCTGGTGTTAAAGGTTGTGGCTGGAAAAACACCAGATTTTACACATTAAAGGAGCCAGTTGAGTCACCAAAACGTTGGGCAGACAACACAGCAACGTTATGCATGGACTAAAGCTACATTTTGTGACATGGGGGAGCATTACAGTGAGTAATCCACCAGTGTTTGTGCTGGGGATTTTGCTCATGGTATTAAATCAGCTAATTGATATTAATTGAATTAATTTCTCATTTTCTGTTTTTTCGACTTTGCACTTTTCCATTCATAATAATTGAGGTCCTTTGTGTCTTTGAAATATTTTTTGTTCTCATAGATGTGCCTATGATAATGCAATACTCATGGGCTGCCACAAGTATGTTGCTGACAACAGAGAGAGAGATAGAGAGAGAGAGAGAGAGAGAGAGAGAGAGAGAGAGAGTGGAATATTTAACTATTATTGTATGTTTTTCTGAGATGGAAGGTTGACCTCAAATGGATCTAGCTCAGATGGCTGGTGGCAGGTGTACAGAGTCAGAAACAGACCACATGGCAGTCGGATCCGGGCCGGATCTGGCACGGATCTGTTTAGTTGACTCCTCTGACTTCCCCACAAGCGTTAGAGCGAGTGTTGCATGTCTGCAGTCAGTGGGCGTCTGGATGTTGATTGATCTGCGGAAACGTTTCAAAATGAAGCCCTGCAGGTCACATTACCACCACCAGCACAGCAGACAAGCTTTTTGCCCGAGTCCGCACCTCCCCCTCATGTGTCCGAGTGCCTCGGACGGAAAACTCGAAGGGAGAGTCAGAGCCGCCACTCACCCTCCTCATTGCAAATGTCACTTCAGGGGAAGGAGCTGCGATAATGTGTTACTCAAAACTCCTGTGGCTGTCAAGAGCGCCGACTTTCTCCCTCTGCCAACCCATTTTCATCCCCTCCAGTTATTGTTCCCCTCTCTCGGCCCCTCGTTGGTACAACTCAATTCCAAGTGGATTAGAAAGGAACACTTTTGAAGTGTTGATGATGATGATGATGATGATGTGGCTGTCAGATGAAAACTTGTTACTTTTTTTTTTTCCCACTCCAAGGTGAGTTTTGCCAGACGCTCATCGGCACGTTGGAGGGCTCGCCCCGCCTGCGGCCCTTGTGGAGCGCGATCAGGCCGATCATACAGGGGAAGGTGCTCTACACACCTGACACACAAGCGACCAGGCAACTCATGGCACAGGTGAGATGATGACTCGGTGGCACACTGCAAAAAATCCTAGAATTCAAAATCTAAGTGAGATAAATAAGCTTAAATCAAGTAAATATGTACTTATTTTCTAATATTTTCTCATTACAAGGCATCTTTGCACTTGATTTAAGTTTTTTTGCCTTGTACAAAGTGAAAATCTTCTTGTTCTATTGGCAAATCTTGCCAGATTCGTGAGACTTGCCCCATGTTTTTTTTTTTGGGGGGGGTACCCAGACAAAAAGTTTACGAACCACTGAGTTAACACCACTTAGACAAGGCTAACTGGTCTAACCAACTTCCAGTGAATTATGCTAAGCTAGGCTAATAGTGTCAGACTGTGAAGAGAAGTGTGTGTTTCATCCTCATACCTTACTAACTAGAGCAGACGACTGCAAATAAGATAACTTTCAAAAAAGTTTTAGTATTATTATATTGAATGGTGAATATCGTACGATGTGTGTGAACTTGTGAATGTGTCACTGCCCCCATCAGCTAATTTCTGAATAGGAGTTTCCGTATAATTTCTAATTCTCGACCACGACGGGATTTGTCCCTCTTCCAACCCCACGGTCCATTATGTCGTGCTGGAAAAAATGACATCAGGTTTGCAGACGTTCGGTTTCTGCTTTCACTGCTGCAGAAGTTTCTAGATGCAAACTGAAAGCCCCTCATTAAGAGGCACATATCGTCAGGGTATAAATAAGGATAATAAAAGCACAGAGTAGAATGTGTGACACTTTATGAACCTCCTCTCAACAACACAACAACATGTAAGAGAGAGAGAGAGAGAGAGAGAGAGAGCGAGAGAGAGAGAGAGAGGAAGAACAGAAAGACGATAAAGGGGAGAGGGAGAGAGGAAGTAAAAATCGAGAGAGAGAGAGAGAACGGGGGAAGAGAGATGAAGATGGAGGAAAGAGAGAATAGAGAGGCGACCCAGAAGGGGAGATCAAAATAATGCATGATGAAATATTCACATTACTGCAATTGGCCAGACAAACAACACAAATTTGAAGTCTGTTTCCATGCATAGACACGTGTGTTCCTGTGCACATGTACGCACACACACACACACACATACACACACACATGCACACACACACACACACACACACACACACACACACACACACACACACACACACACACACACACGCACATGCACATACACACATACACACACACACACACACACACACACACAGACACACACAAAAGCATACACACACACTGTTCTAAAGCATCCAGATGGCAATAATGAACAGTCGTTCTGCAGAGTTCATCCCTTCATTCCCTTCGTGTGTGAGGTGCACACTACGTCTTCATCTGGCTGCCAAGATTAGTGTTTACATCTTAACGTCTCATACTGCCCCCATCTTTTATGGAATGTGGAGTATGAATTGATTTTTGGCGGACATTACACATGGCACCTTTAACAAGCCTAACCCAGTAGAGCATCCTACACAATACTGGTTTAAAGACCATTTTTATTCCTTTCTTCTAGTTGTTTTTGAACCTCACCTTTTGGTTTCAGTGGCATCGTAGAGTTAGAAGAGTAGAAGAAACCTTGTTTGTTTTAGAGTCTGAAGACCCTCTATCTATACCTGGCAATCTTCGAATAACAGCACCCTATGGAGAAGGTGGAATTCGTAGCACCAGAAAGAGAATAATGCACATTTCTATTCCCAGGAATTCCTTAATATTCCCAGGACTTCCTTTATTCCAAGGAATCCTTTTCAGACAAGGACAATGGTTTCGGCAATCCTTTTGTAAAGTAAACGACTGCCATCAAATGCATTCTTGCGTTGATTACTATCCACACCAATGTCATAGAGAGTGTCTATCTCCATGTCACATAACCTCTATGGCTTTCAGTCATACATTGTAGGTAGTCCGTGGACCTTCGCTGCCTGAATTGGATGATGTTCTCTCCAGGTGTCATAGAATGAGCTGAAAACAATCACAATGTTTCTTGGTGTACAAAAACAACACATTACTATACAGCTTTTCTAGGAACCCCAAGCTATTTTACTGTGAAGAGGAGGACCACCACCCATTAACACCCAAGTGGGTGATGCACGGCAGTCATTATGCTCCAGAATGCTCACAACTCACACCACACAACGTGTGAAAATAGTGCTATTCTCAACTTGGTGATCTGTACTTTGTTTTGAGTAGAATAGTACAATTAGACACAAGGCAAACCTATTACGTAACAACAGGACTCTTTTTTTTATTATTATTATATTTTTTGGGGGGTTTTTATGCCTTTAATGAGAGGACAGTGGAGATTGACAGGAAGCAAGTGGGAGAGAGAGTTGGGGTGGGTACCGGAAAGGACCACGGGGCGGGAATCGAACCCGTGTCGCCGGCGTACAGTGCACGTGCCCCAGCCAGTTGCGCCCCAGCTGGGGCCAACAACAGTATTCTTGAGTCAATTCCTCTATACAATGTTCCAGGAAGTACATTTACATTAAAATAAAACATTTGTCTTAGTTTATTATTGAAGTAGAGTGTTCTAGTAACACAATTTTTCAACACAATTTTTGAAGTCAGAAAGCCAATTGGGGTTCATAGGTATTTGGGGGTCAAATGTGTTTTTTGAAGCTGTTGTGATGGACAGCCTATATGTTGAAAGGCTCCTTTATGGGCAATGCAGACATCTGTCTGGCCTAACCTTCACTATGTTTTTGCTTTGATGTGTTTCTTGCAATTGCCATTGATGTGAATATGAAAGACGAAGGCGACCTTCAAAGTAATTAAGAACACGTTGTGCTCTCTGTTCTCTGCAGGCAAATGGCACGTTCGATGCCCTGGCCAGGCTGAAGGCACTGGGAGAGGCCTGGGCGGAGAATGAGCCAAGAATCTGGGACTTCTTTCAAAATGGCAGTCAAATCAATAGATTAAGGGTAAGTCGGTGACAGTGATTCGGTAGTGGTAGTTGTATATGGTGATGGCAATAATTGGTAGTGTTAGTGGTAGTTCTATGATCATTACAATTGTTGTGTTTTTTTGTTGATGGTGGTTGCTGTTGTT
>NC_055974.1:22806769-22864269 GCF_018492685.1 Alosa sapidissima
AAATAGTGTGTATGTGTGTGTGTGTGCGTGTGCATGTGCGTTCGCGTGCGCGAGCGTGTGTGTGTAGGCTTCCTACCGGCTCCCTCTGCCGATTAGGTAAATGTCAAGTATGGAGACACAGGCCTCTAGGTACCAGAGAAAAGGAAATACAAAATGAAAGATGCTGAACGGAAGACTAGATTTACCCACATACAGACACACACACAGACACACAGACACAGACACAGACACAGACACACACCTGCATGTAGACACACACACACACACACACTGACACAGGCGCAGACACAGGCACAGACACAGACACAGACACACCTGCATGTAGACATACACACATCAGACACACACACACACACACACACACACACACAGACAGACAAAGAGAGAAAGAGCAAGAGAGAGAGAGAGAGAGAGAGAGAGAGAGAGATAGATAGAGAGAGAGAGATATGTCCATTTTCCTCAGGGCCATCTCGTCTGATAATCCCATCTGACGCTTAGGCCACAGGTTAAGCGGCGTAGCACGCCATGCCAAATGCCAGTGCACAGGAAGGGCCCCTAACACAATGCGGCGGAATAACACACACACACCCACACACACACACACACACACACACACACAAGCTATGTATCTCTGAACCTGCCCTGAAACAACAGGGTCATATCCGCTGATTTATTTCTTTATTTAACCCTCATGTTATCCTTGGGGTCAATTTGACCCCAAGCAACGTTTAACATCATAAAATATATGGTTCACTTTTTTTTTTTTTGCTTCATGTTTCTGTCCTGTACAAATATTTTGTACATTGATGTTCCTTGGGGTCAGTCTGACCCCAGCTGTATGAAACATAGGATACATGAATATTTGACACATTATGGATATTATTATTTGATTAGTATGAGAACATATTGTTATTATCATTATTACATACACAAGTACATATTACATACTGTATAAGTCATTTTGGCAGGACTCTATAAGTCAAAAGGGGAAGCAACAGCAAGCCTTTTGGCTGCTGACACTGGATGGGCAATATTGCCAGCCAGGGTTCCAAGGTTCATAAAGGGGTGTGGGGGGGTGGGATTGTTTTGTAGGGCTTTTGATGGTGGTTATTACACTCTTGTTAAGTACCTGTCACAAAAAAAACTGGGTAACAATATGAATTATAATCATTTTCTGAGGGTTTATTTAGCTGGGGTCAAATTGACCCCAAGGATAAAGAGTGTCGGTAAGTTTTGAGGATAACGCAAGGGTTAAACAGTGACAGGTGCCCGCGGAAGTCCCCATAACGCTCATGGAGAGCACACGCATTTGAAGGTGCCGATATTTGTGCCAGTTTCTGCGTTTCTGATCTCTTCAAATGTCAGAGGAATGGCAGGACGTTCCCTGTGTGTGACAGAGACCATGGGAGGGGGATACAGACTGTGGATGGTATTATTATTATTCTAGTCGTTTGTTGCCTATTGACCGTTTCAAGAGAGTTCCATTATCAGCATTATAGTTGTTCCCACAAGGCTTCCGTTTTAACATTCCATATGTTATCTTAATGAAGCGGAAGTAGATTGCGAACAAAATAGAACATTCAAGCATTGTTTTTGTTTTTCTTGTTGAAAGGGTCTAGTCTATTGGATGTAAATTAGCCTGACGGTAAATCTGCTTCAATGCATCAAATTGCAACATTTATGTTTAAAATTGTACACCGGTCCTAACAAATAGAATTAATAATAAATAAATGGGAGAACACTTTTGAGTTCAAAGCAGGGCTTGAAAACGAAATTATTTTTCAAACGTTCCGTTCCGAACGGTTCAGGTAGGCCTATGTTTAACGTTTTCGTTCTTGCATGCGTTCCGCCACCAACATATCGGTCCTGAACCGGTTCGGAACGCAAAATATCGTTCGTTCTTAAAGTTCCGGCAGTGTTTGGCGGGCCTATCAAGTCTATTTTTGTGGACTTTACCTTAGAATAGACATACTCATTATTTCCCCTTGATTTAGCCTATACCGTAGCTATGCCCAAAAATAATAAATCACAGGCGGCATCAAAAAACATTCAGATGGGCTATCCATCCCATAGCTTACAGACTTACTGTAGGCCTAACCTATGCCTATAAATAATTTCTTATCAAAAATATTTCTGGATACATGCTAAACTCCTTACCTGGTTGTAGCCTAAGTTTTATCCATATGGAGATCTTCAAAGGCTTGCGCTATAATTCCAACCCTGTTTAAAAACAAACCTGTCTGTTGCTGACAAGGCCTATCTCAGATTTCCCGTTTAACTCTTCTACATAGAATAGGCTATAATTGCGCAAACATTTCAAATCCCGACTTTAAAACGACAAGGCGTGGACAGGCAAAATAGGCTATTACGCATAGGGTATACAAACAATTTCCAAAACAGTTTCAGTAGCCTACGCTACGAGCTGGCCTAAGATCCGAAGTGGCAGACGGATAGGTTACATTACAACAGCAAGACAAAATATACACATTTGGACCAAAATATACACATTTGGACCAAAGGTCCATTTATTCGTTTTTTTTTTTTTTTCAAACTGCAGAAATTAAATTATTAGGCTGTTCGCCTACAATCAAACGAGTAGAACACTTAGGATATGCTTTCGTGAAATTTTATAAAATTTATAGAGAACGAAAAGTGCCCTTGAGCAAGGCACCTAACCCCTCACTGCTCCCCGAGTGCCGCTGTTGTTGCAGGCAGCTCACTGCGTCGGGATTAGTGTGTGCTGAGTGTGTTTCACTAATTCACGGATTGGGATAAATGCAGAGACCAAATTTCCCTCACGGGATCAAAAGGGTATATATACTTAAACATTAGTCTTCACAAGAACCACAATGGCAAACATCCAATTTGTAACCTTTTTACCATTATGAGATGTGTACTGTATGTGTTACAAGACATAGGCCTATCATAAAAATAAACAGTAAATGCCAGTGTTGAGTATGTATGGTTTAGATGGGCAGTGAACCAACTGACGTTTCAGAACAAAGTCTTTATTGGAGGGAATGGGGGGAGCTCAGTCCTGACTGACGTGTGGGTTTGAGTCTCCCTAATCATTTTGGAAAATATTTTTCCTTTGGACACATTTAGCTTTATATACGTAAACAAGTTAAGCAATCTTACCTTAGCATAAAATTTTTAGCTGTTGTCAAACGCTACTAACATTGTCAAACCGATCTATCTTACCATTGAGTTTCTACCAATGTACAAAGAGATAGAAAATGAGAGCATTATCATCCTGATCAGTGTTGGGGGTAACGCGTTACAAGTAACGCGTTAGAGTACTCTTATTAGTTTTTTTCTAATCTAGTAATCTAACGCGTTAGTTTTGCGAATTCAGTAATCTGTAACTCCGTTATTTTCCAAAGTAAGCACTCGTTACTCCGTTACTTTAAGAATTTCCCTCGATAAGGAAAGTAAAGTCCCTGCTTTTCTGCGTTTAGTCAGATGCGGCTGCTTGTGTGTGCCCTTGTGCCCTGCTCCTTGCCTCTCTGTGTGTGTGTGTGTGTGTGCGCGCACACCTGTGTGTGTACGCTACGTGTGTTTGTACCCCGGCAAGATGGCCGAGAAGACAGCGTTTGATTCTTGGAGATACGCGCATTATTTTGAGTTAAACAGCGAAAAGGACAAGAGCATGGTGGTAAAATGCAATCTGTGTTTAGATGGAAAACTTCTGTCAACTGCCAAAAACTCAACCTCGAATTTAAAAAAACATCTCTCCTTAAAACACCCCTCCACCAAGTTGGTAGGACATCCTGCTGAGAGAATGGAGGACAGTGGTGGTGCTCTGGCTGCTAAGCAACAGCGTCTTAGTTTTAGTGCTAGCTCGGCTAAAACGGTGTCCGCCAGTGAAATCCACAAGCTTGTGGCTGGTTACGTAGTTGAGGAGATGCTCCCTATTTCTACAGTTGAGTCTCCACTGATATTCTCCTTTTCGTAGAATAATCAATAAAATACCAACGACAAGCACAACGGGGGGAGCGATACCGGACCGAAAAACCTTTGCCAATTACCTGGACAAATGTTATGGAGATATGGAGAAAGAACTGAGAGAACAATTCGATGGCCTGGAATACATCTCTACCACAGCGGACTTATGGACAGCTAATAACAAGAGCTTCATGGGGATGACTGCACATTGGATTCAGCCCTCCACTCTGAAGCGAAGGGAAAGCTGCGATCGCGTGTAGGCGAGTGAGAGGAAGGCACACATATGATGTAATTACCGGGGAGATTGAACAAATCCATATGGCCTCATTGGGAAAGTGATAGCCACGGTTACTGACAATGGATCTAACTTCGTCAAGGCATTCCAGGTGTTTCACAAAACAGCCTCAGACTCAGAAGAAGAGGATGAAGACAGGAGTGACAGTGTTACATTTGAGGATCTGAACAATGTGCTGTCCAGCTCTGATGGTGATGCCAATGACGGTATGATCAGTCTCCCTCCACATCACAGATGCGCCTCACACACGCTTAATCTCATATCCACCGACATAGAGAAATGGTTGTCTTCCAACAGTGACACACGAGCAGTGTACAGGAGTGCCATCGCTAAATGTTCGGCACTCTGGACCAAAGCAAGCAGGTCAGTAGTAGCATCAGAAACCGTGGAAAAATTCAGCAGGAGGAAGCTGCTGGTTCCCACATCAACAAGGTGGAACTCCTTCTACAAAGCTTTGTGTAGGATCACAGAAATCACCATCACTGACCTACAAAGCTCATGCACGCAGCTCGGCATCAGGTGCATCACTGACAAGGAGTACCACTTTGTTAAAGAGTACTGCATAGTCGTCAAACCGCTGGCCGTGGCCCTAGATATAGACCCTTTCAACAAGGTAAACAAAAACAATGCTTGAACGTTCTATTTGGGCCCCAATCTACTTCCTCTGCATTAAGATAACATATGGAATGTTAAAACAGAAGCCTTGTGGGGCTAACTATGATGCTGATAATGGAACTCTCTTGAAAGGGTCCATACTTCAAGGGGAGGAGAACTGTTTTTACGGGACTACCCTGCCCACACTGGAGGCCCTGATGACGAAAACACTGGATTTAAAGGCCAACCTCTCCCGGATGACATCTGGCCTGCCCGATGTCATAGTCGAGGTAACTTTGTTTTTCTTCTTCTTCTTCTTAATAATACTCTGGATAGCAAAGAGGCTCTGCTGGCTGCAGTGACAATTCCTAAATTCAAACTGCGCTGGTTAAGGGATGAGGCCAAAAAAGACACAGCGAAGTGCATGCTCGCTGCCGAGTGTTGTGCCCTGGGTCATCCACTGCCAGAGGAACTGCCGCCCGCACCTGTCAGCGGACGAGAAGACGAGTCCGACTTTTTTTCATTTACAGAGGACAAAGAGGACTCAAATTCGGTGGAGACTGAGATTGCTGATTATCTTAAGTCAGGAGTCGAGATCGACACATTAAACAAGTTCCCCATGATCAAGGCAATATTTTTGCGCTTCAATACCCCAACACCCTCCAGTGCGCCTGTGGAGAGGCTGTTCAGCCTCGGGAGTCTTGTTCTAACTCCTAAAAGAAATCAACTATCAGACAAACGTTTTGAGAATCTTCTTTTACTACGTTTCAATCATTACTTTGAAGATGAACAGTAGGCTAAATGTAGCCTACGTGATGATTATGTGAATGAATGTAGGGCTGTATGCTACAGGTGTCACACGTGACACACATTTTCATTGTTCGTTCAATGTTTTTTTAGTGTCATGCACTGTTCTTTTGTGCACAAACATTTAGATAGGCCTACGGTATAAGTTACATCGCGTTAAGATAAAAGAAAGGAGGAAACGACATCGGACAAGGACATTTGCCTGTAGGTTTTTTTTGGTTTGTTTTTACTATTATTCAGACTATTTGACAGGCCTATTGTATTTTTGCCAGCTGTTAAATTTCCAATTCTAAAAGGTTGCGTGCCTACTGTTAAGCACTTTGTTAGGCCTGCACTTGTAAAGTTGATTTAGGCTATTAATAGTGTGATGCACTGTTCTTTTGTGCGCAGCCTAATACGACATCGGACAAGGATGTTTACTGTTTTTTTGTTTTTGTTTTTCTTAGGCTATTGCTCTGCCTATTACCGGTATATGTTATTCATGGAAGCTGTTCTAATTCTCAAAGGATGAATTCCTGTTAAATAAAACGTGCAATATGCTGACTGTCTTTCCTGTCATTATCCTACAGTTAGGTTCATGATTGATTCATAAACAGTCAGCACTGTCAGTGCATCTAAAGGAGGATGTGTGTTGCTGCTGCAGGCGGAGACGCACCCCAAACGTGTTTTAATTGTTGGTAATGCACGAGTACTCTAACGCGTTACTTTTATTTATAGGTAACGTAGTAACGTAACGGATTACTTTTAATTGATAGTAACGTAGTAACGTAACTAACTACTTTCAAATGTAACGATACCCAACGCTGATCCTGATACATCAACTTGATGACCTTGGCTGAAATACTCTAATATTAGAACTTGCCATGATCATTGAATTCCCCATATGTTTGGAAACAAGTAAATCAAATTTATTTCTCTGATCTTTGACACCAGTGACACTGAAGTGCAACCAATTTTCCATTCAATTTTGCACAGTTTTGTGGACGATTAAGTCATTGATTGATTGATAGGTTGATCAAATCATCATTCATTACATTCACTCTCTCATTCATAGATCCATCTAGTTCTGTCTAATTCATTCATTCACTGTTGTTGCACATCCTACATAGTAGACCTGCAAGCTGTGTAGGCTGCAAGGTTATGTAACAATGAGGGAAGTGATAGAGGTTGTTTTATGTGTGTGTGTGTGTGTGTGTGTGTGTGTGTGTGTGTGTGTGTGTGTGTGTGTGTGTGTGTGTGTGTGGATACAGGAGCTGGCTTGGCTGCGGTGACATAGGGCATTTGCATTTAGATTAGCATATATCTATATTAACTTACAGAGCGCCAGGTGGTGAGAGAGAGAGAGAGGGAGAGAGAGAGAGAGAGAGAGAGGGGAAAGGATAAAAGATAAAAGGAAAGTGTGCGTGCGTGCGTGTGTGCGTGCGTGCGTGTGGATGAGTTGGTGCCTGTGTTTGAGTGGCTTGGTGTATGTGTGTGTGAAATTGGTAAAGACAGAGAGAACAAGGGAACTGTAGATTGAGTGTGAAGGAGAGAGGGGAGAGAAAGTCCAAACAAGAACACACAGAGGACAACAAGACAAATGAAAGGGTGATATAGAGAGAGAGAGAGAGAGAGAGAGAGAGAGAGGGAGAGAGAGTGGGAGAAAGAGGGGGGGGAGAGAGAGAGAGAGAGAGAGAGAAAGAGAGAGAGAGAGAGATTTATTTTGTTCATTTAATCATCATGGTGAAGGAGCTAAAGTAATAAAAATAAGCTTGTCATTGACATTCAAGAGAGTGTTTGCGTGTGGTTGTATTTGAGGGAGAGACAGAGATACTGTAGAGAGGGACTATATTTTTGCCACGTATGTGGCATTTTTTTTTAAAGTCACTGTATTTGTATGGCAAAAAAACAGATGGTGTGTGTGTGTGTGTGTGTTTGTGTGTGTGTGGGTGTGGGTGTGTGTTTGTGTCTTAGATTGTGTGCAAACATACATCTGTGCATGTTCATTCGTGTGTGTGTGTGTGATTTACCTGGCTGTGTTTGTGTTGCTGTTTGAGACATAAATGGGCTCTTTATTAATATTTGGAATGCTGTGTTGTTGTAATCAGTATTGGTTATTCCAAATAAATGAATTATGTGTGTGTGTAATGTGTATGTGTGTGTGTGTGTGTGTGTGTGTGTGTGTGTGTGTGTGTGTGTGTGTGTGTGTGTGTGTGTGTATGTGTGTGTGTTTGTGCACAGGCGTCTGTGCGGGCGCACGCAGCTCACACTCCTGTCGGTCTCCTGTGCATATGTGCTTGTCTGTAGCTATGGGGTGCAGCCACCCCACAAGGCTGAAGAACAACAGTGCCATCTAGCTTAATGCCTCTAATTGATTGTGCGTGGCAAAGCCCAGACACAGACACATCACCAGCAAAACACAAGGAGAGAAGAGGAGACTAGCGGGAGAGACAGACGAGGTGAAGGAGGAGGAGGAGGAGGAGGAAGAGAGGAGGGGTGAGAGAGAGGAGGAGAAGGATGAGGAGAGGTGGAGGAAAAGAAGGGAGGATGCAGAGGAGAGGAGGGGAGGAGAGAAAGAAGAGAGGAGGGGTGAGAGAGGAGAGGGGAAGAGGAGGAGGAGGAGAGGTGGAGGAAAGGAAGGGAGGATGCAGAAGAGAGGAGGGGTGAGAGAGAGAAGAGGGGAAGAAAGAAGGAGGAGAGGTGGAGGAAAGGAAGGGAGGATGCAGAGAGGAGGAGAGGGGAAGAGAGAAGAGGAGGAGAGGTGGAGGAAAGGAAGGGAGGATGCAGAGAGGAGGAGAGGTGAGAGAAGCAGGAGTGGAAGAAGAGAGGAGAAGAGAGGAGAGAATAAAAGAGTAGAGGTGAGGAAGGGGGTAGAATTTAGAAAATAAGAAATGTTTCTTTCCCATAATCCCTTTCACCCCTCACTCTTCTTTTCTAAATTCTACCCCTCTCCTCGCCAGGGCTCTACAGTGCGCCCATTTCACTCGCACATGCGAGTAAAAATGATGCCGTGCGAGTGCAAAACAATATTTAGGCGCACTGGTGCGAATGACTTCTAACCATGTCAATGTTTGTCTACAAAATGCACCGCAACATCGAGAAACATTACTGGTGCAAACCATAGAATCACGTCGCGAATGCAGCATAAAAACTACACCTCCCATCAACGTTAGCAGTTTCGCGTTGTGACTCACTAGTAGTCGCTTCTATCAAATCCAGGAGCGCGCAGAAAAAGCGGAAAGTTAGACTAGCCAGCCAAGATGCAAAGATTGAAGAAACTAGATGTACCGCATAGTGGTACAAAATATGACCACCGCTCAGTCCCGTACATCCTTTCCGTGAAAATAAATCACACTAATCAATTTGTCTCCATCTTTTACTCCATCCCCCACTCTTGAAACTTTTGTGTATGCTTGTTTGGCATGCATGTGTGTGTGTGTGTGTGTGTGCGGCTGCACAGAAAGTAGCCTACTGGCGCTGAAAAGGTGAATAGATTGTAGAATAGCCAAAGAAGTTGTAGCATTGTTATAAAACCTTTAAAATCTCTAAACAATCACAAGTAGGGCAGTTCATCACAGTTCATCCATTGCAACTGGATTGATGAAAGGTCACTTACACCTGTAGGCTACATTGTATTTGGGAAAAGCAAAAGGTATCAGCATAATGTTATATTTTTATTTATTTATTTATTTATTTATTTATTTATTAATAAAAAAAAACAGTTCTATGCCATTTTCAACAGCTATCAAAAACAAAGGTCATTTTTGGATAGATGGATTTTTTCTGAATGTTTCTTCTTCTGCATAAGATTTTAGTCATCTTTAGTTCATGTGATACTTTATTGTCAATGCACAAATTAAGTAACAGTAGTCTGAAACGAAATGCTGTTTTACATCTAACCAGTGGTGCAAATAACTGACATGTCCAAATGGGCCTTGATGAAATGCGTCGCTAGACTGTTCATACACATTTTAACGGGCCAAAGTTGAAGAGCTGTTGTCCGTTGTTGTTCGTGCAAATATAGGCTGATTCATGTCCCCTTGCATTGTGTAAGTGATGTACATGTACACAATAAATGTGTACACACAATTTAATGTTTGTACACATAACCTAAATTTTTTTAGACCCCCCCATGGATGAAATTATACGAAACTTGGCATACCCCCAGAGAATGCCAGGTCAATCATACACATAAAATTTGGTGCAGTTCTGAACATCTTATCTGAAGATAGGGGCGATTAAAGCAGAATGATATTGCATTTTCATTTTTTACCGGGGGGGTGCAAATCACAAATGAGTGATTATGGGCCAGGTTGATGTGGGCCCTTGAGACCAACATACCATAAACGATTCTTCATCCTCAGTGCCACGGTTCAGGTAGTTATTTAAGAAAAACTGCTTTTTTTGCGGTTCGGGGGGCCCAGCACGGGGGGGGGGGGGGGGGGAGTGGCCCCCGGGGACGAAACACAATTTTTCCGTAAAAGTCTAGTGGGGCTACATACCCACCAAATTTCATGTGCACCGGTGTTTCGGTGTCCCGGGTATCGTTGACCAAAAATTCAGGAAGTAGATGAAAAAAAAAAAAAAAAACTTTGACAATCATTATATGACCACTTCGCTAGCGGCGGTCATAATTAGTTGTTCTATCCACCGAAGTCATCGGATATAGGAGGAACAGGATGAGATTCTGAGAATGCAGTGAGAGAAGGAAAGGTAACCTAACATGCCTTTTAGTGGAAGAGAAAATGGACTGTTTTAGTAGTAGTATTAGGCAGTATGCAGTCAGATAGGTCACCATGGGCATATTTGGATTAGCCATAGATGGATTCACAAATAAATAAATTAGCCTACATTTGGCAGGATACTTGATATATAGGCTAAATGCAAATATGGCAATGTATTATATTATTTTACATTAACAAAATGTAGGAAAATGGAACAGACTGAAAATAAAATAGGCACTGATCTTTAAAATCCTGTGTCCTGTAGCCTAAATGTTGTCAGTCATTCTTAATATTCACAATTGGTGCACTGGCATGTTTAACTGTTTGCTGCAGTGTAATGTTAGATTATGTGTAAGTTAAGTACAGAACTGACTGTGCGCCCAAATTGTTGTCTGTGCTCCTAAATTTTTTAACTTGGGCGCACAAGTGCTCCTGGAAAAAAAATGTTAGTGTAGAGCCCTGCTCCTCGCCTCTCCTCTTTTCTTCTCTCCTCTCTTCTCCTCTCATCTTCCACTCCCTCTTCTCTTATCTCATGTCCCCCTCCTCTCTTCTCTCCTCTCTCGTCCGACCAAGTCACACTCTACTTGGACTGTCCACCATCAGACTATCAAAAAAGGTTTAGAAGGGAGGACGTAGGTGGACGTGGAGGTGAAGGGTTTTAGGAAAAGTAATCTACATTTCTGGTCTGCATTGTCAGTGGCATGAGGAGAATGGTTAACATGCATGTAGGTTTGTGCCAGTAATCAAATGAATCCATAATTGCCATTTATGTCTTCCAGTGATTATGAAAACACATAATTGAAAAATATATTGTTTTGATTCAGTTGAAAATTATTTTGCTGCACATTGTGTTTTGCAATAATGCTCTTGTTTGTCCTTGAGTTATAATTCCAGTGTGCCCCGTTTGCTTTATAGTGGTAATTGTTGTATGTTTTTCAGTGGAATTATATCTCAAATTCAATTTAATTTTAGAAAGTTTAGAAAATGGATCCAAAATCATTGAAAAGTGTTTAATAATCACAAATAGAAGATAGAGGAGGAGGAGAAGAAGATTTGAATAGAGGATAGCAGAGAGAGGAGAGGAACATAGATGAAGAGCAGTCTGAAGGAGATGAGATGAGGAAGCCGACGCTACAAGAGAGTAGGAGGGTTAAAGAGTCAAAGAAAGGGGGGAACAGAGACAAAAGAAAAAAGGGGAGGTCATTAGAGGAGAGAAGAGGAGAAAGGGGAGGTCATTAGAGGTCATTAGAGGAGAGACGAGGAGAAAGGGGAGGTCATTAGAGGTCATTAGAGGAGAGAAGAGGAGAAAGGGGAGGTCATTAGAGGTCATTAGAGGAGAGAAGAGGAGAAAGGGGAGGTCATTAGAGGAGAGAAGAGGAGAAAGGGGAGGTCATTAGAGGAGAGACGAGGAGAAAGGGGAGGTCATTAGAGGTCATTAGAGGAGAGACGAGGAGAAAGGGGAGGTCATTAGAGGAGAGACGAGGAGAAAGGGGAGGTCATTAGAGGAGAGAAGAGGAGAAAGGGGAGGTCATTAGAGGAGAGAAGAGGAGAAAAGGGAGGTCATTTGAGGAGAGAAGAGGTACAAATCCGAGTAGCGGGAATGAGAGGGAAGATTAGTTGTGGAGGCAGAGGTTTCAGAGGGCTGAGATAAGACAGCACAGATGATGAACTGTGAACACGTTTTCACTAATTAGGAGGAAGCTCTGCTGTACTCTGTGTGTTGTGACAGCGGGAGGTAAAAAAAAAAACACATTGAGGATGATGCAAACATATTTCCACCAGCATGTAAAAATCACCCCGTACTCTTTTAGCAAAAATACATCTCTAATATCATCATTTGCCATCACTAGCACCATGAATCGTAAAATGAAATGTGATATTATATGTTTTTATTGTAATTTCTATTAAAACTGCTCTCTCTCTCTCTTTTTCAGGATTTGCTGAAGGACCCCATCTTTGCAGCGATCATAGACCAGCGTCTTAACGGGACTGGACTAACTGCTGCAATCATCACCAACTTCCTGTATAACGGACCCCCGGAGGATCGACCCGCGGGGATGCCAGACTATGACTGGCGCAACGCCTTCAACACCACCAGCCAGATTTTGGAACAGATGACCCTATTCCTTGGGGTGAGAGGATTCTCTATCTCTCTCTCTCTCTCTCTCTCTCTCTCTCTCTCTCTCTCTCTGTTCCAAAAACAAAACAGGTTGTCCTTATTGCCCTATCGATCAAATCTTAGATATCTTTTTGTGCTATTCTTATGCTATGACATTTTTCTCTCTCATAATCTATCTATCTATCTATCTATCTATCTATCTATCTATCTAACTATCTATCTATCTATCTATCTATCTATCTATCTATCTATCTATCTTCTTGTCGCTGACCATGAGTCTTTCTTTCTCTCTCTCTCTCTCTCTCTCTCTCTCTCTCTCGCTTTCTCCCTTTATATATTTACAATAACCAGTCATGTGTATCATATCAAGCGTCTCTCTAATTGATGTTAGTAGTTCTCTGTTCATTTTAATCCTGAGGAGCTATTTTTATTAAGCCTTCTCCTCACAAGGAAAAGATGTGCATCACGCATCCAGGACAGTAATGGCATTCAACATGCAATACCTAAATGAGACAACGCTTCAGTGGTCGAAGTGTTTTGCTTGGGCCAGCGATGGCTATTAATATTGATTTTTAGCGCCGCTTAAGTGTTTTATATTCAGGCCTTAGCAGCTCTCTGCACTCTTAATGTGGTATTCTGGATCAAGAGACCCCCAGGGGGTCGAATGGTAATCAATTCTACATCTCACCAGCCGCAGCCTACCAAGAGGCGGGAGAGGAACACAGGATTACAGTTTTTTTTTCTGAATGCTTAAACATAACTGTGATTCTTATAGCACAATTTCTAAAACTATTAATACGTATAGCAAAACCACTCACTGAGTTTGCAAAACTAAAAGCACAAACACTGCTTTGCACTCAGTTTGCAATTTTGTAACACACACTTTGCACAACTGTAGGCACAATTCACTGCACAGCACTCTTTTCGCAGAACTGTACAGTTTTTCTCAGTTGCTTTGGTGCTTTTCTCAAATCACTATTAACATTTGCACAGCAGTTAGTGCATTTCTCAAAACAATTAGTGCAAACTGCAAAACCTAGTGGATAACCTGCAAAAGCACGTCACTTGCTCAACATAGATAGTCCATTCCATAAAAGCAAGTATTCATGTCAATGAAACTGCCAGTGTCATCAAAATGAGAAGTCTTGACACCATCGTTTATGAACAAGATAGTCAAATGGCTTTGTCATGTTTTCATTATGACGGTTTATTCTCTCAGTGTTTTCCAATGCAAAAAAAAGGTCAGAACTCGGTGACACTACCTGAACATGCTCAAGACAGCACTAAACACTACTTATACAGCCATTTGAAAAATACAGTAAAGTTACACATTGCTGTAGTTAGGGGCGTAAGTGAGTACAAGACACTGAATACGTACGTTTCACATTTTTACTGTATATGTTATTTGCAATTCTACAGCATTGTGGCAAAATTTGATAACTAGTTCAACAATGTTGTATGTAATGATTCAAGCAATGAAATGAAGACTATTCGTTTTATTGGGAATGACTATTCATCATCCTAAGTATAGTTCATTTTGACTGACATGACATAAGCAAACGATAATGTTATAAAACAGCAGAGAATTGTATGAAATCAACTGATACATGTCCAAAAGCATTTGCAAATTGTTCAGAGGAAGGAGAAATTGCTACTATGATGTGCACAAATGACTCAATGGTGTGGTGGTTGAACGAATAGTTATGAGAATTTTCATTCTGATCTGAGAAAAGCACCAAAGCGACTGAGAAAAAATGTAAACACAACTCATGCTTTACACTCAATTTCCAAATGATCAACACACTCCTAGCAAATCTATATCTATACTATGTATGGCTATTATTTTCACTATTTTGCCAACTCTCTGGCACACTTTCTCATGTGAAAACTGTTTTAGATAACTGATAGTGCAATCAGCCTAAGCACTATAAATAAGCCACAGGTACTGTAATGTACAATGGGTACAATGGAGGGAGCAGGAAGAGTGAGACGAGTAAGAATTAGAGGAGGCCGAAGAATAGGACGTGGAGGTGAAGAAGTAGGAGGAAGAAGAGGAGGAAGAGGATGCGGAGGTGAAGAAGTGAGAGGGAGAGGATGACAAGGACAAGGAGGTGAAGTTAGAGGAAGAGGACAAGAAGGAGCAAGAGGAGGATGGGGAGGGGGAGGAGGAAGAGGATGCGGAGGTGAAGAAGTGAGAGGGAGAGGATGACAAGGACAAGGAGGTGAAGTTAGAGGAAGAGGACAAGAAGGAGCAAGAGGAGGATGGGGAGGGGGAGGAGGAAGAGGATGCGGAGGTGAAGAAGTGAGAGGGAGAGGATGACAAGGACAAGGAGGTGAAGTTAGAGGAAGAGGACAAGAAGGAGCAAGAGGAGGATGGGGAGGGGGAGGAGGAAGAGGATGCGGAGGTGAAGAAGTGAGAGGGAGAGGATGACAAGGACAAGGAGGAGCAAGAGGAGCAAGAGGAGGATGAGGAGGATGGGGAGGGGGAGGAGGAAGAGGATGCGGAGGTGAAGAAGTGAGAGGGAGAGGATGACAAGGACAAGGAGGTGAAGTTAGAGGAAGAGGACAAGAAGGAGCAAGAGGAGGATGGGGAGGGGGAGGAGGAAGAGGATGCGGAGGTGAAGAAGTGAGAGGGAGAGGATGACAAGGACAAGGAGGTGAAAGAGGAGGAAGAGGAGGATGAGGAGGGGGAATAGGAAGGGTAAGAAGAGGAAGAAATAGCCCTTTTACAGGCAAACAAATCAGTCTACATGTGGGGATATTGCCATGTCAGGCCTGGATACGGCATTGCACAATATATTTTCCCCGGTGCCTTGGACTAGGACATTGCATGTGATGTAGACGAAATTTTGAGAGAGACGACACAATGTAGACTGATTTGTACCTTGTGCACAGAGAAAGCAAAAGCCAGATGTGTTTTTTATTCATACCATCAGTGTGTAGTTGGCACATTGTGTGCTTACTATTGTGATGGCTCGTGTTTACTGTTTGATACGAAAACACTATTCTTACGAAGGTGTGAAGAGTTAAGCAAGGTGTGTTAGCTTTTGCAAGAGAACTACAATGTTTTGCTGATTGGGTGAAATGTTTTCCTAGTTTTGCAAAAAAAGCCATAGTTACAAAAAATGTGCTTAAGCAATCAGACAAAACTGTAATAAAGAGTGTGTGTGTGTGTGTGTGATTCTGCTATGTATAGAAGATATAGGGGGAGATCCAAAATGGTACACACACACAGTGCATGCAAGCAAGATTCCAGGGCAAATGTCCCTCTCCAACTCTTAAAGCAACACAATGCGCTTCTTTTTCCTAAACATGAAGGCTTCAGTTCAAACTCATTTTGATGCTACTATGACTTACAATAATGGAGAATAAAGTCATTGTCAATGCATGCACAGAGTGCATGCATGCTTGATATTGCACATTGTAACCTTGTTGATTGAGTAGGATCATGACCCATTCAGTTGTTTTTTGACTAACTGGGCACTGTCTCTGCGCTGCATGGCATGGACGCCAATGGGGCATGTGTATCAATTCTTTCATGGTGTTGCTTTAGTAAGTGAGAGATAGGGGTGGGGCAGGATGAGGGGTTTTGGAGTCCGCATAGGTCAGCACGTCCACTGAGGGGCCAGTATAGTCTCTCCAAATCACTCTTTCCTGAAGAGCAAGATTGGACAAAGACTGAACGATGCAGTTCATTCTAAAGACCTTGTTGGTTTGCCCCAAACAGTGATCTTTCTGAAGGCTTTCAGTGAAACAGAAATGTGCTATGACACATTTACCTGTCAGAAGGCACTATTTGGCCTATGGTGATTATAATTGTATTGGTGTAATGAGCTGTAGTGTGTATGTGTGTGTGTGTGTGGGGGGGGGGGGGGGGGGGGGGAGAGAAAGAGAAATAAAAGAGAGGGAGAGAGAGATAGAGAGATAGAGAGAGAGAATGATGTTTGTACAGCGAGGCATTTCAATTATTTTATACGCTTGTTGCCATTCTTTTTTGGCTCATATTTTAACTCCTGGCATTAAGAGCAATAAATAGCACCTATTTCCATGTGAATTATTCCTGGTGATGAAATAGGCCTGTCATCGTTGGATCTCATTAAGGGGTCTCTGAACACAGCTGAGATGGAAGCGTGCGGCCGTTGCCAGGAATAAGGAAATTGATGCAGCACTTCACCACATGTGACATTGCTCTGTTGAGATGGTAGTACCAGCCTCATCTCATCTTTTCAAAGATCTTGAGTGTGTGTGTGTGTGTGTGTGTGTGTGTGTGTGTGTGTGTGTGTGTGTGTGTGTGTGTGTGTGTGTGTGTGTGTGTGCGTGCGTGTGTGTGGTCCATGAGAGAGAGAGAGAGAAAGAGAGAGAGAGAGAGAGTTAGTTAGTTCTGATACCAGGGCAATCAATTACTTTGTCCTGATTATTTGTCAGTGTCATAGACAAAGCTCTTTTTAATGACACCCTAAATGCCCACCCCAGGAACCAAGACTCTCAAAGTGGCGATGATGTCTTTATAGTATTCTAAACTCCAATCCAGCCGAGCTTTAGACAGCTTTTAACATAAGCACCGCTGCTTTCTAAATACACCCAATCCAGATGCTGCTCTTGATGCTCCTGTGACTTTGTCAGCTATTCCACACACAAACTTGGTACAAAGCAAAACTTTAGTCAGTTTTTGAGTCAAGTCATGAACTTTCTTTCAACTTAAAGTAGCAGGGTGAGTCAGAAGTCGGCCTGTATTTGATTCCTGAACCCACCTTTGCAAGTCTGTTTTGCTTTTGACTAAAGCTTGTGCTTTTTAGAACTTTGCTATTTTTGTTTAGCCTTTATTTTGTTAAACCAGAGACTTTCTAATGAGTAGACACAGCACTCCAAAAGTCCTCCATAGAAATGCATGGGGTTAGTTTGTAACGCCAATATGGTAGTTGTCTACGCATATCACACCCCTTCCACGGCAAAACGTCGACATGTGAATACATTGAGCCAATCATGTGCTGTGTTGTGAATACATTGAGCCAATAATGTGGTGTGTTGTGAAGACATCGTGCCAATCATGTGTTGTGATCTCGCCTGATCTGATCTTGAGCAAGATTGGTGTTGTGAAGCCTTGCGCAGGCGCATTTCTACCAAAATAGATGCCCGATAAGTGCCCAAAAAGCGTTGCAATATTGCCGCCGAGTGGAGAGACTTGCCTAAAAGGACTTTGGTTAAACCCACCAGGTTGGTGAAATAACATGAGGGAGGATAAATATATATTTATTTTTTTAAATATGTATGCTGAAAACAAGAAATGTAGTCAGGATAAGTATGATAGTCGTAAAGTGTAAATCAGAATAATGAGATATAATCCAAAACAAAGACAAAAGCAACGCATGCAGGAATGGAGTGAGGGACCGCTGAACCCCAGCCAACCACCGAGCCTCTTATAGCACCTGGTACAGTAATCAGGTGACTAGTGGCACCTGTGCCATAACTCTGGCCTGCAAGACAAACACAGATAGGCAGGCAGAAACCAGTAGGGCTGTAACAACAGTGAAGAGTGTACCGTTGACGACGGAGAGAGAGAGATGGGACCTCTTGATGACCTCATGGTGAACACAAACCTGGGTCCTCTGTGGGTACAGACCCAAAGCAGGGAGGGTTTCAATGTGTTTGAGAGTGTGTGTGTGTGAGAGTCAGATTTGAGAACGAGACGTGTGTGTGTGTCTGTGTGTGTGTGTGTGTGTGTGTGTGTGTGTGTGTGTGTGTGTGTGTGTGTGTGTGTGTGTGTGTGCGTCTGTGTTTAGGCACAGCAGCTGGAGAACTTTGCACAGCATCCGCAGGGGCAGAATCCTGGTGCAAATAGTTGTGTTTATTTCCGCCTATGGCAGCAGCCTGGCCCAGCAGAGCTAAATTCACCTTAGCCTGCAGCCTTATCAGCTCAAGTGCAGACCAGTGATACTTGCCAACCAGTTCCCAGATCCAGACATACACTAACAAAATCAAACACACACACACACACACACACACACACACACACACACACACACACCACAAACACACACACACACACACAGATGAGTTATACAATGGAGATCACTCAAACACACATGCACACTCACAGACACAAACAAATACACACACACACACACACACACACACACACTAATCTCATCAAACTCACACTACCCTGAAGCGCTAGCCTCACCTGTGCCTGATCCTAAGCCCTGGTGGTCTGGCGGTTGATGTCAGCATTCTCCCTCCTCCAATGGGATGTGGATGAGGTGGGCACATTAGAGCAAGCTGTCCAAAAGCAACAAAGCCATTACTTCATTTCCTAGAGAATATGAAGGGGGTATACTCACTCTGAACTGTACGGTACTTTTGCTAAATATGGCAGCTAAAAATCACACACACATACAAACACACACACACACACACACACACATATTCAGACTTCTTCCTTAGAGAATTTACTCAGGACTGTTTAGTTAGTAACTGGTTGGTCTTGGCTGAATAGACATCCCTCCCTTTAACCTGATGTACTCAATGCTGCAACCCTTAGGGTGCTATCAATGTGAGCTTGTACCTTATTTCAGATTAAGCACTTTGAATGCTTTTGAACTATAGAACTGATATTGTGGGATAACAGCAAATGAGAAGGCATATGGATATTAAGTTCCCACATACTGTGTGTCTGTGTGTGTGTTAGAGAAGGTGAGAGAGAGAGAAGGAGAAGGACATGGCTGAAATACGTCTTGTTTTTATAGCATAGCAGTTCTATTTACGAAAAATATAGATTGTCCCCTGCCATCAACTACAAATGTATTGGTTGTATGTGTCTAGAAAGGAATGAATTCAGGCATTGATTGTGCAAATGTTTCCCAATGAATCACAACAGTGATCAAGGCCATAAAAAGACTACACGACAAGGTTTGAGGCCATTACACAATAAACAACAACATCGCTGTGAAACCCTTTACATATAACTAAATATGACAGATGCAAAAAAAAAAACTACAAATAGCAGTGTAACACTTTTGTTTGTCTGCTAACTACACGGAACATGAACCCAAATGAAACCAAATCAAACTAGATGTACCACATAGCGGTACAAAATATGACCGCCGCTCAGTCCTGTACATCCTTTCCGCGAAAATAAATCACACTAATCAATTTGTCTCCATCTTTTACTCCATCCCCCACTCTTGAAACTTTTGTGTATGCTTGTTTGGCATGCCTGTGTGTGTGCGGCTGCACAGAAAGTAGCCTACTGGCGCTGAAAAGGTGAATAGATTGTAGAATAGCAAAAGAAGTTGTAGCATTGTTATAAAACCTTTAAAATCTCTAAACAATCACAAGTAGGGCAGTTCGACTTCTCCTTAAATAACTCTTGAACGGTTTTGTTCAGAACTGCAACTGTATTTGACAGAGGACAGATGTAGGTTGCTAGTGACAAAATATTAACTTTCAGTGTTTTACAATGTCTTTGTAAATTACGTTTCATTAAAAAGTGTTTAATTTGTCCCGGTTCTTCATCAGCCTCGGCGTTGCTCCTGACCGTCCATCTATCTCGGCACAGGTCCTCGGGTCAGCGCACCTCTGCGACGCGACGTTTTACAAAATATAGAAGTGCCCGATATATGATTTCATCAGCGTGCAGCGTATGCAAATAATAACAAAGAAATGGAACAGTGATGGGTGTGTGGGTAGAAGGCGTGAGATGAGATGAGGATGGGGAAAAAGTGAGAGTGAGGAGGGGGGAATGAAGATTCACCTCCAGCTATCTGATGCATGTTTTAATGGAAATCCCTGTCCATTGTGTGACAGCGACTGTTCCTGTTTGAGGAGTTGCGCTTGATTTGCTCATCCAGCTGTCCAGTGCACAGCCTATAGGCCTACCTATTTCGTGGCCACAAATTACTATTTCGTGGGAACAAATTAATATTTTGTGGCCACAAATTACCTATTTCGTTGCCACAAATTATCTATTTCGTGGGAACGAATTACTATTTCGTGGGAACGAATTAATATTTTTTGGCCACAAATTAGTACTTCGTGGGAACGAATTGCTATTTTATGGCCACAACTTATTATTTTGTGGGAACGAATTGCTATTTCGTGGCCACAACTTATTTTTTTTTTTCCCCATGACATATCCGGGGCTCCGTACTTATTAGACGTTCTCTGCGGTAAACTACAGTCCTTGTAGGAAGCGCCCATTGTTTTTCCAACCCACTTTTAACTTCCAACAAAATTACGTCTCACTGCAACGATGCGCCATCTAGTGGACAAACGACTACTTATCGCCAATACTGGAAATGCAGCCATGATGATGATGATGAATATTTGGCTTTCTTTTAATCCTACTGAATTTGTAATTATGTATCGGCCGTTCTAATACCGATAGTATGTGCGTACCTGTGTGTGTGTGTGTGCATGTGTATATGTGTGCACCGCCATCTACAGGCCAATGAGTGTACAGTCACTAAATGTACACATAACCTACATTTTTTTAGACCCCCCCATGGATGAAATTCTACGAAACTTGGCATACCCCCAGAGAATGCCAGGTCAATCATACACATAAAATTTGGTGCAGTTCTGAACATCTTAACTGAAGATAGGGGCGATTAAAGCAGAATGATATTGCATTTTCATTTTTTACCGGGGGGTGCAAATCACAAATGAGTGATTATGGGCCAGGTTGATGTGGGCCCTTGAGACCAACATACCATAAAAGATTCTTCATCCTCAGTGCCACGGTTCAGGTAGTTATTTAGGAAAAACTGCTTTTTTTGCGGTTCGGGGGGCCCAGCACGGGGGGGGGGGAGTGGCCCCCGGGGACGAAACAAAATTTTTCCTTAAAAGTCTAGTGGGGCTACATACCCACCAAATTTCATGTGCACCAGTATTTCGGTGTCCCGGGTATCGTTGACCAAAAATTCAGGAAGTAGATGACGGGGAAAAAAAAAATATATAAATATATGACCGCTTCGCTAGCTTCACTAATTAGCATAATTAGCCCGCACGCTGTCAGTTTGCAATAGTAATGGGAGCGAATGCAGAGCAACAACGCACAAGCAAAGCCAGCGAGAGAAACAAGGATGGAGGAGAGGAGAGGAAGTGGAGCCAGCAGCAGTGGAGAACATCTCATTACACCTTAATGTGTGGATGCACCAAACTTGGGTTGTGCAGCCAGGCATCAATGTGACCTTCTCCCCTTGGCCAAAAATACCTTAATAAGCAGTGTGGCGGCTGACAGGGACGGGACAGGCCTCTGCAGTGACAGCTCATTAGATTTGAATGACATGTGAGAGAAGGCGGAGGGTTTTCGAGCTGGGATGGCCTGCAGTCTGTCCCTCGGCAGTTCCATATATTTTGCAACTCTGTTTGCTGGTGCGTTCCGTATCGATAGGAAATACATAGGTTCACACCCCTCACACACTCTCTGTCTCTCCCTCTCTCTCCCTCTCTCTCTCTCTCTCTCTCTCTCTCTCTCTCTCTGCCTCTTGGCCTTCACCTTGTTTCCTCTCCATCCATTGCTCTCTGTCATGCACTCCGGGGCCACTGCATAGATAAGTGTGTGTATGTCTTATTACACCTGTTCTGTTGACAGCACTGTGCTCTACAGTATGCATTGTCAATCTGCTTGCTTGACGTTTACCTGGAACCATACATACTGTATATTTGCTGTGCTGCTTGTTTGGGCATTTGTTTTGGACATCTGTTTCTCTTGCAGGCATATCTGTGAAGCTAGGAGTCTGTTTCTGTTTTCTTATTTTTCTGTTGTCTTCTTTTCCCCTGACACAGTGCCTGGACTTGGATAAGTTTGAGGCCATAGCGGGTGAGGGACCAATGGTGGACCGAGCACTGGAGCTGATAGATCAACAGAGTTACTGGGCAGGGATCGTGTTCGAGGGCCTCGTGCCCAACGCGACTCAGCTGCCCGCGTTCGTCAAGTACAAGATAAGAATGGACATCGAGGACGTGGAGCGAAGTGATAAGATTAAGGACAGGTGGGATTTATCTGACGTTGACTGGATTTGTCAAGTCAAAAAGTGTCTGGATTTGTCACTAGGATTTATAAAATTGTATCTAAAAATATAAACTGTATCTGAAAATATAAGAAAATACACACACAATAATCAATTTCTTGCTCTGAGGTACAGATTATTCTTGAATGAACAACACAAAAAGAGGCAAGAAAAGAATAAAAGTCTTGCTTCAAGGCATTTTACATGCTTGACAAACGACACGGTATCAATAAATAAAAGTGCAATGACTGTGCAATCAGTCAGTCAGTCAGATTATTGCTGTTCCATCTCATGCCACCTTCGTAAATTCAATATAAGAAGTTGCTCACGGCAACGGCTGCCAGGGGAATCACAAACACGTAGGAGGGCCCGATAATGTTACCATATCTTTTACCACCTCCCTGGACCCTGGCTGCCATCGCGGCCTGTTTAGGTGCATAAGGAGGGGTGGAACTAGTGTCCAGTCTCTCTGCTCGATACTGACAATCATTTCTCTGCTTGTTTAATAAGGTCCTGGGACCCTGGAGCCAGAGACCACTCGTTTAAAGACATGCGCTACGTGTGGGGCGGGTTCGCCTACTTGCAGGACATGATCGACCAGGGAATCGTTCAGACACACACAGGCAAGAGCCAGCCCCTCGGAGTGTTCGCCCAACAGATGCCGTACCCCTGCTACGTCGATGACGCGTGAGTATAAACGCGGACGTACATCTGAGTCTAGAGCTGCATCTTCATTATGGTGGGAGAGAGGCATTATGGCAATAAAGGATTCTACTTGGCCTGCACACATAACAGGAGACACCACTCACAAAGTCCTGGGACCTTGCTAATGGCTTTATCCATCACCTACAACCATTTAGTGTCCCTTCAGAACCATGGGGGTCTCTCTCTCTCTCTCTCTCTCTCTGTCTTTCTCTCTTTCTCTCCCTTTCTCTTTCTTTACCTCTCTCTCCCTCTCTCTTTCTCTCTCTCTTTCTCTCTTTATCTCTCTCCCTCTATTTCTTTCTCTCTCTTTCTCTATTTATCTTTCTCTCTCTCTCCCTCTCTCTCTTTCTCTCTTTATCTCTCTCTGTTTTGCTTCTTCCCTCTCCTTTTTTAGTTTTCTCTGTTCTTTTTATGTTCTTCTCTTTTTTTCTGTCCAGTTAAGTGTACTTGGAAGGACATTGGGGGACAAAAGCAGAGCTATTGGTTTGCAAAGCACTGGTCAGCATACATTTTTAATGTGCACAGAGCTTTTAAACAAATGTGTCTCACAAAGCAAGGCACACCAGGGGTAACAGTGAGAAAAATACACACTAAAACCAAAGTGGATGTGAAAAATAAATATATCAGAATAAAGAAATAACCTACTGACTGAAATGTCAAAAATGTCAGAAATGAATAGTTGGTGAGAACTGACATGAGCTTACAGGTGAAGATATCATCTATCCACAGTAATAGCCTCCATGACCTGTTTCATTCATGTTTATCTTTTCATGGAACTGCAGATGTCTGTTCTGCAGTTGTGGGTTGTCTTGAAAACATCTGTATGTCCAAACACAGAGCACGGAGATAGTGCCCACATCTGCTTCTGTGACCACCCACCAGACTGCAGTCATTTTTCCATGGATTTTCAAAAATGCTTTAAACCCCTCCCCAATTGACCAAGCTTCACTAACTCAGCCTTTTCAGTCTTTACAATAGCGTCGGCAAGGCGACTGCATCCTCATCCACTGACCCGCACCTGAGATAAAAACAGATCGAGGCTCTCGCCGTGCCCTTTCGCCTCTGATGACGCTACTTTGTAATGGCATTTGGAGCGGCGCTGTAATGATACCTCTTCCCTTCTGATTTATTTTCCCCTGGCCGTACGAGCGGACGAGGATGAGGCAATCAAACCTGCTTGTCTGCCTGTCGCGACGGAGCGCCAGTCGGCTCCGCTTTTTGCCCTTCCTTGAAAAACAAAGGATTAATGATCACTGCGAGATGAATGAGAGCTATAAAGCTCTGCAATACCCCAGGTCCCACAGCCATTTACTCTCTACCCTCACCATCCACCCCCCCCCCCCCCCCCCACCCCACCCCCCACCCGTGTAGCCACTGGGCGTTCAGCATTAATTATTAACACTCGAAAACTGTTATTTCATTCATAAATAATTGAGGGTGGAATTGCGAAGAGATGATGCACCAAAAGGTTCAATGAAGCGTGAGAGGAAAGTACCTTTCTCTTCCAATGGGTTTTAATCCCAGGATTTTTTATTGTACAACTTTGTTTTATGTTTTTGTCCTCGGAAAACCAGTCATGAATGCAGCGAAAGGCATTTCACAAACCCGATGTTCTATTGGTAAGCGGAAAAGCAGGAGCCATTTTTCAGTTTTTTGGAGGAGCAGCCTCTTATCTGAATTTAAAATGTAATTTAAAAAATCCAGCAAAAAAAAAAAATCATTCTCATTTTGCTTTTATCCATTTGTTTATTTCGCTATTCATTTATTCCACCAATGAGTCATTAGCATATTTAAAAGTGTTTTACCTGGGCAGTTGAAGTGGGATGGTTACAACAATGAGCTCAAAGAGAGAAATATGTACAGTAGGAGCTAAGCTAACAAGGATGTGTATTAAACACTTCATCAGTCATCTACGGACATAACAGGCCAGCATGTAGAAAGACGGTTGAGGCGATAAGCTGCCGAGCATTTTGGAAAGTGTTGAGCTGTTTGATGATTCTGTGATTCATGGAGCTGTTTTCGTTGCTTCTATTTTGTCAGAATAGACACTTTGCCTTCATCTCATTCAGTAGACTAAACCTGAATACCAAGCCAGCTCCCATGCAGCACAATCCTCCACCTCATAGCCTACTCCGCAATAACTAAGTGCATTCAGGGCTGCACTTTTTCCTTATTTAACAAAAATAGGTTGCAGATACTCCGTCTGCTAACTATCCTCACTGTGTTCCTGCATTCCTTAGCCACGTCCTATCCCTGGTACTCTAGCAGTTTGCTCCATAATCAAAGAGGGAGTTGACCCTACTCTGTGACCTTCCCAAACACCACAGGGGAGAGGCAGGGTTTAGATGTTGCCTTGTGTGCTGCTGTGTGAGGGAAGTCACAGGGGTCAGAGGTCATTTCTGTGGGAAAGAGTTGGAGCTCACTGACTGCTCAGGGTTGGTGGATTACAAGGTGGGATACAAGGTGTCACAATAAGGGTTGGGGGAATATACTTCGCATTCGGTGTTGACCGTGCATGTGGTGGCGACTACCATTTTGCACTGAACCCAGTGGCAAGCGTATGGCAGCATATGCCATACCTCCTATCGGAAAGCCCCATGACCTCTTTGGCCCTGAACACAAGGGAACTGATAGCTGGGAAAACCCACACATAAGCAGGTATCCAGCCTCTATAGCCAGCAGCAGTCTGCAGGTAGGGCATCAGGGAAGATGTGGTAACATCTTGGCATATGCCATCAGTATGAAACTCCTGCCTCTGAGAGTATTGCTAATATTGAATAGTTATATTCCAAAGACAAATGTCTAAAATACAGTGGTTATGCACAGCATTGTTTTTTATCAAACCCACTGTATCAATATACCACCTATTATTAAAAACATCGTCATCCAGCAACCAGCAATGGCAGTTGCTATTTACATTACATTTAGCAGACACTTCTTATTTGTGGAGATGCTGTACTCAGACTGATTTTGTATTCCAAAAACGTGGGCATGGACTCCAAATTCTAACAGTAAATAGGCATTAAGATTATAAGTAATTCTAGATTGTGGGAAGTAATTTCATTCATGGGCAGCTTGGTTTTTAACAAATCCACTGAAACTAATCTTAATGAACTTAATAAAATAAAAGAGCTTTGGCTATGCAACTGCAACTCCTCAAGCACAAGCTAAAAGGATATGAATGACCTTAGCATTTTTATACATACCTGTTTGATATTATAAATAAATATTTTCTAATATGTGAATATAAAGTTATATATCATAGTAATATCTGTTCATCCTAAGCATCCCATTATGCAATGATTAATTAGTAGAAGGAAAATAAAGCACAAGTATATTGCAAGTCTGTTTGAATGTCTGAGTTAAAAAAAGGTCATGTCCTGTCAGCTACAGTATAGAAATTAAACTGCACTGTGTGTAGCAAGGCAATCCTGCTCTTATTCATGTAATTCAAATAGTGAAACCCTCGCTGCCTTTATTTTACTTTCACGGTGAGGTTGAGGGTCACGGCTGCATCGTCTATGAAAAGGAAACCTCAAAGTCATTATGCTTCTCTATTCAGGAGATCGATGGAGGACATTATTCAATGGCAAAGGACAGAAGGGATACGGCATTGGCGCATGATCAACATGAGAGATGTGTGTGTAGAGACAGGGCTGGATCACCAAAGCTGTGTCTAAGTGAGACCTATGCCACATAATGATAAGAGACCCACTGCACATTTTTCCAATCTGGTGTCATCTTATGGAGTTGTACGGTCATATTCAAAGTTGCAGTGTTATCTGAATTTTGAATATGACCGTCAACTCATTCGAATGTCACTCAGCAACCGTAGGATGACATCAGGAAAATGTGCAATGGTCTCTTAATTTTTTCCAGAGCTGTATATAAAACACATTTACTCACCGGCATGAATTTATGTGAATATTTTGTCTGAAAATTCAGACTTGGTGTGAAAGGGCCTAAACTAATAATTTTAGTAATAGTGATATAACAACGTACGGATAAATCTAAAGTTTAGTTTCATGTGCGCACGTGAAACTAATGTGTAAAGGTTTTGCGTGCGCACACAAAACTTTCATGTGCTCACGTGAAACTTTCATGTGCGCACATGAAAGTTTCACGTGAGCACATGAAACTAAACTTTAGATTTTTTTTTCTCATGTCCCCTTAGGGGCTCCGTAACAACGTCAGTAATAACGAGGCAAAATGTATTCAAGTATTTAACACAATCAGCAAAATCCTAACAACATCCTATCACAAATATCGGTGGAGTCAGTCCATCGCACCTACATGCTACACAACCGCTTTAGTTTACTGTAAGCATGAGACTCTTGAGACATTGAGTGACATTTTGCCCGCAATTTAAATTTGGGTCCTCTTTGTTTTTAATGCCCCAGATGGTCCAAAGATTTAGATTTTAGTGATTAAGTGATGTCTGAATCTTGAGGTGTAGAACCTTTATCTCATCACAAATTGAATGCTAATGATAATAAAAAAATCCTTTTTTATGAGTAAATATTTCATGATAATGAAGTATTCAGTCTAATGATGGTGATGGGGAGTGCATTACGTATACCTGTTGGGATAACATCTTAATTGGCCACAATGTCAAAAGTCAGTAAATTGTGTTGCTATATGTATCTTAATATACTGTGCTCACATGGTTTATACCAGCAACAGTGTATCCCGCTGTTGTGAATAAACGCAGATGCTGAGCAGGTGTAGATATCTGTGCATTATTTTTTTCAACCAATTTGAAATCTTAAAGTCTGGAATCTTTGACTTATCACAGATGGTGAAGTCGATAACTCCCTATACCCTGTAATCCAGTCTAACTGAAATAAACAGGAAAATAATCAGTTATGATGAATTCTGTATAATGCTGCCGAGGATGAATTGCCGTCCCTGTAGGTATGCAGTCTTAATCGCTCACAACACCAGGAGTCAGAAAATCCCACCACAGCCAGTCCAGGTGCCAAAATATCTTACCGAATCAATTTGTTTCCCCCCTACGATCAGAGGGCAGGATCACATTACAGTTGGTTTTCCTTTTTTGTGTTTTCTATCGTCAAAGTCCCCACTTGGACCTGAAAAGAGATCCTCTCTGTTGGTTTCTTTTGGCTTCCTGTCTGGAGCAGAGAGGTCCCTAACTAAGAAAGGGGATATGTGCCCCTGCATCCCCAGGAGCGAAAGGCCCTCACTGCCAAGTGCTCCCAAGTGAACCCCAGTGACCTTGCAGTCACAGAGCCGGGGCTGATGCCAGGATAGAGAGACAGACCGTGGAGAGGAAACATGGACACAGGCAGGGGAGGGGGGGGGGGCAGAGAGAGAGAGAGAGAGAGAGAGAGAGAGAGATGAATGAGTTGATGGTGAAGGAAGGGAGAGGAAACAGGGGAGGGCATGAGGATGTAAATAACTGTATGAGTGATGGAGAGAGAGCGAGAGAGAGAAACTAAAATAGAGGTAGAGAGGGAGGTAGTAAAAAAGGATGAATGAGAGAGGATGAGGGAAAAAGAGTAAAGGGCCTTTTTTAGGCTGAGAAAAAAAATAGGGGGGGGGGGGGGGGGGTACCAGAGAGACAGACAGAGAGGTAAACAAACACCAAAATAACATCCCAGTGACCAAAAATGAGTCCTGCTGTGCGCAAGAGGGAGAGGAGGCCAATGACTAGCACATGGAACTGAGGAGAGAGGGGTTGATTGATGGAGGATGAATGACTGAAAGCAAAACAGCAATGCTGGTGCCAAACATGAAAAACAAACATGTTTTAAATAAACAGACGAGACAGGCACAGAACGATATCTGTGAAAGGAAGAAAAAGGGTAAAATGACGTAACCTGTTTCATAACCCAACCCAGAGAAAGAAGTGTCCCTACCATCTTATTAAGGAAGCAACACTCATCAACTTGACCTCTGGCCTAATAGCCTAACCTTTGATATCACCTGATGTAATGTCGCTATGTCTGTCACCATTGCGTCAACATGTACTTGTCAACAATCCACTACACTGTATGTCGGGGCCGTCTTTCAGTACCACATAATAGTTCAGACTTTGGTGCCCAGAAAATCCTCCAAACTGGAATGTTTTGTTGTGAGCAGAGCCACTTAGTTCTATTAGGGCCCCCTTGGACCCGTCTCCAATGCGTGTGCCGATTCCTCTTAAGCTGAACTGTATAAAGATGCTCAGGAGAGTTTTTGGAAGGCCTCACCAGAATTGGCATTGATTTCCAATGCTGCTTTCCGCCTGAGCTTTTATGCGGAACTAATTTCTGCTATTTAGTTCTCGTGCTTTTAGAAAAAAAATACACCATTTAATAATTCTGAGAGCCCTGTATAAAAAGCTGTGCTTTCATCTCCTCACATGGCTTCTTGACATTGTGAATCTATGTACATAGATTTTTGTGTGGTTTTTGAGAGACAAAAAATGAGATAACCATAAATTATTTCAGATTATTTCGTCTGTGATTTCAAGTGAATAGACATCCTAAATGTCAGGTTTTCAGAAGGAATCTGTGCAGGAAATTGTATGTGTGTGTGTTATCCCAGCGGTAGATGCTGCTATGTTAAAGCGAATGATATGTTGGAAGTCTTCAGTCAGTGTGAGGTGCCTGCTCGGCGAGTGGCAAGAGATCCACAGGAGAACAACAAACAAACAAACAAATAAACAGCACAGTGGAGGTGTCAATGAAAAGAAATAAAGAGGTGCTAAAAGGAAGAGAAAGAAGTGCTCACAGAAACAGTTCAAAAAGTTTTTTAAAAAAAGAAGAGAAAAAAAGGAACCATGAAAAAATGGATAAAAACCAGACGGAAATACGTGTAAATTGAAACAAAGTTGAATACAAATTGAAGAAAAGTTAGTTGGAGAGTAAGAAAGCAAAAAGGGCAAAAAAGCAGAACAAGTGTAACACAATGTTGTGGTGCATCGTCCCACTGACGTAGGCTGATAACAACAGGAGGGCAGGCGAGGGGCCTACTGTATATAAGACTCTTCTCATCGGGTAAATGGGCTCGGCTCGGCCCCACTGGATTGCATAGTAATCTGCAATTAATATGAGGTGTGGGGCCAGCCATGTTATATTGACTTTAAAAGTGCTTTTTGTCCTCCCAGGGGAGGTGTGAGGTGCGGCTTCCATCTCTCTCCGGATGTCACCATTACAAGCTTTGTCAGCTCCGCTAAATCATTACAAAGTGAGAGGCTCGCCCGGAAACCAGAGAGAGAAAAATAAAGAACAAAGGGGACTATGACAAAACAAAAATCTAAATTAATAAAACATGTGGGCAATTGTGATTCAGTGACCAACCCCCCATCGGTCCTCCCCGCTCTCTCTCCCCCTTAAGACAACTCTCTCCGCTCGCCTGTCATGATGTTGTCATAGAAACGGGTAGAGTGGGCACTCTGCCCATCACGATTTGCCAAAATGTCAATTCCCCCGAACAAATTCTGGGCTTCTGTAACACCCCCATGAACACCACCTCTTATTTCTTTTTTTAATTAGTTTTTGTCCTTTTCTGCTTCCATCCACCCAAGCAAAATGCAAAATGGGCCAGTAGGTAGGATGGAGGGATGACTCCTCAAGAAAAAAAGAAGAAAAGAAACACTTTCATGTTGATTAAGAATTCCTCAAAGAGCATTTTTTTTTAGCATTTACTGTAACAACTCAGATGGGATATATCATGCTCACCCAGCAGAACACAGTGTACAGCTCTCATGATCATGAAGCCCAACGAAAGGGAACAGAACAGATTATTTAGAAACATGACCAAACACTAAAAAAACACCTAAAGAAACAAAGTTACCCCAGGTTGTATAGGCTTTATATAGGCTATAGTTGGATTTGTATTTGCGCTGTGCACACATTATTGATACATGAAATCTATACGTTGTCAAGCATTGAGAGAGTTTGATGTATTGGAGGATGCTGGATAATAAAGTGTGCGCAGCACTTTGTATCCCAGTCTTGCCAGTAAGATATTGACATGACATTTTGGTGGCCTTATGAAGTGTGTTTAATATAGTCCTTTTGTTTGGTAACAACCGGTCATCATGTGTCTTCCTCGGCCTGTGACGTGCTGTAATAAATGAGCCAGGCGAAGACAAGGCGCCGTCTCCAAGGGTTTACTCAAATACGCAAAGGTTTCCAATAACCTTGCCGCTAAATCCATAAAATCCTGTGGGGCCAAGCTTTGATTACAAATACTCTATCGAGCCTACATTGTCCAGACTCCAGGGGCCATCAGTTTTCATAAACTGGCATTTGCCACGTCAATATATTCTTTTTTTTTTTGTATTACAGCAGTCAGTCAAAGGATCAAATTTGGTAATGTATTCACAGCAGAGATGAATCAGTGAGCTCCACTCTTAAAACGAATGTGTTGGAAACAACACAAAATGTGTTGTCCCGATCTGGACACAAAGATGTGCTAAAAACAATGCAAGTTGTGTTGTTGTTTTCAACAACAAGTTATGTTATTTTCAAAGCAAGTTGTGTTATTTTTCAACACATACTGTGTAACGAATAACAAAAGTAATGTGTTGGAAACAATCTGGATATCTGGACGCAAGTTGTGTTGTTTTCAACATATTCGCTTTAAGAGTGTAGTACCCTTGCTCTTGTTTTTAACACATCTCTGTGTCCAGATAGGGATAACACAGTTAACACATTTGTTTTAAGTGCGTATGTGTGATTATTCCACTGCTTGGTTGAATTTCCCATTGTCCTACGTAATTTAGAACGACCATTAACCGTATGTTATCTGCACACCTATGAAGTAGATCCATTTTTTGGCCGTATCACACTTGTATATTAATTCGCCGAACTCGTTGTGAAGTTTAAATGAACTGTCACGTTGCATCCGAGCTGTAAAATGCAGACATTCAGAACATGGCAACATTGTTGCATATGACGGAGGTGGCTTTTAGCTAGATGGATGACAGCAGGCTAAGTAAAAGCGATGTTTCAAAGCTAAAGTTCATCAGAATCTTGGGATACGCCCGCTTGACAACGGGAGAGATAGAACTAACGACTGGCCTTTGGCTGTAGCAACCATCCATTTAGAACTAGTAACGGCAGTTTGTCCTGTGAGTTGAGAAATTAGTTGATATGTGTCGGAAGAAATTAGTTCTACAAACAAGACAGTTTTAGCTATTAAAACGTTTAAATTGTAACAGGAAATGAACACAACGCAAGTGGCAACAGTGGAATAAGCGGGATAATGGACTCCACGGTGGTCTGTTCACAGAAGTTAATGCACTGCGAGGTTTAAACGGCCCTCCGCTTCGCGTCGGGGCCGTTTTACAACCTCGACCGTGGTTGAGGACCGTCCCTTACAAATTTGACAAGCAGGTCATGTTCCTGCATGGAATGTGTTA
This sequence comes from Alosa sapidissima, assembly GCF_018492685.1. Taxonomy (NCBI): domain Eukaryota; kingdom Metazoa; phylum Chordata; class Actinopteri; order Clupeiformes; family Clupeidae; genus Alosa; species Alosa sapidissima. The sequence continues at coordinate 22,839,321 of NC_055974.1, forward strand.
CATAGCACAATACCAGGTGTTCTAGGAGCATATCATAAACGACAGAGACGCCACTCTGCCTATTACAAGTCAGTGCATGACCAGAGTTTGAAGCCGTTTTTTTAAGTTATTATATAGCATTGTGTGCAAATAGATACATATGCTATAGTGTTATCTCACATGATATGCACATGACAACATTGGAAAGCAGATTAAAGAAGAGGGTTTCTGTTAACAGAGCAAAGGTTTTCTTTACGAAACAAAGCTCTGCGGCAACTCTCTAAAGTGTTTTCATGTAATGTATGCATATATTTATGCAATAACTGTGTGGCATGTTTATACTCACCCATGCATCAAACAATCTGTTCTCATAACAGGATGATCTTAGGAGTGATGAATTACACCATTGACTCATATGGAAACACTGCATCTACTATACACACACACACACACACACACACACACACACACCCATCCATCTATCCATCTAAACATCCATCCTTTCATCTACCCATCCTCCTCATCCACCTGTCTATCTATCCATCTATCTCCTCATGAATTTATCCATCCATCCATCCATCCACCCATCTATCCATGCATCAAGCCATCTATGCATCTATATCCATCCTTTCATCCACCCACCCATTCATCTCCTCCTCCATCTCAACGCCTCTCTCTCTCTCTCTCTCTCTCTCTCTCTCTCTCTCTCTCTCTCTCTCTCTCTCTCCCTCCTCCACCATCCCCAGCTTCATGTCCAGCATCGGGGTCATGCTGCCCATGTTTCTGGTGCTGGCCTTCATGTACACAGTGTGCCAGATCATCAAGTCCCTGGTGCTGGAGAAGGAGAACCGCCTGAAGGAGGTCCTGCGTGTTGTGGGCGCCCGCAACGGCGCCCTCTGGTTCGCCTCGTTCATCGAGAACATGGTGCTGCTGACCGTGCCCTGCGCGCTTATCAGTGTCATGGTCAAGGTCAGTCGGCCGGCCTGACCGTCGAACCGTCGATTGCAACCGTCGAACCCAGAAAGCAATCACCTGACTGGGTTCTGTGGGCCAGTTCTGGTCCACATTTGGGGCTTATTTGGGTGGAAATCAGCTGGTCAGTGGTTAAGAGCCCAGATCTCAAAGCATCACCAACAGGTTTAACAGTAGAATGTTATTTGGCAGAGCTGTTATTGCGATTGGTTGCATTTAAGGGTAACACTTTACTTGACAGTATCGACATAAGAGTGACATGACACTGTCATGACACATGAATCTTAACCCCAATCCTAACCTCTAACCCTAATCCTAACCCTAACCCTAACCTTAAACCTATAATCCTAACCCTAAATTGTTATGACAAAAAACGAATGTCACTTAATAACAGAAGCGTTATGTCATAAACGTTTATGACTTGTTTATGACATGTTCATGACACTGTCATGTCACTCTTATGTCGATACTGTCAAGTAAAGTGTAACCCATTTAAGTTACATTTAGGTTCATATCCTTTAAGGTCCCATTTACCAATGTGTCAAGAAAAAATACATGTGTGAGAAAATACATGATCCTCAGGGTTAATTACTGTTAAATACTGAGGTGCATGGCTTGTTTAACATCAATACATTATGCTGGATTCTTTTAAGGTTCATTTTGGTTCTCCTAACTTTATTCAGGTCATTAAAATTAACAAACCATTAACATTAGCAATGATCAGCTCTGAATTTAAATTATTGCTTCACTAAGCTTAAGTATTGCATTTAGCTAATGGAGGAACGTAATGGGACCTTGAAGTAAAATGCAGCCTTTTTCTTTCTTTGATGAGAGATAGTTGATGGCCACATATTTGTTATTTACTTACTTTATTTACTACTTTTTTTTAGAAACCGTCTGCTGTTTTGTGCAGAGTGAGCTCAGCATTCCCTTTAATTTTGAAACAAAACAAACAAAAAATGTTGGTGATGTGATGGGTTCTGTTGTACTTTTTGGATGAGCCGGAATAGTGATTGCAGAATTAATCTCTGAAATGAATTGTGTCAAGCGTGAACTGGGTGAACTTTGATTTCAGAAAAAGTGGGTGATTATGCTAATTGATTATGGTTCCATCTGCTCACGCTCTCGCCGGAAAAAAAAAAAATCAATCTCCGATTACAGCATTTGTGCAAAGTGGTGCTTATGATGTAACTATTTGCATCCTAACAGTCCTTTTTTTGTTTGTGTATGAACTTTGTATGAGTGACACTCTTTTCATTTTCTTTTCTTTCTCTTTGTCCTCTGTTAACATTTTCTCTCTCTGACTCATTCACTCATGGAAGACCGAAGACCAGTGACCTTTCGTGAAGCGTAGGTTACTTCTTCCGCTTGCGACAGGCAATAATTTGCTGTCCTTCATTTTGAAGTCCTTGAGTTCACCATAGCCCACTGATTTTAGTGGATTTAGAATATTTTAAAAAAAAAGTCTGTATAAATAACCCTCTCCCATATTTGATCCCCATGCTTCATTTGAAGATTCCATCGTCATGTCTCTGACACCTCATTTTTAGTCGTAAGCCCCTCAGAGTCTTATCAATCACAGCCTTAACCTTAAGGATGAGACGGATGTGTTGTGTTGTGGGCCATCCAAAATATTAAGATCATTTATTGTTTTCTACTGTCACTCTTCCATCAGAAGGGCTTAGACTTTGTTGTGGCCAATTGACCTTTCAGCTCCATTTCATTTGCCACCAACCCAACATTGTTCTTCTTTCTCTTTTGGACTGACAGCTATGGGCGAGGATGTCCTGCTTTAAAAAAAAGCAAGCATCATTTAAACAAATAAAGAGCCGGCAGCCAAACGAAATGGAAAGAAGTGGTTTCTCATTAGGGCGGACTTAATCCATTTCCCGCGGCCTAATTGGAAAAAATCTCCCCTGTAAATAAAATTTACATTTTAACAGCTGGGGCAAAATGTTACTTCCCCCACCGGCCTAATGCGCTGGCCGGCGATCAACAATTTGTAAACATTAATAATGCTAAATTGAGTTAGCCGGGGGTGCCTCAGCATTGGAGGAGGCCGATGAGGAGGAGGTTTGACGCTGAGCACTTGCGTGTTCTATTCACGAGCGCATTCCTAAACGATGATTGCACGCAGCTCTTTGGCACATTAATAAGCGTTGGAAAGCTGTGATAATTATGGCCAACGTGGCATATGGATGCCGGTGAAGCAGTTGTGGCGGCAGCAGCAGCAGGAGCAGCAGTGGCTTTCCCACCTGCTTTCGCAGATGCAATCTGCATTTATTTCCAGCCAAGAGATGACAGCCAGGACATATTATTGATTCATTTGTGTCTCTCAATCGGTTTTATTTGGGTTTTTGGACCTGGCACTTTGAGGCTTTACACAGATTTTAAATGTGATTTACACTTCTTTGCTCTGATGACGTCCTAGGCCTCGGCCTGTGCCAATGTGGTGGTATTAAGCCTACTTATTTGTGTGTAAACGTTTTGTTGAAAACAACACAATGTATGAATTGGTATATTTGTTGTTGTCAGTTTTTAAAGCACAGGGTATTTTTTTAACTTGCTGTACGCCCAAGTAGTACCCGGTGCATTGATATAGACCCTTTCAAGAGAGTTCCATTATCAGCATCATAGTTGGCCCCACAAGGCTTCCGTTTTAACATTCCATATGTTATCTTAATGCAGAGGAAGTAGAATGTTCAAGCATTGTTTTTGTTTTTATTGTTCTATTTTAGGGTCTATATGTGACGAAAAGGGCCACATGTTCAGTATGGAATACCATAGTTACATAGAGTAATAACAGGCATTCTGGACATACCGTGGTAATGAAGAGACACCACTCTCCCTTATGTTAATCATTAAAGAGACTATGAAGCCATTAGTTTATGATAAAAAAAAACATGGTGTTGCTCTAAGTTTCTATGTAAACATATTATTTAAAAAACAACTTACTTGAACACAGATATTCTCCTTTTAATGAGGTGATAGTGGATGTTTTGGTGAAGAGGTGATGTGGATGTTTTCATGTGTAGCCTATTCAAACACAGTGGTTACTGAAAATGTATTTGACACCCAAAGTTAGAAACTGTTTACTATGATGAAATCGATGAAATGTAGTCTCTGCTGTCTGCTTTAATGACCAGCTTGTTGACTGTGTATTGATTACCTAGATACAGGTTTAAACAGGTTCAAGTCATATCACTCCCCATTCCCCTTTGTTTGTTTTGAAGTTTATGTCCATTATGCCATGATGCCATGATGAAATTTCAAAGCCTCAAAGTATTTTCAAACTTAACTGTGGATGTGTTCTGCCTCTCTACAAATGATAAATAGTGTACTGCAATTCAGCTGCACTGGCTTCAGCAGAGCTCAGTTCTCCCCCACCTCCATTATGTATATAATAAGCACACATGGAAGATTAGTCCGGGGTAGTCAAGGCACCAGCCCAAAGCAGAAACTGTTGTAAACAAACAGTGGTCCGCAGAGGAAGATCCCTGCCTCGTTATCCAGCCCTTTGGTGTGTACGTACGTGTGTGTGTGTGTGTGTGTGTGTGTGTGTGTGTGTGTGCCCAATCTGAAACTTGCCAACAATTTGCTACTGTGCCTCTCTAGATGACTTTTTAATTCAGGAATTACTCCCACTATCCAGAGCTTGACGTGGTGCTGTAGCACGCAACCTAAAAAGAAAGGGCTGGAGGTTTGGAGGTTTGGCAGGTTACTTGAAAAGATAAATATGCACATTGCATTTTTAACACATATCAGTAAGTGAGGATAGAACATACCTGTCAACATTTAGCTTTCCAAAAACGGGAGATTTTTTTTCGGGGGGGGGGGGGGTTTATACTGGATCTGTGTTTGCATATTTAATACGTTTCATACACATTCAGTGTTTTAACACTGCATTTCGGTCGTTGCTTTTACCTTACCATTACCTTACGCATGCCAGTTATGTATCCACCAGCTGCCTGCCTGCAGCCTATACTTCCTAAACTCCAAAGCTGCTTGCTGTCAGATTTGGTTCCGAGGGCACAAGTTCAGTGTCTCAACAACACTTAATAATAGTTTATGTGATGTGTTAATCAATTAAATTCCCAACAATTTCCAACAGCTAGTTCTGGAGTAGGCCATTCAACTAGCCCACTTGCTTACGACGAGACTCAGGCTGCGCAGTCGGCACCCGCTTCCTTATTTGGGTTTTGGGTTGCAAGGTTTTAGCCTATGACAAAACGGTTAAAATTGAAACTAAGTGATCGTGTATGTGTATGGTGTATTTCATACACAATCTGGCAACCTGAATGGATCAATGATTTTAAAATGAAATTTGATGGCCATGCAAATTACGGGAGTTTTCCGGGAGAAATAACAAAACGGGAGGGTGCCGGGAGATGACCTTGAAATACGGGAGAAACCCGGGAGTGTTGACAGGTATGGGATAGGAGCAGGTTTCACTCAATGCGTATACTTCTAAACTGTGCTGGCCTGAATAGTTAGAATCCGTAAAGTAGAAGAGAGGCCACACTATACTATGCATACATACTTTTATTTGCAAATAAAAGTATGTATGCATAGTGCGGCCTCTCTCCTACTTTACGGATTACTCATCAGTCCAATGGTAGAGAAACGTACACACATAGAAAACACTATTAGGTGGAAAAGAAGCATGAGCTCCCTTCCTAGGGCTTGTTTATACCATAGCAGCATCCTTGGACTGAACTGCAAACCGTTGAGAAGACATCAACAGTTTAGACATGCAAATAGACGGCACAACTACTAAATAAGCACAAAGGAGTTCATGTTTATGTGAATTTGCAGGTTTTTGAAATCTACAAGAATAGTATGTGGTCTTTAAATGAAGGTCAAGTGACAGTATGTTGTGACACTTGTTACTAATGGAGATTGGTCCCAGTTGAGGTCCACAGATGTCAGATTTGTCAGTATTGTTCTGTACACCTATGCTAGAGTACATTGAGCAGTGGGTTCTGATGTCAGCGTTGTTCTGTGTGCTACAGGTACATTGAGCTGTGGGTTCTGATGTCAGTGTTGTTCTGTGTGCTACGGGTACATTGAGCTGTGGGTTCTGATGTCAGTGTTGTTCTGTGTGCTGCACCTATGCTAGGGTACATTAAGCAGTGGGTTCTGACGGAGGGTGTCATACGCAGCGATCCATCCCAGACCTGGCACAGATTGACCCGCTCTGTGCCAGTTTTGGCCCATCTCCCTGTCCATTGGTCAGCTGTGTCCTGTTGTCTTCTTGACCCTGGTGGTGACCCCTCCTGTGCCACCCCCCCCCAACCCCCCCCCTTCCCTTACACACAGGTTCTTGCGTTCACTGGCACGTTCCCTGCCTCTCTATTTAACCCTGGCATGGATCTACTCGGTGGCCATGTTTGTCAAGGCCATGGTGCAAGAGAAGGAGGCGCGTCTGAAGGAGACAGTGAGGATGATGGGTCTGCAGGGCGTCACCTACTGCCTGAGCTGGTTCATCAGCATCCTTGTGCCGCTCAGCATCAGCGCCCTGCTCCTCACCCTCATCCTCAAGGTGATTCCCAAACACTGATTCACAACGATTCACAAGTGGTGATTCAGAAACACTGACTCATGTCACTGCACTGAGTCAGTTTAGTGATTCATACGTATTGCTGAACTTAAATGATTCACTGAATCATTTTAGTGATCCATATATAATCAATTTATATAATTTATATTCATTCACTGATTCATGTAACTGAATAAAATGATTCACTGAATTATTGCAGCAGTTCACTTCATGAACTCGTAGCGACAGACATGAGTTATTCACTTCACTGAGGAACATTCACTGAAAGTAGTGAAGTAAAAGGACTTTATTCAAAAAGTTTTAGGAAGGAAATTGATACTCTCTCGCCTTGCAGGTTTCCTTCAAAACAGGAAAAACTGATGGCATCATCCATTTTGAGCAGTAAAGGATAATGCAAAAATGGCAGCAGTGTGAAGTTATTCATGCACATGTTTCTGTTTGAAATGAACTCTGCAGGAGGGGCAAGTCTTGGAAAACGAGAGGAGATGAACATCTGGTGCCCAGTGTTGGCAGAACCTGGGATGAGTCACTTAAATTTGTCATCCTGGAGACAAAACGGTTCTCCTGAGCAGAAGAAGTAAAAAAAAAAAAAACATAGAGCCAGTCGACAGAAAAGATTCGAGTCCCTCCTATGCCTCAGTGAATGTCTAAACAGCAGTAAAGAAATGCAGAGTGATCGACAAGGGGATGAGTCATGAGTTTAAGAACGCCTCAGGAACCAGGCTATCTTAGATAATAAGCTCTCCATGCACATGTTTAAGTGCAAGGTAATTAAACTCACTTCCTGGTATCTCCCCTTGAGACTCACAATGCATTTCACTTATGCCATCGCCAAGAACTCATGGTCCTGTCATGTGGTGCATCCTACATCATCTATCTATCTATCTATCTATCTATCTATCTAGACATGTCTGTCTGTCTGTCTGTCTGCCTGCCTGCCTGCCTGTGTCAAGCAAACCTTAATCAATGTGGCACAGAGGCTTGTTGAAGCTTTACTGTAACATGTTGTATGGAAAATCTATATTGATTATAACTTTACCTCTGTGCCATTTTGATCCTTATAAACAATATGTGTAGTGTTTTGTAGTGTGAGTTCTCAGAAACACTTTACTTGGATAATCCACCTATGTTGAGATTCAAGTTAGGTATGTGAAACCACATTAACCAAACTCATCCCCTACCCTTACCATAACCATACCTTTTAACAGTGTGTTAGTGGTACGTTGATAATCTGAGCTTCTGTAGATGGTCTAAAGGGGACTCTACAAGTGAAGTGTAACTGAGTTTTTCACTGTGCGAAACCTGTGATCAAAACATCTATGTAGAACCTGTTTTTATTTCTACAAGCCTCTCCTTTTAGATGCTTTTATAGATAGTCTAGAAAAGCCTCTCCTTAAAAAGACCGTATAGATATTCTTGGTTAACACATTTCCTTTATCACAAAAATCAACTTTGACCTGTATAACTTCCTGTTTTCTGAGCCAGTATGGGAATGTGCTGAGGTATAGCGACCCGTCAGTGATCTTCGTCTTCCTGTTGGTCTTCTGCCTGGCCACCATCATGCAGAGCTTCCTCATCAGTGTGTTTTTCAGTCGGGCGAATCTGGCAGCCGCCTGTGGGGGCCTCATCTACTTTGTGCTCTACCTGCCGCACTCGCTCTGTTACGCGTGGAGCGAGCAGATGACCTTCCCCATGAGGATTGGTGCGGTGAGTTATGAGTTCCACCAAAGTTTCTTTTGAGCCATCTCTGGTTCCACATTTTGCCCTTTTTCACCAGCAGAGAACTGGTTCCGTTCTGGTTCAGAATTTTGAAACAAACATCATTTTCCCCTCTGAATCTAAGTGGATGTGTCATTTTACAGTTCAGTTACAGTATGTTCACAACACCCTCTTGTTGATAATGTATCCTTGGTTCTGTTCAAAATTGGTGGAAATGCGGGCTGGTTTGCTAAATAGCACCAAGGTGCAAAGAATTCTAAACTGAACCGGTTCAAGAGCCAGTTCTCGGTTGGTCGAAAAACGCCCAGGGAGAGTTTACCCATTTATATTCATGTTTCCAGAATGCATTGTATCATTCAATTTGTGTTTAAATACTCCATGTTCTGGTCTGAATGAATGGAAAAAATATTGACGTCAAAAATATTGATACTCTAACAGTGAACTACACAACTGTGTGAATGTGCTAATTTGTTTGTGACAATAACAAACAATAACAAGTCCAGTCTGGAACAGGTGATTAGGCCTGTCAGATCATGTCACCAGCCATCCATATGTGGACTTCTCAAACACCCCCCTGATTAAATAAAGGAAAAATAAAAAATAAAAATATACAAGTTCATTATACAGCAGCTGTTTGTTGTTTGGTTTGTTTGTTTGTTTTTTCTGAAAACCAACATGGTATGTGACAGCAGAAAAGTAGCAAACTAATTCTGAATCAGACTACTATGCATTTACTGCAATACAAATGCTTTGTATGCTGGTTTGACCCGTATCTAAATAATTTTGCTTAGCTACCCAGTGGCTTTTTTCAGTGGCTCCCATGAACAGTTTTTTTTTTTTCCTGTTGCCTTGTATTTTGCTGTGAGCACTTAATAGCAGCATTCAAGCTAGTATGCTTTTGATTGAGATTTCAATGTTTTTTTTTGGTTGTTTTATGTGGTGACACATTGTCCATCTGACAGAGGTTAATGGTTTAATAACAAAAGGAAAGAAATCCAGAAATACTTCTTGATGGGGTTTAACATGGGGACATGACACCCCACTTTGTAAATTATGTTTTAACAAACTATTATTATTTTCACATTTTAAATGTGGCAGGCCTAATTATCTCCATGCATTTTACTTCATTTTATTCCGACATGTAAATTACAACGTGTTCCAGCTCTTCCACAGACAACCTCATTTCATTGCCTCCACCACAAATGAAGGTTTAATTCCAGTGCTTCATCAATTACCCTCTAGACGTACAGATCAATTTGAATTCAATTTACCAGAGACGTGCAATTCTCTCATTGTCATGGCAACACTGTGGTTTTACACACAAGCCTGGTGATGACCCGTCTCTAGAACAATGTCCTGCTCTTTTTTGGATGAAAAAAAAGTAATAAATACCACCCTTGGACTCCATTTCCCATAGTCACCCATCAAAATGACCTTTTTATGTGGGATGTGGGTAATCTGTCCTGCAGGGTGTCTTTTCCAAAGATGCTGGCAGTAATCTTCATTGCCAGGCTAGACATGGAAACTTCTAGAACATTTTTCACACTTGCTGTGTGCTGCCATCACCTGGATTAGTGTGATGCAGAGGTCTTCCTCTGGTCTTGGGCCAGATATGTGGGTAGTTTCACAATCAGGGTGAGCACTTCAATCTTTTATAGAAAATTAGACTTGATTGCAGAATTGCCAATGACTAGTCACTGTTTAACATTTAAATTGTATGTCCATCTCTAAAAGCATAACGTGCGCACATCCAAGAACAGGTGCTAGATAAAAAAAGTATCGCCGTAGAAAATATCAAGGAATATCCGCACACTAGCTCCCCTTTTACTTGTTTATTTAGAATAACATCAGAACACCTTCGAAATAAACAACTGAAAGGGGCACTAGTGTGTGGATATGTCCATCTCTTAAACATCTATGGTTTTCTTTTCGGTTTCTGCAACTCTGTCTCTTGCATGACTCCTGTCCATGTCATGGTATGAATGCAGAGAAATATGCACACACACACACACACACACACACACACACACACACACACACACACAAGCACACACACACACACACACACACACACAGACATACACACACACGCACACACACACACACGCACACACACACACACGCACACACACACACACGCGCGTGCACACACACACACACACTGTTTACTTTCAACACACACACACACACACACACACACACACTCACATAAACACACACACACGCACATTGTTTACATTAAACACACATGCGCACACACAGACATACCCACACACACACACACACACAAGAGTTTAGAGTGCCTCTCCCTATAAGCAGCCCTGCCTATTGTTGCTACAGATGAATAGGCCTCTCTCTCCATTTGCATGATCTATGGTCTCATTGCATGGGCTGACAAACACTGCATTCCTATAGTTTATTTTCCTGCTTATACATACATACACTATCACACACAAAAACACACACACACACACACACACTTGAGAGTCTTATTGTTTATGTGCCCTGCATATAAATTGTATTGTATACACACACACACACGCACGCACACACACTATACATACACATACCTGGGAGTCTTATTTGTTTATATGCCCTGCATATATACACTGCCACACACACACACACACACGCACCTGGGAGTCTTATTAGTCTCAACCTAATCTGCATCTCTTCCATCACACACACTGTGTCTGACTCTTGATGTTGCTTGTGTTTGTCTTTCATAATCTGCCTTTATGTTGTACGCACATTTGCGTTCAAATGAATAGCCAATAAAGTGAATTTCAGTTTGTCAAAGCAGTCACAAGGACTCCAATGCATCTGTGCTGTGTAATGTGCCATTGTTGCCTCTGGTGTGTTGTTTGGGACCAACCATTCTCTCAGGTCTGTGTTGTGTTTGTAAAATCGGTTTGATTGGCAGATATCTCACACACACTTTTGTGTCTCCAGACTGTTTGTGTTTGCTCTCGTGGTTACTGGAGAGTGTTTTGGAATTCTGCCTGACTGCTAAACCAGTCCCAGAATCCGCCAGTTCACCACCTGTCAATCAATCAGGCCATTTCAGAGGGGTCACGGAAAGGTCATCTCCTAACCTTCTCATTATCACTCAGTGATTGGTCCAGACACAGCTTGGATGATACAATTAAATGTGTGTGTGTGTGTGTGTGTGTGTGTGTGTGTGTGTGTGTGTGTGTGTGTGTTTGCATACATGTACAGATTTGTCTGTGTGTCTGTTTGTGTGTCATGGTTTTTTGTGTCTGTCAGGGGAAGTAGGTGTGTGTGAGACAGGGACAGGAATAGATACTTTGTGTGTGTGTATCCTCTTTTTTTGTGTAGGATGGTAGTTGCGCATGAGACAGGGAGATGGATAACTGTCTGTGTATATGCAAGCATGTGTGTGTGTTGACACAGACAATGATAGCCCTTTGTCTTCGTCAAGACTGGGGGCATTCACTCATATAAATGTTTATATATCTCTCTTTTCAAAGCAACACAATCACTTCGAATGGGGCAGAAATACTGAAATACACACGACTAGATTCCAATAGCATTTAAGACAGGGGTCTCAAACACCCGGCCCGCGGGCCAAATCCGGCCCGCGTTTGGCCCAATTCCGGCCCGCGACGTATGTCAAAATAATAATGTAATCCGGCCCTTGAGGCTATGTTTAATTGCGACAAACAAAGATACTGATTAAAGTAGACGATAGATCCAAGTACGGTGACAAATCTCATTTGTAGCCTACTCTGCTCCACTATGTGCTAGACATCCAGAGCTTGATTCAAACCCAAAATCGCTGCGCAAAGTTGTCAGGAAATACTTGTATTACACGCGAGAAACACAAAGACGTGCATTTGTAATGACGCGGAAGCGATGCAGGCCATAGTTTTGCACAAATTGAAGCAGAAATGGGCCTACACCTAATGTTGAAAAACGTTCACGTGTGATGAAGTCTTAGGTAGGCTATGTTATTCACCTATTCTGATTCTGAAGGAGAATATCCTTATTATGATCGATCGTCTATTGACAGTGATAGTCACAGTGCGTCTGTGAATGGAGGTGCGTCTTTGTGTGTACGACGGTGTCCACTAAGCATACCATGCTTATTTTAACCCTCTGCCCAACATAGCTTGGAGGTTGCAGTGGTAATCGTGATGAAAGTGTCCGTAATGGACGTGGTACAGACAGCAGGGCTAGTAGAAACAGGGCTCTAAAGAACTACAAAGTCACCCGCAATATGATGCGAACTTCTGGGTACTTAGATTACCCGCGATAGGAACTGATTTGACCAGAATACTTTATTGTAGGCCTTGTGGTTTAGTAATACATCACTAAACCATACATCTTAGGTGTTGGTATACATCTTAGGTATTTTCCTGTTAATTTGTTATGTGGGTAATATGACAAAAAGGAAAGTAAACCTGCTCAAATATGTTCATCCAGTATTTACTGAAAGGTGCATAATTTGAGGTGCTTGCCATCCAGTGATGGGTACATTTACCCCCTTCATAAACTTTTGTTTATACTCAAAGATTTTTACATTTACAGTAGGACTTTATCTCTGACCACTTTTAAGCCATGGCCTTTTGAAATTTTGATATAAAAATCCAATGGTGTTGCTTTCTTAACCCTGACACCTAGTTTGCCAGGTTTAAAAAAGTTATGAGAGGAAAATATTTTTATTTGGTGTGAAACACACACATACCCGTTTTTATGCTTTTTGTTTGTTTTATAATTTGTATTAATATTTATTTTATCATTATTTTATTTATAAGCTAAGGTTGCTAGCACAGGTGTCTAAAACTAGATGAAAACACGTGCACTTTCTGTTTGCAGTTTTGTGTGGTATTTGAAAAAAAGAACATTGCATTTTCAGAAATAGCCGGCCCTCCAATCAGAGGACGTTGGCAGAATTGGCCCCCAGCTCATTTGAGTTTGAGACCCCTGATTTAAGATATATGTTTGTTCATTTAGCAGACGCTTACATCCAAAGCGAAAGTAACATTCACATGGGGGCAGCCGTAGCCTACTGGTTAGGGCTTCGGACTTGTAACCGAAGGGTTGCCAGTTCGATCTCCGACCCAGTAGGAAAAATGTGGGAGGGGAAGTGGTTGAGCACTGCTCTCCCATGCCCACATCCACAGCTGAAGTGCCCTTGAGCAAGGCACCTAACCCCTCACTGCTCCCCAAGCGTCGCTGTAGCAGGCAGCTCACTGTCAGTGGCGGACCGTGCGTTCAGTGGTTAGGCCTTCAATGATGACTATTTTTTGACAAAAATAATAATAGGGGGACGTTACGAGGGAGATTTTTTTTTTTTACATTTCAGAATATTCGTTACACAAACAATTAATGCTCCGATTGCTTATTGGTTAACAGATCATCCTCAGCAGCAAAGTAGGCTGCTAGGCTATTTATTTACCACCCATATTCACAAGTACATTATAAACTGCTGCCTGCTGCTGTCCAGTAAAGACGTGCAATTTAGTCCATGTCATATTGAAAGTGAACACCAAGTGTACTCAAGTATGGGTTTGTGCAGACTACTTTGAAATATTTAGGCTATCGGTTGCCTAATTTATGTTCATGACTCGCATGCACATATAGCACTGCCACCGGTCTACAATGATGTGTCCAAACCATTTAGTAGTTTAATCTGACATCAGCAAACTTGCTTACTGTGGCTCTCCTATTTAGCTGTAGCTCTAACGTTAACGTTACAGTGCAACTGTTCTAGGTGCCGCGCTGCTCTGAACGTGGAACTACAGTAGGCTATCCTACAGTGTTTGCCAAGCGTAGGCTATTTCGCGGTAGGCCTACACTATGAGAAAAGGTCTCAACAGAAAATGATTAAAAAAAAAATGTCACAGCACACCACCATGCTATTAAACATATAAGTCACCAGATGTATTGCCGTATATCTATGTGTATTGCCCTAATGCTGCTGCTTGTTGGCTATTTTAGAATGTCTGATGGTCTGATTTCACCAATAATTTCCACAAAACTCAGAGAGATAAAAAGTCAGACTAAACTAGCAGGGCAGGGAACCAAAGACAAATGACAGTTTTCACATAGATGCCGATCCAGACATCTTCACCAAAGCGACCAACTCCAACACAACTTCAAGCTAGACTAGCCTACAGTAGAGTAACCAAGCAGACACTGCAGTATGCAAGCAGCACAAAAACAGTTTTTTTTATATAGAAAAGGGCCAGATAACAAGCATCTATAGTACTACTGTACTACAAGTAGTGATGGGCAAATGAAGCTTTGGTGAACCACTAAACCACAGCAGTGTGAAGCTAGCAACACTAATGAAAAAAATCCAATATGGCTGCCACATGTAGATTTTTCAACATAAAAGTCCTTACCCAAACCAGTATATGTAACCAAAAAAATTGGTTTCCTAAGGACTTTTATGTTGAAAAATGTATGTGTGGCGGCGGTCTTTTTGCTTTTCGCTAGGTTCACACTGCTGTGGTTCAGTGGTTGACCAAAGCTTCATTTGGCCATCACTAACTACAAGTCTATGTTATCAAATAAACATGAAACAAAACTGACCAATTCCTGCATACAGTAGGTTACCAGCTACGTGCAGAGCTAGCTGACGTTATGTGCATCTTGCTAACATGTAGTCCAGCTGACACTGTAACGTTACATTAGCCTATATTATTTTGCTTAATGAAGGCGTATCAATATATATTTTTTAAACAAAAACGGTCATTTTACTGTTCATAACTATAACCATAGTCATGTCAGTGTGACATGTACTTTTCCAGTGAATGTCTGTCTGTCTGACTGACAGAAGTTGCTCACAAAGTTCATCACATAAAACAGACAGAATTTGTGATGAACGGTTCCGGGTATTCTTTTCGAACTTTGCAGGCCCAACTGCAGTCAGACCTGCCTACCTCGCCATAACAGGTCGATTTGATTGGCTAATCAGTCAGATGTAGCCACCAATCAAGCCGAATCCAAACATATGATTTCTAATGGTTGCTTAGGTACCGAAAACGCAGTGATTCCTTGTGAAGGCCTGATGCGGGACTTAACAAGAGAAGACGTGCGATTGGATAAAAATGTATCGCACCCCCTCACTATTTGTTCACACAATCTGCCAATCAAATCACATATCGGACAGCGGTGGGATATCAGTAGCCAAGAACGATCGGGGAAAGAGAAGCAGAAGCAAATAATAAATGCTAAAGTACAATGTTATTAAAGACACTATTATTTTTCATTCGTTTGAAAATAGTTAGGCCTTCAGAGAAGGCTTTGAAGGCCCTGACGGTCCGCCACTATATATATATATATATATATATATATATATCCAGACTACAGTGCAGAGGAGACCTTAGGAATAATTACTACTGCATCAATCAATAGAAAGACCCCATAATTGGGGGGTACTGCTCCTTCACTTCTTCTATGACCATCATGGTCCCCTACCATATCAATCCCCACCATGATCAAGTGCAACTCACACAAGGTCTAAATACAGTATGCGACAAACTGATAATCAGTACTAGGCTACAGAATATCTCATCGTTCTTATATATCAACATATATATATATATATATATATATATATATATATATATGTCGTATCCCTGCGGCCTGCTCACGGCTTTCATCCTGTGCCTCTCCTGTCTGCTGAGCACCCCTTTCCTTAACACATATGAACAGTGTATAAAACCTAACTGCACCTACACTTTTAATGTAATTGTTTGTAGATCTTAGTGTTAATATTTCCTTCTTTTAGCACCAAAAAAGTGCCTGATGTCTGTGTGCCCTTTCCTTCTCCTCATAGTGTCTCTTTGAATAAAATAAAATCCTAATTTTATTAAGATAGTATCAGGGTTCTCAGATTAAGCTACATTTATCGAGCTAAAAATATAAAATAATAGAATGTAAAAACAATATTAACCAATTAAAAACACATTCAAATACTAGCACATACTATTTAGCCTAGGCTACTTGGGTCTTTTTGTTTCCACAGGTTTCACTGATGTTATGGAGCCTAGGCTTAGCTACATCAGACCCTCTTGTGCATACTGGTACTATAAAAACACAGGATCTGTGCCAAACTAATTTCAAAAGGGCACAATCATTTATTCAAGATAAAATTAGAATAATCATAGGCTATGGAGTTCATCTCCTTAGAAATGACAATCGATTTTACCTCACCACAATGTAAAGCTTGATTTAAATAGAGAATTAGCCTATTTTGCTAACTAACCTTGGTAACTAACCAAGGTCCACTTTACTAGCCTCAGTGGGTAAGTAGCAGGTAAATAGCCAGTAATTCAATGTATGAAGACGTGACATGAGCTATGAAAAAACAAAACACGTTTATAAATGAAGGTTGTAAAATAACACATTTTCAACAAGCTAGACGTCAGCTAGCAACTTACATTTACCCATGCACGTCAGCAGCAAACCGAATTTAGCCTACTGGAGGAATTTACCTAGCGTTTTGTCATTCAATGTTGACACTTGCTTGTGAAGTTAAAGTCGTTCTCTATCTCAGTTGCTTCTAGCGCCACGGTGGTTAAAAATGGTACGGTCCACTGTCTGAAATCGCTTTACATTAAAATGTTCCTATGGTGAAAATAGGAGTTGACTTGTATTGTAACTGTAATGATATTTTTTCACAATATCAGAACAATTATCTGACCCCCCAAAAACTGATATTTCTGTCTCTTTGGGGGGTACTGGGTCTTCATTGGGGGGTATAGTACCCCCCAGTACCCCCTGTAATTCGAACTATGCATAAGAGTATAAGAGTGCCGGAATGACAAGTTCTGGTCAAAGTGTGACAGGAGGAGAAAGTGGTAGAGGAGGGAAGAGAGGGAACGGCAATCAGTTTCACATTCATGTGCAGTGGTCTGAATGAGGTGGCAGAGGAGATGAACACTATGACAGGGTAATGATTAGAGACCCCAGTGATGAGACAGATTAATGTTTGAGTTCCTCTAGAATCTCTCTCTACGTGAACATGGTGTGTGTGTGTGTGTGTGTGTGTGACATGTGAGCCTGAGTCTGTGAATGAGTTGTATCAAGCTCACACTGCTTCGGGTCTTTCATGCACTGACAAGATCACTATGAAACCACTGGAAATGTAAAAATGATAGGGAATTGAAGTGATCTTTTTTTCGGATATGTTTTTGGGTCAGGGGGCTGAAAGCCATTCACATCCCTGACAGATTAGATTTAGCACCTGTTGAATGGCCAAGCCAAGACTAATAGATGGTTGAAAACATGTGAAATGTCTGATGTGCGAAAAAAAATAAAAAAATAAATGCCAAAACGGAACTCATGCCACATTTCCAATAATCATTCATATGTTTTCACACACACTTTTCCTATGAACGTTTCGTTTCATCTGAACTTTTTTTATCAGGCAGTTAGCATTTAGGAGGCTTTCCATCAGCATAGTAATCTGCATACTGTCACAAGCTTTAGCCATAATACTTCTTTCTTATCTTCAAACGTGTTCTTAAGTGACACCGCAAAACATTATTGCACGGTGCATGTGCTGTTGGATCCCAAGTGGAAAGGGACCTTTGTTTTGAGAAAGAAAAAAAAAAGAGACTTTTATTTTGAAGAGGGAAGTAAAGACTTTACAGTTCTCATGCCAGAAAGGAGGCAGTGCAGAGTTATCTTCAAGCACATGTAGTGAGAAGCTGTGAAGTTGAGCTGAGAAGCACATGTTGAACTGTTGTTAATGATAGTGAAGTGTGGAAAGACTTAACTTGCTGGGCATTTCCAGGTATGCTACTGGTAGGATGATGGTTTGATGTTAATATATTTCAGTAGTGTAATGTTAAATGCAAATTTTGTTGGTAAGAGTGCTAAAGTTAATGTAGCTAATTTCTAACTGCCTTGTGCTCATGTTAGCTCATGTAATAGCATGATAGTAGTAGCATGGGAGTAAAACCACGTAGTGACTGCTTTTGTAGTAGTGTTGCATAGTTAAATGAATGTAAGGTTAAGGAGAACTTTATATTTGTTTGTATATTTGAAGGTAGGCAGTTTTTAGTAATTGCTGTATTTTGTGTTTTGTTTTCTCTTTTCTTGTAAAGGTTTTCAACCTGACATAGTCTGACATAATCTGATGTATACTGACTTAAAAATCTAACTAATAACAAGTCATAATTGAACATGAGAAGCTAACTAAATAAAACAAAGAAGAAAGATTAAAGAAGAAGACGTGTGAGTTGATTCCAACTGATGTAACCCTGTTGATGACCAAGGCCTTTTTCAAGTTTGGGCAGAAGTGAAGTAGAAAATCCCCTGAGAACTTGACAGTGCAACAATCTAATCTTAAATAATTACAATTATTTATGTCTTTGTGTGGTATATAGCCTACTTGCGATGCTTACATGCAGATGTCAAAGTGTTTCTATTTTCGTATTGATGTGAATTAATGTGTAGATCCGAAGTTTAAATGCGAAGCCTAGCTGTGACGTGTTATGCCCCCTGCTAGGGTCAGGGAACTATAACAAAGCTAAATAAAGCAAGGGCAAAACACGGCAGACAACGGTGGATTAATGTGAAAATAATCAATAATTTATTATAATTAAACTAGGCAAAAATTAACATTCAAAACAATATCAAGCCACGGCCAGAAGGCCGCAAAAACGAAGCCAGAAGGCCAAAAACGAAGCCGCCCAATTTCCAGGCCTCTATCCCAGACTCTCACTCTGAGAGGGACTGGAGACCTGGACGTAGTGTGGGCAAGAGCGGAAGCGGAGCACGAAGCAGTCACCTGACATCACCGTCAAATTAGAGGATATTTCAGAACTATTGACGTGGACAGCTCCCCTTAAAGCTGCAGTTGGCAAGTCTGACAGATTGAGGGGACTTGCCAAAATTTTGAATGTTTACAAATCTCATGCCCCTCCCCCACTACCACCGAGCACCCTCTCATCGAGTTTGTGCTTGTCAGTGCGCACCAGACTGCACCAGACTGTGATTGACAGTCAGATCTCAAACAGCCCTGCTCTGATTGGACCAGAAGAACTGGGAGCTGTGGATTTTTACAAAACAAATAACAGGCTTTAGGTGGAGGTAGAAGTGCGGGGTTTTTTTCTAAAACCGGCTGATTTATGTTGTTCTGTCGGAGCATAGTGTTGGTTTCAGTGAATGTAATCAAAAAAAATTTGCAAACTGCAGCTTTAAGAGCATCTTATGAGCAGTGCGTGTGTTCACACTATGAGCATGTTTGGGAAACAGTCGAAAAAAACAAACGAACCATCGTAAGATGAATCGTAGAAAACCTTCGTAAGAGTGTGTCTCCATTGTTTTCGGGAGAATGGGCCCAGATCACTACACTGACCTCTAGGGGCACACAGGTCATTATGGCCTTACAACGTACAAATATTTTTGGGGCATCACAGCCAAAGTGAGGGGCAATTGTGTTAGTGGTGAAGAATAAGTGCTAAAGCCCAGGGAAGACTGTTTGTGTTTGTGTTTTAATGTGTTTGTGGTAAACAACAAACACTTCTGATGTGTTTGCCCTCAACGTTACTATGAATGCAATTTCAAAACTGTTCTCTTATCAAAGTGTGGTCATACTTATCTTAGGTGGTTTTCTTTCTGTCTTACATATACACACACACACACATACTGTACACACACACAGAAAGAGAGAGATAGAGAGAGAGAGAGAGAGAGAGAGAGAAATCCATGTTCACCCCATCTGTGTGTTGAAAGCTCTCTTTGGCACCACACTCACATCACCTCCACCCTGATATTAATCCCCCTTCCCCATTGCAGAGTCTACTCTCCTGCGTGGCCTTTGGCTTCGGCTGTGAGAAATTCGCGAAATACGAGGAGCAAGGCATTGGCATCCAGTGGCACAACGTGGCCCGAAGCCCTGAGGGCGACCGCTACAGCTTCATCGTGTCCATCGCCATGATGCTGGTTGACGCCCTCATCTACTGGGTGCTCACCTGGTACATAGAGAACATCTATCCAGGTGAGTCAGCCGACTTGGGTGGGTGATCAAAACACTCAGACGGGGATCACACTGACCAGCTGCAAGCGGCAGGTTTACCTATTGTTCTCTATACTATGGTTTTGCAGCTGAATGGTGGCAACGCTGGCGTAACGCTAGCGTTGAACAAGCTGAGCGTTGAACTTAGTTCAACTTTCAAACCGCAATGTGAGTGTATTCAATTGTCAGTTAAGGCAAACCGTTTGTGTTACCATAGGAATGAGATAGAACTTATTATGGTCTGAGCGTTGCGTTACGCTTGCCCCTGGCCAATGTTATCCCCGCCTTAGACTCAGATTAGGGTTCGATTAGGGCAACACCATGGGACCTCATTTGAACCCGCCGCATAATATGAATGATGACGTTCACACATAAACTATAAAGATAACGACATGAAGAACGATATCGTTGGGGATCAATTTCAGAGCGATTTTCAGAACAAAAAAAAGATAGCCAATCAGAACCGATCGAATTTTAACCGTCACATTCATTAACACATGGAGAGACTTTGTTTATCGTTGTTCAGTGTGAACGCTTTTATCGTTATGGTTATAGTTATCATTATCGTTCTTGGTGTGAATAAGCCTTTACACACAGTGAGAACAAGCGATTTCATCTAGAGAAACATGGTAATATCTACAAATGTCATGGAAATGGTGTGACTAAAGGCCCATTCACACCAAGAACAATAACGATAACGATAGCTATAAATAAATATTGTTCTCGTTAATATAAATGACGACGTTCACACATAAACTATAACGATAACGACGTGAAGAACGATATCGTTGGGGATCACTTTCAGAACGATAAAAAGCTAATAGCCAATCAGAACCCATTGAATTTTGACTGTCACATTCATTAACACAAGGAGAGACTTTGTTTATCGCTGTTCAGTGTGAACGCTTTTATCGCTATGGTTATAGTTATCGTTATCGTTATCGTTCTTGGTGTGAATAGGCCTTAAGGGAATTCGTGTAAGTTATTGAGAACTGCCTTGTCTGTGTGCTGACCCACCAGTGTTTGTGTGTGGTGTGGTATTATATAGTATAAATGCACAACAGGCAACCTTTCGACCCTGCTGGGTCTTCTTCAGGCAAAATTTTTGCTTGAAGAAGACCCAGCAGGGTCGAAACGTTGCCTGTTGTGCATTAAATATATGGGAGTCAAAAGCAGTGTTGCGGACATTATATTTTTTCAATTGAGTAAGTTTTTCTTTTGTCCTGCACCTGCCAGAAGGTGGGATGTGCACACATTAACTGTTTGCTAAACATTATATGGTATCAACTTAACAGCATTTTGTCCAGTAATTGAATCAGCAATAGTTTATGCTGGAAGGTAGTAACCCATTGCATGGCGCATTGCGTGCCGTATCAATCAGAGCTCTATGTCGTTTTTATTTGCCTAGAAATTGCTGCAAACTCATTTTGATGATACTGACTTGGCAAGAGATGGGCGTCTTTGACATTGCTGATGCACTGTGTACTGAACATGAGCCTTCTTGTCTTAGTACCGTCTTAGTGCTACATGAGTACCCAGTATCTTGAATATTAATGACATGGCATATAAACACCAATTTCCACATTCTGTTACTTTATAGATAAGATAAAAATGCATCTGCAGCTATCAGCTTTACATAGCTAAATATAAGGCTAAAAATGTCATTAAACAGTCTATTCTGTGGTTGTATGAAGAGTTTTGCTTTTTGATCCTTCACAACATAAACCTGAAAACAAAATAGAAGAGGGCAAGTAAAACATAATGTATTTATTTTCTTGTTTAATTTCTATTCCATATTTTACAGTAAGAATCATGCCCTTATAATATGATGTTCAGTTACAGCACTGCCATACTTTACTATTTTTATCACTCCACTTAACCAAAGTACTTAGATGTAATTAGGTGTACTGTATGTTACCAGGCAACAGAAGAAAGAAGTATACTTTTGTTGACATTTGTACAAAAAACAAAAACAAAAAAAAGTTGTGAAAAACAATATTGGCTAAACCTATGGAGCCTTGGACGTGATGGAGAGGGAAATAATGGATGTGGGAAATGATGGACTATCCAGATTGCAGAACTACACCCTAAAGTTAATCCAGTAACAAAAAGCAAATACAACTCCACCTTCTTCAGACTGCATCCCAAACACTAGTGTCGCTCAAAAAAAAATATGACATGAAAGAGGCAACATTTGTAGGCTATCTGCTAGGGTTTTGCAGAGCTTGTCAGGTAGCAAAAAAAAAATATTGCAGATGTTGTTGCATACTCTGATTGGATATCAACTCAAAGTTACATCGGAGTTGGAGTTCTATTCAGGGGCGTGCAGAGACCTTTGAAGGGGCAGGGACTCAAATTTAAAAAAAAAGGGTACATGGAACAAAATTTTCAGAAAACGTGTTAACTTTATTTAAAACTTAATTTTGATTACAACCCAATAGAGAATACATAGGCTACATGCAAATTATATCAAAATAGCTAGAAAAGATACACACAATTTGAATGGTGTAAACTGGAACTTAAGTTTTACATTCCCTAGCCTATAAAGCTTTAATCATCTGAACCTGAGCTGGACATTTTTTTTTTTTTTTTGCATTTAAATTCTAGCATTATGCTATTTCAATGATGATGGTGGGACAGGCTATTATATGGTTTAGCAATTTGCAAAGTAGTCTAATGTACTGATAAACATTTTATAAATGTACATATTTATTCATTATGTATCAAGAAGAATGGGTGTAAATAGCAGACAGAGCTGTAACACATTTTTCTAATTTCTCTCCTTGGTTCTGAAAATTTAATAGGAGTGCATGTACTGTAAGCCTACTGTAGCCAGGGCACAGACAGATAGGTCTTTTCAGTTTTCATTATAGTCTATTGTCTACACAGAGATCATAGGCTATAAGTCTACATCTTATTGATTAAATTGAAAGCTAATTTTAATAGCCTAGAAATCTAGACGCACCCTAGCGGCAACAAATATGTTATTGCCTAGTCTGGCTTGTCAGGCTATAATTTTGCTGTGCGTGTGGCCACTGAGTGAAATGACGCATAATGTAGCCTACTTTAAACAGAGAACGACGTGTGGAGTTGGGTTAGTTAAACAACTACAGTAGCCTATGTCGTCGGCTTATGACGATTTAGAAAAGGTTTGCCTACTCTGTTTTATGAACTAGGTCTACTAACCTAAGCTACTATAACATAGTAGCCTAACCTAAACAGAATATGTTATGAACGTTCAGCCTTAGATTTTCGAAGCTGCCAGGTTATTGAAATGGATTGACCATGACATGGTTAAAACGGGTTTGATAGCCTACTTCATTGAACATGAAACAACTTTAAACATTTTATTCTCTATCTCTAAGCTGAATACTATTGCATGTTCAGATAGGCTAACTGCCAAGTGACCTTACCGTGCTCCCAAACGTCTCCTGCAGCACTGTGCCTGCGTGCACCTTCTGAGAGTTCACTGAATGTATGACGTCACGGATTGGTGGCCGCAAGGCATTTCAATTAACACAGAAAATTTTTATTTTTGTACATTTCTAATTTCACAAACTATTAATGAGACATTTTAGCGAATATTCACGTTGGAACTAGCGGAAGTATTACAAATTTTAAAAAGTAAAAAACGGGTCTTGTCAATAGGGCACTTGGACATCAAAGGGGCAAAAGGGCAGGTGCTAGAGCCCCTGTAGCCCCCCTTATCTGCACGTGCCTGGTTCTATTGTGTGTTGCCATGGTGAAGGTGTGTGTCTGTTAACTTCTCACAGTGAGATGTAACGAGTACAAGTTATAGAAACCAGGTGACATTCTATATAACAATTTCTCACATAAGTGACTGGTGCAAATCTATGAAAGCCTACAGCTCCGTAATATCTGTTGACAACAACATGTTGTTGCTAAGCGATACTTGTTATACTTGTCCCTCTCCTCTTCAATAGGTCAGTATGGCATCGCTAAGCCATTCTACTTCCCCTTTACCCGATCCTACTGGTTTGGCTCAGCATCCACCTCTGAGCTGGGCACAGAGTTGGAAGACCCGGAGGACCATAAAGGTACAGTTATTGTAATGACTATTAAAATGAATGTCTATCCTGCTTGTGTACGCTACCTACTGTTTTGGACATCCTACCATGACACATGA
The DNA here is from genome assembly GCF_018492685.1 of Alosa sapidissima. Taxonomy (NCBI): domain Eukaryota; kingdom Metazoa; phylum Chordata; class Actinopteri; order Clupeiformes; family Clupeidae; genus Alosa; species Alosa sapidissima. The sequence goes on from NC_055974.1 coordinate 22,863,699, forward strand.
TAGGCTATTTGGAGCCAATGTCGCACACACATAGGTATTTTGGCTATAGCCTACTTCTACTGTCCTGCTTATGATTTCACAAAGGACGGCGGGCAGAGTGTCCCATTCGTACCATAAAGGGATGTTGATTTATTTGCTGATAGAGCAAATCATTAATTAGATCCTTAATTGAACGCTGTTGCATGCAATTGATGTATTCAAATTCACCTCCCCAGAGAGGTCTCGCCCGTTTCTATGTCTCCGCCTTGACATAGCTTTTCCCGAAAATGACGATACGGGATGTTCGGTCGTCTATGACGATACGGGAAGTTCGGGAGAGAAGCCTTTAAGATATGGAGACATTGCTGCCAAACTTGGGGCCCTAGAGAGCTACTAGCACATACCACATTTACGAAACTAAATGACAAAACATTTTGATCATAACTCAAGATGGAATCCTTTTCTTTCATTCTAAAGAGAACTACCACACACACACACACACACACACACACACACACACACACACACACACACACACACACACATGCCCACTTTAAAAAAAACAGCTCTTGAAAATTCTTCATGTCGCATT
>NC_055974.1:22866769-22876769 GCF_018492685.1 Alosa sapidissima
TGTTGAATTTGTTATTACCCAGTGTGCTTTGTTGAATGGTCTCAATGTTTTATTGTTTTATTTCATGTGAATACTTAGCCTACTAGAGGAGTAACTTATTTCAAGTAGGCTAATGCAGTTGCAGGAAGTGTGCATTTAGTTTTCATGCTTATTGTGTTTCCACAACCATGTTAGTGAGTAAATCTACTAAAATTGCCACCATCTTGGTGAAGTGTGATGTGTAAGATCAGAAAGCAGAGGTTGACTTTAGAACAGTAGATAGTTAGATAGATAGATAGATAGATACTTTATTGATCCCCAGGGGAAATTCAAGAAGCCTAGTCAGTGTATTTTCATAGCACATAATAGCGCGGGCGTAAGGCATCGACAATTGATCGTGGAGGGTTATGTGTTTTTTGAAAATTCTGCTGGAGGGTCGTTGAAAAAATTCTAGCAGGCAGGGGAGGGTCATGCAACTTTTGATTGAAGTACTCAAAATCCCTCCGGTGGCCCGTTTTATAAATAACGAACAGTCCCTTAGATAAACATAATTCCTGTTACAGCCGAAATGTGTCAATACTTTGCTAGTTGACAAACACACATGCACACATGCACACACACACACACACACACACACACACACACACACACACACACACACACACACACACACACTCCCTGAGCTAACTGTAGTGATTGTGAAACTGGTGACTCCTGACCAAAATGGTTCCTGATGTCCATACAGTGGTGAGAGGTCAGTGGTAATCAAGATGTGGCGAGGTGAAGATGTCACACACACACACACACTCAAACTCAATGACAGGTGCAGTGGTGTCGCACATCGCTGAGCACAAGCCACGTCAGGTGAGATGGATGGCTTCGCCAAAACAAAGGAATTTAGAGGCGGTCGAGGACACATCATGTTGTTGGTTTTCTCCCTCTCTCTTTCTCTCTCTCATACATACACATACTGTACACACTCACTCTCACTGTATTATTTTTCTCACTTTCTCTCTATTCTTTCTCTATCACTCTCTGACCACATTCCTCTCTCTTTCATTGCAATCTTTCTGTTTCATCCTGTCCTGTCCTTTCTTTACCTCTCTTCTCTTTCTCTCTCTCTGACTAGCCTGGTTTAAAGTATGTATTTATCACAGAGTCTTATATGACTTCACAACAGGCTTGATGTCCCAGTGAGTTCAAAAAGAACCAGGCTCTAGAAGAGAGAAAAACTGCTAAATAAATAGACTGAGATTAATCGACATCACCTAGGGACATTCTCTTGATAGTATACCTTCGGCACACAGCTAAATCTATTTATTAGAGAAGTAATTGCTGTGTGCATATTTGTTTAATTAGCATTCTTTCACTTGTGGTGCTTGCAAATGGAACAATTAGGTATGATTGTGAAATGATTACATTTGCCTTACAGATTCTTTATGAATATTACAGTATAACCTAATGTATTATCAACACCAATTTACCCATTATGCTGTATACAGAGCTGCTGCTTGGAAATGCGCTCTAGGCATTGATTAACCCCTAACAGCTCATCTTAGTTACTTAAAGATACACATTCGTAACATTTTTTGATGAAAAAATCCCTTCATGGCCTTAAAAACGTCTCACAAGCATCTCAATTCCCTCTGTCTCATCTCCGATGCTATTCACCCTGCCTCCGACACTGTATAACTCTATCTTCTTGACAACGCAGTTTGACAACAATATCAAATGGCTAACATTAAGGCTAATGTAAGATAGCTCAATTACTATGACACGCTAGCTTGCGTATCCTGTTAAGCTAAATGTGCGTCCTAAGAAAAAAAAAATTCCACAAATTATATGGTAAACTTCACACCGTAAATCAGCAAGGATTGGGTTCCATCTGTTGTCACGCAACAATGACGGGCTGTTCTGAAACGTCAACTTGGGCACTGCCTCTCAGAAATACTGTAAACTCATAATGTTTAACTCATTAGAAACAATGGACATGTGAAAAAGGTCAAAACGTTACTGGTTACGTGACTTTAAAATTATTAAATGGTGGATTGCTCTACCAGTTGCCAGCAGAGCAGAGGCGTCCCTCTCTATCTTCAAGAAGACCCAGCTCTTTCGAGACTAGCCTACCTCCTCTCCTGGGCCCTGTGCGAACCTAACATGCCTAACTTGCATTTAATATGCACTTCTATCTACAGTACTACCATCTCTACTGAATACATTCCTCGGCTTTAGATACACTGCACTATCATCCTCTGATTTTGTATTGCGTGCAAAGGTTGAATTTGATATGACACTATAAGGTCTCCATCTCTTGTATCGTTATTTAAGGTTACTATTTCATATGCGCTGTCTGTGATCTGTGCATGGGACAAATAAAGTGTCAGGCTTTGATCGTTGACCTTTGACCCTGTACCTTTGACCTTGTGTTACCCGCAGGTCCATCTTGACCGGCCTGTTTGCTCCCACCTCCGGGACGGCCATCATTAACGGCTACGACATCCGCACTGATATGGACTCCATCAGAAAGCACCTGGGAATGTGTCCTCAACATAACGTCCTATTCGACGAGTATGTAGACACATTGTATGTAGAGTCAGAATCAGAAACTGATGAGTATGAGTGTGTGTGTGTGTGTGTGTGTGTGTGTGTGTGTGTGTGTGTGTAAAAGCTAGTCTATTATCTTCAATGTGTGGCACAAACAATTTCAACATTCACAAGGGGCAAGATGCAGACAGTTAGACATAAATAGAAACTATAAATGTCTGAAAGCATATTTAAAGATTGCACAGTATGCAGTGTACAATATGCTAAAATTATGTTAAATTAGTGAAGCAATGTACAACTCACATACTATCTCTCTTTGTGTTCTGCAATTAACAATGTTTTTTTTGTTTCAGAGGTACCCTGTAAGTTATTTTCGGATAATCATTTGTAGGACCTCATGGCTGTGCGCAGTTGTGCAATGCAGTTGTCATCAATGGTATTTGGACTGTGGTCCATTTAGGTGATATGTTCAGATTCGGAATGATAGCCTTGATGATTCAATTCTTGCAATGCTCTTCAGATGGATGAATCTGTGTGGAGTGCACTTCTCAAAAATAATATATTTTTAAGAAGGCCAGGCACATTCAGATAGTTTTCTGAGTAGTTTGAGAAGTTTTGAGAAATTACATTTATGATCACAGACACCTCAGTTTCTTTGTGTGAGACCTTCAATTGTTGAATAGCTCAATTCTTTCGACAACTGAGTCTGGTCTATCTGAAAAAAAAAAATATTAAAAAAAAATATCTATTATCATTATTTTTGGACATATATTTTACGGCCCTCACTGACACGATTTCCTTCCACTATTACAGTTTTGCAAAGTTTTTGTGAAGTGCAAGCATGGCATCAGAAGTATGAAAGCTAACCTGCAACATTTAGATACCCACCACACATTTTTCAGTTTGAGCCAATCAAAAGGTAAGCTGTGTTGTAGTGGGGCATGGCGAGTTGAATGCCAAGTGCAGAATAGCAGCGCTGTGCGCTGGGCTGGCAGATCTGGTTTTACTGGGCTGCGTTTAAGAGGAAGTAAAGCCCAGGGGTAGCAACATCTCTTGCTTGTGTTTACATCATCGTAACAATCTTCATCACCATTATCATCATCATCGTCATTATTGTCATTGTCGTTGTTTATGTGGTTGTGGCGCTGACTCAGCTATGTGGAGTTGTGTATGTGTGTGCGTGTGCGTGTGCATGTGCGTGTGCGTGTGTGTGTGTGTGTGTGTGTGTGTGTGTGTGTGTGTGTGTGTGTGTGAGTGATTGTGTGTGTGTGTGTGAATGTCCCCACTGAGAGTAATGAGTTGGGGCAGCTCAACTCTTGCATCACAGTTACAGCTGCATGCTCTGCTCCTAGTCACTCGCGTTAATATTTAAACATCTAACCCCAAACACCTCACAACTTCCTTATGGTCTGCACCCCTGCCTTCCCCCTTGCCAAACTTACCACACACTCTCTCTCTCTCTCTCACACACACACACACACACACACACACATCCTTTAGCCCAAAGGGGGGGGAAACTACCTCCTCAACACACAGTCTCAGAAACACACATACTGACATTCCACTTGATAGGAGGCCATGAGTCACAACAGAACCAGATGGTGTTGTTCCGGAGACGAGGTGCATTTGTCAAGGTCGGTTTGTCTAGCCGGTGAACCGCGGACCCAATAGATTTGGCACGGGGACTGGCAAACACCGATACAGATGTTTGACGAGTGTTTGACAAGGCCATTGTGCCCGAGTGTGTTTGTGCTTGTGTAACAGTGTACGGACAAAGCGGTCATGCTTTGCAATTTCACAGTGGCCGCTGTGTGCACATAAATAGTTATTGTGTATCCAACTGCACATTCAGTGTGCTTTGGCTCATCTGTAAAGCTACAGTAGGTGTGTTTGTTTTGACACACCTGTAAAGCTAGGTGTGTTTGTTTTGGCTCACCTGTCCTCCTTGTATGTTCCGATTTCTCAGCCTGACCGTGGAGGAGCACATCTATTTCTACGCCCGCTTGAAAGGGAGGAGCAAGAAGGAGGTGGACATCGAGATCGACCAGATGATTCAAGATGTCGGTCTGCCACACAAGAGAAAAGAGCTGGCGAAGAACCTATCTGGTGAGCTCACTATTAAGGTGTCATGATGACGGACAGCTTCTAGGCCGAAGATATCAGCTAGTCATCTATGTGTTTGTTGTTTACATGTTAGAGCCCACAGTCATTTTTAATATCACAAAATATGAGACCTCTGTCAATGTTAATTGCACACAGTAACAATATACATTTATATTTGCATGAAAACTGACTTCTGAATATGCAGAATAACATGTCTGGAGGATTTGTATCCCCAAGCACTACAATCTGCAAACTATTAGCAAATCATGGCTATATGGACACAACTGACTGTCCTCTGCTCTAGATATATTCTGATTATATTGTGTGTATGTCTGCTGAAAAGGTTTATTATATGTTATTATATCATTACCCAAATTAGGAAAGCCTATTGGGTTTATTCAAAGAGTTTTATTTAGAGATTAGATAGTATCATTCATTCATTCATTCATTCATTAATTCATTCATTCATTTTGTTCCATTCAGCATTTGCTTAATAAAAAAAAATTCAAAAATGTTGGAGTTTGTCGGAGAATGGTTGGCCTGTGGCCAGAAAGAACACTTATGAGTAATGAATAAGAACACTGTCCATTTGCTGTCCGATGATGGCTATTTCACAGTCAACAATGTAATGTATGACCCATAGTAGCCTACTGGACTGAGTACAGCTTTGTGTAATAATAGGATACACACACACACACACACACACACACACACCTACCTGGGTTAAGATGCTGTGCCGTTTGCAGGTGTGTGGTTGCGTAGTAGTGCAGCAGCTGTGTTGTCTCTGACTAGATCTCAGATAAATGAAGTCATTCTCATGCTAACTGCTCTCAGGGGGATTCTGTAAACTCTCTCTGATTCTCCTAATTTCACTCTTATGCTCTCCCCCTCTCCCTGTACCCCCCCCCCCCCCCACACCTCCTGTATGGCCCTCTTTTTCTTCAAATACCTTCCGCTCAATCTCCCTCTATCCTCTACTCTCTGCCCTACCCTCTCTCTTTTTCTTTCACTCTCTCTCCCTTTTGCTATCTATTTTTATTTCTCTCTTTCTCTCTTTATTTCACTATCTCTCTTTCTCTCTTTCTCTCTGTATTGGCCTCACTCTTCTCCTTCTTTTCCTCAATCTCCCTCCTTTGACTTTGACTTTGACTTTGACTTTTTCTCTCTGCTTTGCCTTCCTGCCTCCTGCCTCGCCCTCTCTCTCCACTTCCTGCCTCGCCCTCTCTCTCTCCACTTCCTGCCTCGCCCTCTCTCTCCACTTCCTGCCTCGCCCTCTCTCTCTCCACTTCCTGCCTCGCCCTCTTTCTCCACTTGCCTTCCTTTTTCTACTCTCTATGTCTCTCTCTTCCCTCTTTCTCTCTGTCCCTCTCTCCCTTCTTTCTCTCTCTATGTCCTTCTCTCCTTTCCTTCTCTCGCCATCTCTCTCCACTTCCTGCCTCGCCCTCTCTCTCCACTTGCCTTCCTTTTTCTACTCTCTATGTCTCTCTCTTCCCTCTTTATCTCTCTGTCCCTCTCTTCCCTCTTTCTCTCTCTGTCTCTCTCTTCCCTCTTTCTCTCTCTATGTCCCTCTCTCCCCTCTTTCTCTCTCTATGTCTCTCTCTCTCCACTTTCTCTCTACATCCCTCTATCCCTTCTTTCTCTCTATGTCTCTCTCTCCCCTCTTTCTCTCTATGTCCCTCTCTCCCCTCTTTCTCTCTCTATGTCTCTCTCTCTCCACTTTCTCTCTACATCCCTCTATCCCCTCTTTCTCTCTCTGTCTCTCTCTTCCCTTCTTTCTCTCTGTCTCTCTCTCCCCTCTTTCTCTCTCTATGTCTCTCTCTTCCCTCTTTTTCTCTATGTCTCTCTCTCCCCTCTTTCTCTCTCTATGTCCCTCTCTCCCTTCTTTCTCTCTCTATGTCCTTCTCTCCTTTCCTTCTTTCTCTATGTCTCTCTTTCCTTTCTTTCTTTCTCTCTCTCTGTCTCTCTTTCTGCTCTTCCTCTCTCTTGCTCCAGGTGGGATGCAGAGGAAGCTGTCAGTTGCCATAGCGTTTGTGGGTGGGTCCAACATAGTGATTCTGGACGAGCCCACGGCTGGAGTGGACCCGTATGCCCGCAGAGGGATCTGGGAACTCCTCCTCAAGTATAAACAAGGTGTGTGTTTGTGTGTTTGTGTGTGTGTGTGTGTGTGTGTGAGAGAGAGAGAGAGAGAGAGAGAGTCCTTTTGTCTGGGTTTCATGTCTTTGCATTGTGTGTTTTTGTTTGTGTGTGACTTGTGCCTCAGTGACTATGAATGTGTGTGTTTCTGGTGGGAATAGAAAGGGTGCAAGTCAAGGACAAGGATCAAGGACTAAAATATAGACTCTAACTTATAATACTTTCAAAAAGTAGTCTCACTGAAGCAGAAAGATTGTTCAGAATGGCTGGCACACATCAGAATCTCACACGGAGTAGAAAAAAAAACACGGTTTCTCTGGATAATAAATTCTCAGAAAAAAAAAAAAAAGAATAAAAACTACCACAGGCTCTGCCTTCATCTGGATGTAACAATCTGGCTTGATCCCTGTCCCTCATTATGAAAACTCCAACAGACTTTTACACTCTTGGCGGAGTGTCATCATGCCGATACGTTTACCCACTCATCTCCGTGATGTCTCCTTCCGAACAAAGAGACAGTAGTGACAGCCACAGCAACGTTTTCCTTTGGGCGTCTCACTCTCTCTCGCTCGCTCTCAGAACGGGAAAAAAAAAAAAAAAAAAAAAAAAAAAACATTTAGCACTCTTGTTAATCTTCAACTATTCAATGGCTTGTCACTCCGCAGCACAGACAATCAATCTGTTTGCTTGATCTGCCAGTGAACCCAAAGCACAAAGCGGACATTATAATAACACATTTCCACGGCACATCCAAACGTTTAATGTGCGCCGGGCGGCATTTCGAAGCGGCAGCAGTTGCCATTAGCGAAGCGCTCACTAATTAAGTCCCTTCAGCTCACACCCCTTTAGCGTACCCCCCCCGCCCCCACACACCACCATCACCACCACCACCACCACCACCTCCCCTGCCTTTGCAGGATGAAAATTATTCCCGTCGTCTTTGAGGACTCACAGATGTCTCCGTCGCAAACTGTTGTCATGTCTGTCTGGTCTGTTATACAATCTGAAGTTAAAGTGTCTTGTTTATGTTCTTTTCCCTCTTCTTTTGTTGTTCTGTGAATCGTTAAAATGTCTAGCATGAATGCGCAGTACACTTAGTTCCCAAAGACTTAAGTGTGTTTTTCGTTTTATGATTACGTATTTACAGTCTGTAGTTGTTTTCTAAAACCTAAACGTGTTACACATGTGGACAAATGATGATTTTGTCTTTTAACTCAATGTTGTACGTGCAAGTATGTGCTATATATAATGTTATAAATAGAACAATAAAATGGATGTTCTATGGTGTATACTATGATGATATGGAGCAGTGATCAGTGAGTCTAGAAGTGTCTGGTAAATATCCGTCAACTTTAACTTCTTGGAGCCCCCTTGTGATTCCGATCCTCTCCAGCATGCACTGGGCTCTTTCTTGGACAATTCTTCACTGTTCCACCAAAGTCCATGAAAATGGACCAGTAGTTTTTGCCTAGTCCTGCCTACATGACAGGGTGGAGGTAATATGAATGGATTGGATGGGTAATTTGCAGTGAAAAAGACAACTTGAAAGTAAGACTGGGAAATTATACTCTAGACAACTGAAGTGGGAACTATATATTTTTGGCCTATCGTCCCACTCAGTAATTGATGACCGGTCCCAATGCTATCTCTCATTCAGTGCAGCAATTCTGATGGTAATCACTCACAATGATTTTACAGTAACTTGCGAATTAGCTCTTGGTTGCTTAAGGCTCAGAAAACAGATTCTTCTCTCTCTAATCAAATAAGAATTTAACGAAACAGACAACTCCCGAAAGATCTGTTTTAACTTAAATGTCATTACTGTCACCGACAGTATACTTTTCTGTCATTGACAGATTCACCCAGGAAACCTGTATAAACCTGTATAAATTGTGTTCTTCAGAGAGTGCAGACATTGAGAAAGCTAGCCATTGCATGCTGTAGAAAGCACATGGATATTGCTTTTTGGCATCTGAAATAACTTTGGTGCTGTCGTAAGTCCCTTTGGACCAAAGCATCTGCAAAGAGCCGTAACATGAACATAAAAGATGTAACTGTGGAAGATAGTGTTAACACTTAAGAATGAGTGTCTCTGTTGGGTTAAGATAAGTAGACATCACACACATGGTGCTTGTTTGCAAAAGTTTTGAATGTATGATTAACTAATTAAATCAAAAGTGTAAAACTAAAGACTGTATAATCACAGTGATTAAAAAATAATCTATTATTTTTTAATCACTGTGATTATATTTTTTCTTTTATTTCTTTTATTTCTTTTCTTAAATTGTTAAACTGTCTTCTGTTCATTTGTATTATTATGGCAGTGGCCTACAGCGAGTTACCACTAACCTTTATTGTCTCTACCCAGTTATTTTCTATTCATTTCCCCCTGTGTGTGTGTGTGTGTGTGCGTGTGTGTGCGTGCGTGTGTGTCAGTTATTGTCTCTACCAAGTTGTATTTTCTATAAATTCCCCTCTGTGTGTATATGTGTGTGCGTGTGTGTGTGTGTTGGCTTGTTAGCACTAACCTTTATCGTTAATTATTCATTTCCCCCTGCTCCTTCATTTTGACATAAGACAAGATTGTTGATCTTAATTGATTTTAATTGGGGCTGCTGATGCTCTCTGTGTGTGTGCGTGTGCGTATGCATGTCCGTGTGTGTGTGAGTATCCAAGACAAGCTTGTTGATTTTAAATGTGGTATCTGCTGCATGTTAATGCAGTATTCATGTTTAAAGTGGTTACATAAAGATGCTTAAGTCACAGTCTGTCCTGTCAGTGTTGCTGTTTGTATGCATAGAAAGTGCATGCATCATGGGAGGTAATAAGCCTTATTGTGTGTGTGTGTGTGTGTGTGTGTGTGTGTGTGTGTGTGTGTGTGTGTGTCAGAGAGTATACATTTATCATGTGTGTTTTTCAGACACTATGGATGTGTGTGTGTGTGTGTGTGTGTGTGTGTGCATGCATGTGTATCCATGTGTGTGTTTATGACTGACTGTTCCTTCACTGGAAAATCGCTCTTCCTGCTATCAAAGAAATGCAGACAACTTCTCCTGATAACTTTGCAAATATCCACATCGTTGCTTACGCTCCACACAATTCCATGCTAAAGCCGCGACTCCAAACTCACACACCTTTATCTTACCGTGCATATAGTTCCCGCTTATATTTTTTTATTTTCCGGCATTTTCCGGCACTTTGATCTATCGCATTGCCCCGTAATACGCCACAACACATCATA
>NC_055974.1:22881769-22884269 GCF_018492685.1 Alosa sapidissima
GAGAGTGTTTTATGTGTGTGTGTGTGTGGGGGGGTAGCCATGCATTTTGCCAGCGTGCTGGTGGTTATCAGGATGGGATGGGTGGTGGTGGTTGTGGGGGGAGGGTAACATTTATATTGATAATTGCCTAATCTACCACAGAAACAAACTCATCAGACGGCTGTATCAGCAGGGAGGGACACTGCTGGGAGCCGGTAGCACACAGCCCACCCAGGCCACACCGATAAACCCGCACAAAGCACGGGGACGCCCCAGGGCCTAACGTCCTAATGAACCGTTGTTTGGCCTGCGCTAATGTTTTTCCTTTTTGAACTATAGCGGCCGCTTGAGAGTTGTTAAGCGTGCATCGCCTTGCCAGTAATGATCAGTGTTTAGGCTGATTCACTTGTTTATTATCTCTCTCTTCCTCTCTCTCTCTCTCTCTCTCTCTCACTTTCTCTCTCTTTCTCCTTTTTTCACTCACTAACTCTCTCCCTCTTTCTTTTTCTCACTCAGTAACTCTCTCTCTCTCTCTCTCTCTCTCTCTCTTTCTCACTCACTAACTCTCTCTATTTCTCTCTCTTTCTTTCTCACTTACTAACTCTCTCTCTCTCTCACACACACACACACACACACACACACACACACACACACACACACACACACACACACACACACACACACACACACACACACACAGTGCGAGCCTAAGCGGATGTCTCGCTGCTGTCCGATACTAATTGGCAAACAGTGAGGAGAGAGAGAGAGAGAGAGAGAGAGAGAGAGAGAGAGAGAGAGAGAGAGAGAGAGAGAGAGAGAGAGAGAGAGAGAGAGAGAGAGAGAGGAGGGAGAGAGAGAGAGGGAGAATGAGAAGGAGAGAGAGAGCGGGAGAGAGGGAGAGAGATAGAGAAAAGAGGAGGTGAAAGGAGAGAGAGTCTGACTGGGAAAAAAGAGCGAAGCAGAGGTTGAGACAGTGAAAGAGAGAGAAAGAGGTAGAAGAAAAGAGGGAGGGAAACAGAGAGAGAGAGAGAGAGAGAGAGAGAGAGAGAGAGAGAGAGAGAGAGACAGAGCGAGAGAGAGAGCAAAGGATGAGGAATGTTGGTGTGAGTGTTAGCGCAGCTGGGCCCGTGAGGCTGCAATCGATGAGAGCGAGCGTGTGAAGATGCACAGGAGCCTGTGGGGCCGTGCCAATTATCATTCATCTACAGGGCCTCCACTGAGGGGCTGAGTCAATGGCAAAACGGATAAATAACAGAGGCAGCGACACGCAGGCAGTGTCTGTGTGTGTGTGCGTGTGTGTGTGTGTGTGTGTGTGTGTGTGTGTGTGTGTGTGTGTGTGTGTGTGTGTGTGTGTGTGTGTGTTCGTGTCTGCCTGCCTTCTTTCACATTTCTTAGTGTGTGCGTTTGTATCTACCGGTCTGCCTGTCTACTTTCATACTTTTAATTTCTGTGTGTACAGAACAAGTGTGATTTAAAACATGCAATATATTTTATAACTTAAAAAAAAAAAAAAACTCCACAAAAGTCTATTGGACTGCCCTGCACGTTGGAAACGGACACTGAAGGGAACTCCGGGGAAGTGAGTAGAAAGAGTGACAAAAGGGGCAGACCTCAGGTTCCGTAACCCATAGTTACACAGTGCAGTACCAGACACAGTGGCAATAAAAGAGACACCTCTGTTATGAGTCAATGTACCATCTACATGTCTATGAATCCAGTGTTAAAGTAAAAATGGCACATGCTGTTTTAGTCCTTACATACCTTTACCTTTACGTAACTTTTCCATATAATCTATGATGATTTGATGAATTGATGTAAGAACAAGTAATCTTGCACTTTTGGCCCAGAATGTGTTAAAAACCTGAATCCAGAGGTGTGTATTATCCAGTTGTGAGGTGCTAAGATGCTTCTTGTTTGATGCCCACAGAACTCAAATCATTCTCAGAGTGATTTGGTGGACGACGGCATCGGCAGTCAAAATTCAAGCTGCTCGGATCCTCCAGGTATGAGGGCCACTTCAGCAAGATGCATTACATTCACTGCATTTATAACATGTTTATAACCCATTTACTAACTAGTTGTAACACACATAACAACTTCATGACAAGAAATTCACTGCACTAATTCAGTATTCTGTCAGTGGTGGTTATGTCTCAGTGTGTGTGTGTGTGTGTGTGTGTGTGTGTGTGTGTGTGTGTCTGAGTGTGTCTGTCTGTTCATGCCTGTTTGCTTGTGTGTGCATGCATACATACTGTGTGTCTGTGTGTGTGTGTGTGTGTGTGTGTGTGTGTGTGTGTGTGTGTGTGTGTGTGTGTGTGTGTGTGTGTGTGTGTGTGTGTGTGTTCGAAACTCACAGAGGGTATAATCTCATTCCATGCAGACAATGGGAAGCATATTCACAGTTAAACTCTACAGCCAACAAAAGGTGTCTTGTTACAAAATAAATAATTACTGTTAGATTTTTAAAGCACCCCTGGATCTCGTTCTGGCCAAGATCCTTGCCAGTTTAACGAGTGTAATT
>NC_055974.1:22889269-22916769 GCF_018492685.1 Alosa sapidissima
CAAACCAATATGAACTTAGACAGTGAAATCTTTCGCAATATAAACCCAACAATATCATTACTGTTTTGACACTTTGATTGCATCTGTTGCCAAATATGATCTTCAGGAATTAAATTAATGAGTGAGAGGTGGAACCAATGACTACATACTGTATGAAGTCATTGGGTGGAACGCACCATATTCTGTCATCATTTAATTACTGTTAAGAAACTGAATTTTTTCCGGTAGTCTTCAGGATAAGGATGAAAATGCATTTATGACCCATCTCAATATGTCAGGTTTAGGGCTAACTATTAGGATGTTGATACTCCACGAGGGGGACTATCGAGCCCTGTGGTTGGGCAGTTTGGCCCTGAATAGAAACAAGTGTGCGCGCACACTTCTCAACTACTCCAAGAATCTCCATAGAGTGCTGCTGTTCACGGGGTGTTTGATTAGGATCATTATCACTGAGTTACACATTTTTGAATCTGGGAAAGTCTTTCAGCTAAAATTTGAATCTTTTCTGACCCATTGGTTATGTGTCTGCATGTCACATCATCCTGGATGTGATTTTGTACTGCTTTGTGATTGTGTGTTAATGGCAATCTTTGCAACATGTCTGAGTGTGGTTTGTGGTAAGATCCTCATTACTCAGTTCACAGAACACTCTTCGGGGGGGTACTATTGTTCCTTGTAGTACTATTGCTGTCCTTCGTTGGGCAAAGGGGGATTCTGTAAAGTAGTCGTCCTGTCATTCTAACAGAATAGACAGATCGAGCATACAGTAGTCAGAGTGTAACGGCTCATTCTTGGCCGCTAGAGAGTTACAGCTCTACCGGGTTTCTCTGAAACTTTGCGTGTTAAATATGCGGGTGTTAATACTCCACGAGGGGGACTATCGAGCCCTGTGGTCGGGCATTTATAGCCCTGAAAGGAATATATGTGCGCGCACAGTTTAGGATAACTTCAAGAATCTTCAGAGAGTGCTGCTGTTCACTCACTGGGTGCTTGACTAGTGTAATCATTCTATGTTGGGTTTTTTTTTTAACTTTAAGCTATTGCCCTTTTATGCTTTTATATACTATTACCTTGTGTGTTTTTAATGTTTTCATTTTTTATTCTTTACTTTCTAAACTATTCTTTGATTATTTCCCTTCTATGCTTTTATTAGCTATTCCTGTTTGCTTGTGTTTATGTAAAGCACATTGAATGAGCCCTGTGTATGAAATGTGCCATATAAATAAACTTGACTTGATCTGACTTGACTAGGAGAGCATAGTATTGGCCATCACTATGTCTAGCAGAACAGAAACATTTTTTTAGGCATGTTCGAGTGATGATTTGTTTTGGCTGGATAGCAAAGCTAAAGTTCTTAGAGGATGTTGTTATCAGTCTGTGTAAACTTGGCCAGCTCTTCTGTATCATTGTGTCTTTCATTCCTTTCCCATGTGTCTGGTTTAAAAGAAAAACTGAATTGTTGTCCCTACATTGACTGTGCTAAGTGCTAAAGACAAAGTCAGAATACATGACTATTTTCTTACCAGTCATCAGTTAAGCTTATCTCTAAGAGTTTTAGTTTCCAAGGAGACATAAAGCTCTTAGAAACTTAAGTACAACTCTGCAAGGCAATTTTCAGATTCAAACGCTGCCATACTTGACAGCTAACATAATCCTGGCAATATGCATGTCCTCAATTGTCAGCTGTTGTGCCATTATTAGGATATCAATTCAAGCTTCCGTGCTTCTACTCTGAAATCAATTCATCAAGTGTTTCTTCAATAAGACATTTGTCACAAATTAATTAATCCGCTTTTGCCAAGAGTCAATCGCTAATTACCTTTTGATATATCACACCATTATAGTCAAGTCTCGGCAATGAAACACATGTAATTTAAAAGCAGAACACCTATTTGTCAATGAGAGCACTGCAAGCTTTCTTAATGGCTTTGTGTGCGTGCGTGCGTGCATGCCTGCGTGTGTTTTTCCTTGTGAATAATTGTGTGTGTGTGTGTGTGTGAGTGTGAGTGTGAGTGTGAGTGTGAGTGTGAGTGTGTGTGAGAGAGAGAGAGAGAGAGAGAGAGAGAGAGAGAGAGAGAGAGAGAGAGAGAGAGAGAGAGAATTTTCCTTGCAGAATCTGAAAAATTTTGGGGACTGAACATAATGCAGATATGGCAGGAGAGATGACCAGTATAGCCAGCTAGCCAGTGGTCTGATATGATTTCTTAAGCAAGATCATCATGATTGCATGCATTTTTAAGGTTAATTGCTCATGAGCTCATCATGTCTGTGGCCTTTCAACTAAAGTGTTGATAGTATTTAGAGAACTGCAAAGTTGTGTTCAAATCAGATTTTGACCAGTGATGGCAGAAAAATAAATAATCATGATCATGCTTAATAAATCAAAATTCATAATGATGTAGACTATGACAGACTATGAAATGTGAATTCCTGATGACTCATGAGATATTAAAGAATAAGTAATACATAAATCATGAATTAGTTATTGCATGAACTCATGATAATTCATGTATACAGTTACCGTGAAGTGTTACCAATGTATTTCACTTTACATAGACATAAGCCATTACCATACCATAGCATTTTGCACTTAGCCATTGACAAGTGGTAGGAGCTAAGCATTGAGAGGCTCAGTCAATATCAAATAGAGTGGAAGGAGAAGGCCAATGCAGAGAGAGAGAGAGAGAGAGAGAGAGGAGAGAGAGAGAGAGAGAGAGAGAGAGAGAGAGAGAGAGAGAGAGAGAGAGAGAGAGAGAGAGAGAGAGAGAGAGAGAGAGAGAGGGGGGGGGGGGGGGGGGGGGGGGGGGGGGGGGGGGTGGGGGGGGGGGGGGGGGGGGAAGAGGCCAAATTGTCGGCGAGCTGCCCTGCACTCGCGCCATCTGCCACGGTTGAGGGAACAGCGCGGCCCATTGTCGCCCGCCTGCCACCGTTTTTTTTTTTTTTTTACGACTTCTGCCGAAACTAATACGCCTGTTCTGTGTGTTTTGCTTTAATCATTTTATTACTTTAATTTGCTGCAGGAAAAGAGAGAGAAAGACAGAGAGAGAGAGAGAGAGAAAAGCTCCAACCAAACTCCACCTCTAAGTGCCTATGAGGAGAATAAAAGTCCCTGAGCTGCTGTTAAGCTTTATCAGACTTTTCGAATCCTCTCCTCGATTAGTGCTGTTTCCAAAGTGCTCGCTGTTTTGGCTCGCAGGCAGGTTTATTAATGTCTTTGCCTGCTGTACCTTGAAGGCAAAGCCAACTCGGGCTCTGCTTATACAACTGTAGCGCTTTAGAACGAAAACAGAAAACAGGACAAAATACAGAGAGGAGGTGAAAGAGAAAGGAAGTGATAAAAGCAATGAGGAGAGAAGAAGTGACTTTGCCTTTATCTTCTCATATGTCATTTCTAACTACGTGCTTTCTTATGAGGAGAATGTACAAGTGAATTGGATGGATTTCACACCGCACAGTGCATTTCCACTGTCGTAGAAGAGAAAATGCATTTTTCCTTGGTTGGCATGGTGTAATGGAAGTGAAATGAGATCACTATCAGTTCAAGGTTTCCCTCCCATAGTGCCTGTTGTTTTAGAACCACCTCCAGATAATGAGCACTTTTTATCAACTTCAATCAGTGTAATGAGGAGTTATGTTATTTTTGTCTTGTCCCTTTTATTTTTCAACAAATTCTTTAATTGGGAGTTCCTTGAACTAACTATACGTTTTCAACATTATGGTGTTGCTTGACAACATAATGAGTTTACAAATTGATGTTTTAAACTCAAATCACAATTAATCTCAAATTAATACCCAGAAATAGCTACCTTTTTTGTTTTGGCTTTCCTTCCCTGTAAATTACATTTATGAGTGAATAATCACACTTTGCATGTCTGTGTTGAAGACAGACACAGACACACACACACGCGCACACACACACACACACACACACACACACACACACACACACACATACACACCTGTCTGATTGCTGATCTTCACATACAAACTACATCCAAGGCAGGTTCTCAAATAAGCAGTGAGGAGCTTTTTTCCAATGTTAGCAAACAAAAAAACTGACAAGTCATTACAAACACCAATAGCTGCACAATTGTGCTTTGAAAGCTTTTTTGTTTGCAGGTGGTAGTGTATAACCTTGGTGGCTGCTTGAACTTCATAGTGCGCTGAATTGACATTAGTTGGTGAGATAGAGCAGGGGCAACAAACAACACGAAAGTGAAGAACCGCTAACTACTGAGGCAAAAGGGAGTGGACACAATTCATGTGTTAAGTCTTGATGTAAAAATGTGCGATAATACTTTTTCCGGGTCCAACTGGTCCCAGACCCGCTCGTTATTTCCCATAGACAGGAAAAGAAACAATTTTTTTTCCGCTATTCAGAGCAGCCGATAAGAAAATTGTCATTCTACTACTCACTTGCTCCCTCAACCAACAAAATTACATTTTTCATGGAGGCCTGGACATTACCTTTGATTATATCAACCAGGTGCACAGCCACACTAATTACTCTGTTAGAGTTAAGCCATTTTTGTTTCACCCTCACTAAAATGAAGGTGATGGTGACAAGGTTTACAAGCTGTGAAAACCACCTGGCTGCGCTGCTAAATGTTTTTGGACGAAAAAGCTGTTGGGCTCTTGACGTCAGACTGAATAGACAAGCGTTACAACATCCACCAAGGATTAAGCTTAACAGGGTTTACTTGGACAGTCCAAACAGAGTGGATGAAACTAGTAGTGTTCAGGTGATTCACAGTTGGACAGACCCCATTACTGTACCCTCGTCCCTTTACTGAATGGTGAAGGTAACTAGTATTCAGGTGAGTGGAGATGGCAGGTGTGTGAGGAATGGAGGGTGTGGACTGGAGTAGAGTCTTTTGACTCTGAGGAAGACGCTGTGTGGCGAAACCTCAGTTGTTTGCACCTGAAGTCTTAAAAAGCTGTTTGTGTGCTCTGGTCCTTTCTTGCTTTTAGTCTTTTGAAGTGGCCTATAGGGCCGGCTATAGTGGACAGAAGTGGACTACATGACATCCTTCAGTGGAGGAGTGTGGTGGGGTTCAATTTTTCCTAACGCGTTGGCTCTCTCTTTGTTGTGTGACAGATTGTCATGCCAGCCCTGTTCGTGTGCCTCGCTCTCATCTTCTCCCTGATCGTCCCCCCGTTCCGTGAATACCCCAAACTGGAGCTCCAGCCTTGGATGTACGGTGCCAAGCAGAACACCTTCATCAGGTAACAAAGACAGGTTTTTTTTTGGAAGGCTTTCACAATTCCTTATTTTCACATTGACTTCACAAATTGATTCCAGATTATTTATTCCAGATTATCAGAGTTTGTATGTATAGTAAAAAAAAGTATAGACATGTTGACCCAAGCCATTATCAGTATCAACTACACATACTGTATATAAGTATAAGTATAAGTGTATATACTCTTTTGATCCTGTGAGGGAAATTTGGTCTCTGCATTTATCCCAATCCGTGAATTAGTGAAACACACACAGATAACAGTGAACACACAGTGAGGTGGAGCACACACTAACCCGGAGCAGTGAGCTGCCTGCTACAGCGGCGCTCGGGGGGCAGTGAGGGGGTTAGGTGCCTTGCTCAAGGGCACTTCAGCCGCGGATGTGGGCATGGGAGGGCGGTGTTCAACCACTTCCCCCGCCCACATTTTTCCTACTGGTCGGGGATCGAACCAGAAACCCTTCAGTTACAAGCCCGAAGCCCTAACCAGTAGGCCACAGCTGCCCCAATATATCATATATCATGCTTAGCAAATATCATCATGTATATATCATGCTTAGCAAATAATTGCATATTGAATTTATATCTTCCAAGAATATTTAATGTACATATAGGTCAAAATAAAAATGTCACACTCCAAGAACTTTTTCTTTAAATATGTCCTTTAGCAACCTGGAGTAACAAACTTAAAAAAAAAAAAAAAATGTAGTATTGCAATTGGAAATCGCACCCATTGCAAAAGAAGAGGACAAATGTGGTCTCTTTGTGTACATATAACTATAGGTCTAAACACTAAAGAGTCATAAGTTTGAGCATACTGGGCAATAGCAGTTGACTATCTTCTTGATTGTTTATTGTGTCCTATACCATTACAAGAGCAAACACAAACTCAATCGATATGGAATTGAACATATGGACTACATCAGACTAGATGAGATTTTTAGGAAACACAATCTATGACTGTGTGCTCATTACTTCAGATTGTTTGCAGTTATAATTTATGATCGGTGTCAATAATGTGTAATCCTCCGAGAAATGGGTCATTTGGCTTTCAGTCTTGGCGACAGCATGACATTGTTATGTTAGTGGACACCACTGACTTGTGTGGTCGCTCTGAAATCTACACGTAATCCTAATCAGTGCTCATATCCAAAACGCTGGACTATATTCTCGCTAACATGTGGCCAGTTATTGTTTTTATTACTGCCTGCACTGCCAGAATCATGCAACAACAGGACGATTAAGAGTTTTAGCAGTTTAGCACGAATTAAAGCTCTTATCTCATGGGTCCATGGCTGACCGGTCACTCTATATGATCAGCAACTCACAATACGCTCAGCAACACCATGTAACCCCAACGCTACACATCCCGAGGTAGTCTTTTAAAGAGTTTTGCTCTAGTAGGCAGGTGGTACACACTAAGCAGGTGGTACACACTAAGGCAGAGAGGTTTCGTTACCAAGTGGCGTAAAGTGAACAAAGAGGAGTGTTAATCTCTCTCTTTCTCTCTCTCTCTCTCTCTCTCTCTCTCTCTCTCTCTTTCCTTCTCCCTCTCGTTTCCTCTACTACTAACACAGTACCACTGAAGAACATACACATGTACATACAGTACACATGTAGAAATGCACCATTGCACACACCAAGATGAACCAAGATTGACTGACTGACTGACTGACTGACTGACAGTACTGACCCACACAATAATGATACATTGAATTAAACCAGATAATAATCCTGGAGGAGCCACAGCTCATGGCCCGCGGTGTGTGTGTGCGTGTGCGTGCCTGCGTGTGTGTGTTTGTGTGCGTGTGCGTGCCTGCGTGTGTGTGTGTGCGTGCGCATGTGTGTCTCAGTCACAGCCACCACCACTCCAAAGCCATTCTAATGCCTCCTGTCTGGCCACCCGCATCGCACCGACCTGCGCAGCTTTTCATAAAACCCACATGACACCATCATCCGTATAGCTCTTCCTACAACACAGATATCTGTTTCAGAGAACACACGTCAACATTTCACTTGGGATATCGCTCCTACAGCTCCTCAGATGCCACAGACATAATTAATCAGACAGGCTCTGAGCGAGATGGTTTCAGAGTGTCAGGGGAAACACGGCAATGTACATGTACTCTGTGTTGCCCACACCGCAACAGGGATTGGTCTGACAGTACAAGTTGTCATATTCATTTCACGTTAATATATATATATATATATATATATATTTTGTCTGTCTTTATCTCATCTTGTCTCGTAATTGAAATGTGGTTGTAAATCTTCAATTATTTCCAGAGAGCAATTAGGTGTCATTTTTCATGTCTGCCTCGTGGTATATCTGGTGTATCATCGGGAGCTGTCGATCGTGGTGTGTTTACTGTGTAGCCTGTTTGTCAGGCTTGTGCTAGAGTAGGGACTGGAGGCACTGTCAACCACAAAGCCATTTATTGAGCTCTCTGCATATTTTGTCTCTCTCTTTCTCTCTCTCTCTCTCTCTCTCTCTCTATCTCTCTCTCCTTTCGTTCTAACTCTGTCTCTTTCTTGTTCTCTTTCCCTCCCTCCCTCCCTCCCTCCCTTTTCTTCTCTCTCTCTCCTTTACTCTCATACTATCTCTCTCTCTCGCTCTCTCTCTTTCTCTCTCTTTCATACTATCTCTCTTTCGCTCTCTCTCTCTTTCTCTCTCTTTCATACTATCTCTCTCTCTCTCTCTCTCTCTCTTTCTCTCACCCCCCCTATTGCTTACACTGATTCATATTCTAGCCCAGCCACTCTATCTATCCAAAAGAGATCATTGCATTGTAATGGATCGATCCCGTTGGACATTTTAAATAGACTATCTGGCCAAAGCATGTTGCTATGGAAATCACAGATATTCCAAGGCCAGAAGAAAATGAAAATTCATCACACGGGATTGATAGCCTCTTGATGGTCCAGTACAGCAAAGGAGAATGCATTAAGAACGCAAAGCCAGAGATATGCTCTGACCTCCAAATATAAGAAAGGCGGCCATTTTTTTTTTTTGCTGTATCATCTCAAGGGTATCTTCACAATGTGCTGTGCTGCCTATTATCTCTCAGTTCTGAAGGGATGTTCTTCCTTTCTCTGTCATTCTCCTCCTTGGGTATTGTCTGTGGTGGTCGGGGATCAATTGGGCTTCATTAAAGTGTTTTCTGTTAATTAATTCCAGCATATGCATTCTTTTAGAATCGCTTCAGACTGTGCAGAGAGAGCAGAGTCACGGGTGAATGCGTACCAAAGAAATGATAAATCACCCTAATGAGAAAGTGACGTGCAATTCCTTGGTACCACACCAACAGGCAGGTTACACAAAGCTGAGTCACTTTTTTACATCACAGAAACGATGTGTACATTCACTGTACATTGTGTATGTATAATAGTGTACTGTAATTGCAATGTATTGATGTGTCAATGCTTTCTCATGCAGATATACTGCACTTATCTTATACTAAAGGGTGCATGTAAGACCAGACCATTAGCGTTCTGGAATACATAGATAATTGTTTTTGTTATAATTATAATGAACAAAGCGCTCGGCAGTGTAACGTATAACCGAAAGCTATACTGAGGGATTTTCAGTCGGAAGTGAAATTGAAGTCAGTCAAGCAAGCTCTTCTGTCCTTTCCCCCGTGGAGTCGATCCCTGATATGATCAATTTAGCCACTCATTGCTATTCAGCCTAGAAAGCAGCTAAGGTTCTACTTTCATCAGGTACAGTACAGTATATCTGAAGGGAATGCATGAGCTCACACACACACACACACACACACACACACACCTATCCATGCACACACACACGCACGCACGCTCGCACGCACGCACACACACACCCACGCTCACACACAGAGAGAGACAGAGAGAGAGAGAGAGAGAAGGAAAGAAAAGAAAGGGAGAGAGACAGAGTGAGCGAGTGTGTATGAGTGAGAGCATTAGAGAGAGAGAGAGAGCTCTTCACCTGAGAGATTTAATGCAGCCTGCCAAGGACGCTGTCTCTTCATATCGCCCAGGCTCCAGTGCTGTGTGACCTGACAGGGAAGCCATATTAAATAGGATTGTTTCGTTGTCATAAGATACTTTGACAGATACCTCAGCCACACCTCCAGCACAAGGAAAGGTCAGAAAATCACAAATCCATCTTATTCCGCCACGGCAGCCATTTTTTATGCCCTAAATATCAAGCATTATTTTTTTATTATTTTCTCATTTGCACCAGAAACTTTGTTGACTCCAATGTGTGTGTTAATGTTAAGGTTGGGGTTTGGTTTGGTTAAGATGGAGTTCAGTGAACAATCACAATGACTGAACTTGTGTGCTGTGGCACAATTGGCCGCAGTGACTGTACCACATTCAGGCCCAAGCAGAGGTGTAGTGGTAAAATAAGAGGTGGGTAAACTATGAATTCTGTGATCACAGAAAGGTGGACTGTGCATTGCAGTATCAGATTTTTAGAAAAGGCATTCAGAACATGTTTGATGATGGTGGAGGTTATTGTCTAATGTTTATAACAATACCAGTGGTATTAAATGGTTCCTAGAGTGTTGATGAGTGTACATGTTGTGAATGTGAATACTACAGTGTGATTTTTTAATGTTAAAAGTTGCAATTGGGGAATAAACTCTTTTCAGAGGTGGATAAACTCTAATAAGAGGTGGATAAAGTCGATTTCTGAAATCTCAGAGGTGGATAAACTGTGTTTACTTGCGTTTAGCCTCCACTACATCCCTGGGCCCAAGTGCCCACGGTGACCGCAGGTTCATGGAGTCCAACCCAGGTCATTTCCTGTTCCCACCCCATCTCTCTCCCCCACCCACTTCCTGTCCATCTCTACGCTGTGCTATACAATAAAAAAAAAAATCTCAAAAATTATACTTCTCAAAAAACGAAAGACTGAACTTCCAACAAAGCATCTATAGCTGTCTCTTTATGCACTCTCCAAATGAAGTGTTTCCCTAGAACACAATGATCCCTTTTTTAGATGCTCGCTTCTGGTGTCCTTTTAAATGGCACTGCAGAGCGCCCCTCAGTGCCCCTTCCCTGCCCCTAAGAGGCATCTTTGTGAAACTGCCTGAATATGATGAAAATTCCCTCCATTCCTTCAAATGAGACTTGGCTCAAACCTGCCTTCCATGCACTGGTTTGACCTGACGTACGTGGTCCCTGGAGTCCGATGCTATTTAGCTGCCTCACCTTGCGTGCGTCCGTGCGTGCGTGCGTGTGTGCGTGCGTGTGTGTGTGTGGACGGACACTCAGGATCATCGCCTACAGATTCAGAGTACAGAGGCCAAAATGCCCTGAGCACTATTAGTATAAAAACTGCGTTATAAAAAAGCTTCTGTCCCAAATGTGCCATTACCCCCTAAAGAGGTGTATTGATTTTGACATCAAGGGATAAAAAATAGGTTTGTGCGTGTGCTGTGTGTGTGTGTGTGTGTGTGTGTGTGTGTGTGTGTGTGTGTGTGTGTGTGTGTATGTGACCTCAATGGATAAAAAATAGCCTTGTGTGTGTGTGTGAGCGCGCGCGCGTACAAGTACGTGCCTGCGTGTGTATGTGCCGTGCGTATGTTCCATGTTTGTGTGTGTGTGTGTGTGTGTGCGTGTGTGTGTGTGTGTGTGTCGTGTGTCATGAGACTTCAAGTGGACACTAGACCATAGGGGACAGGTAGACCAGTTTTCAGTGCGTTTGAGGATCATCATTTTAATATCTTCCCTCCTCTGTGAGGCTTTTCATGCCCCTCAGAAACAACATGGCACCAAACTCCTCTCCTTTTCCTCTTCTTCCACTGGTGTAATGATCAGGGCTCTGCAACCGCTGTTAATGGTGCTACAGATGGCCCCACATAATCCTGTTTTATAGTCAGGCACTTGAGTGGCCATCAATAGATGGGGCGAAATTACAGCTTGACCTTCATCAGAGGGCCTTCAGAGCGAGGGTCCACTGTGAGTGTTGTGCTAATCCCAATGCTGAGCCTTGACCTTACTCGGTCTCTTCTTCCCTCCACTTCAATACCCCATCTAGACACATGGTTCTCCAAAGATGGAGCAAAATGCTTTAACTCTACTTCATCCAGATAACCACGCTGAAATCAAGCAGCTTTCTCTGTAAATTCATCTCCCACACACAGACAGCAAAAGCTGTTTGTTAATACAGCGACCTCGGTGACCTCGCCAGGCTGTTGCAGACTTAAAGGATAATTCCGGTGTGATTTTGACCTAAAGTGATTTTGACTAATTCCGTGGAAAAGCATGGATTCAGTTGCTTCCAGTAGCAGCAACTGGAATCCATGCATTTCCACTGAATTATTTTTGGAATCTGATCCCTTATCATACCTATTCATTTGTACTGGTCGCTCGACTTATCGTGACTAAATTCAAGATGCCGTTGAACGGTAAAATTCCTTAAAGTACTGTCTGCATAAATCGTCTTGTAAATAAACTACCAGTGCTTTTTCAAAGTTCTCCATGTCTCGTTTTAAATGTCAAGGCCCTCGGAAGTCTACCAATGAAGTATGGAGCTACTTTAAGCCTCGTAAATGGTGTATAACAGTGATTTATTTGCATGGCTAGGCCGATGCCCGAGGCACCACAACGAAACCCTGTTGGTAGCATTGTTGTATATCATTTCCATGGTATTAAGGCAATATGTGAGACATGCCAGTCGATGGCAAGTACTCACATGGAATAAAATTGATTAAACACCTTTTATATACAGTACAGTCAATGATTTGTACCAATTATTGGAATGTGTGAAAGAAAAGTTGCTTGTTGCTTGCATCAGCTATAGTACCTTTGTTTGCTTTTGCTAATTTGCCCAACTGCAATTAGTAAAGGTAGATTGGGTGTCCAATAGCATTGTGCTGTCCAGCCCAATTCAAACCGACTCTCTCTAATTGAAACTCTGTGTCTCTGACTCTGACTGTCTGTGTCTCTCTAAACGATCCTTAACTACATTCTCAGCCACTTCCACTGGCCTGTAGTAGCATACGGTCTCCTCTGCTCCTCTCCTCCCTGCCTTCTACATCTGCTCCAAATCCAAACCAAAAGCTTTCTTTCAGGCAGTTTAAAGTTAGCATCATTCTTCTCCTTCTCCTTCTCCCCCTCCTCCTCCTCTGTTTACTCACTCAGTCAGTGGACTGGGCGCGGTGCCTGGGTGTAATTACTTTTGCCACGGCCCCCAAACTCACATTGACAGTTTGTGTCTTAGCTCCTCGAAAAGCTCCCCCGGCCTCTTTTTAATATTTGCCCAATCTGTCGAGACCACTCCCTCCCTTCCTTCCTCCTGCCAACATTTGTTTTTTTTGTTCTTTTGTTCCAAGATTGTGGCCCCCATAATTAAAAAGATTAGCCGCTAGCCTCGGATTATGTCGGTGATTAGAGCTCCTGGGTAATGGATGAGGGATCGGGCCGCCACTGACTTGACTTGATTTCATTACAGTGTGGATGAGCCCA
Organism: Alosa sapidissima; assembly: GCF_018492685.1. Classification (NCBI taxonomy): domain Eukaryota; kingdom Metazoa; phylum Chordata; class Actinopteri; order Clupeiformes; family Clupeidae; genus Alosa; species Alosa sapidissima. The sequence continues at coordinate 22,901,965 of NC_055974.1, forward strand.
ACGTCACAGAGGTCTCGCAGGTAGCCAAGTCCTTGCTGAATGACCCCGGCTTCGGGACACGCTGCATGGCAGGCAACCCAATACCGTGAGTATACACCACCATGGTCACTTTCACAAGTTGCAGGACAACAGGATTTATTTTTCTTTTCGCCACTTTTGTCCTTTCTTACATTTGATTACATTATATTATATTACATTACATTGCATTATTAGATTGGATTAGGTTTTTAGACTACAATATTTTTTTTTCTTGCTTTGACAATTCTTCTGTTTTGACTATCCTGGTTCGACTCCAATGCTAGTCCGGTGTCAGTTATTTCACATCAGTAGCCATCATCTTCCCACTGAAACTACAGAGGAGGGAACCTTGAATTACCATCAAACTGATTTAGAAAAAAAACACATGTTCTTTTACACAAGATTAATGGCTGTTTGATTTATTATAATTAACAAACCATCTCACAGTCTTCTGAATGAGGGATGAGGAAACTATTTTTTTAGATATGTGAATCTGTTTCGAGTGCAGCTCAGGGGAACCTTGACAGTCTTCATGACCTTGCAAAGATGGTTAATGCTTTCCGAATACAACATGCAAGGATCTTTGGTTTTATTCTTTAGTTTTTAGGACTGAATGAAAGTGTTTCTAGAGTGATTTTTTTATTTTCTATTGAAAAGAAAAAAGATATTCAGAGGGTCTGGGCCATAGCCGTTTTCATTTTCAAAAGTAAATGTCACAGAAATGCAATTTTGTCGCTGCCATTCAGGACAGGAGTGGAAGACAAACAGCAAGACAAACAGCAAGGGAAAAACTACTAGAATGCAGAACAGATATGTCAGACACCCCACACCTCCAGGTCAAACAGATTGGGATATCGTCTTAGTGGTCTTTTGTCCTCTAATCATCAGTTTCTCTCTCTCTCTCTCACACACACACACACACATAAACACACACACACACACACACACACACACACACACACACACACACACACACACACACACACACACACACATATATATATATATGAAGGGTTGTTTTTACTTCGGTTTCCTTCTTGACAGATAATAAAGAAAACTTAGAAGTAAAAAAGTCTCTCTCTCTCTCTCTCTCTCTCTCTCTCTCTCTTTCTCTCTGCGGTGTGTGTGGGAGGTAGTTGTATCCATGAAATGACACTGATCCTTAAAAGCCTCTCTGTAGCAGAGCTCGGTCAGGGTCCTGGTATCCTCTGGGCTGTACAGTAGGCCTCCAGGTAGGGCTGCATCAAAAGGCTCTCCGTTAGTAGCCACTGCAACACAGTCAAGCCTCATTGGTCCCAATATGCTTCATCAAGCTGTTGTTTTCTCCTGATGCAACCCGTCTGAAGAGAAATGTGCCGTCGGCGTGACTCATCACCAATTTTTTTGTTTGTTTCTGTTTTGTTTGTGTTTTCATGTTGGCTGACTGTATGAGCAGATTAATCTTATTACTCATATTTTTTATTTTATTTTATTCTTTTATGTCTTTTTTTTTCAGAATAGTTTACATTTGCAGCATGGAAGCAAATCAGAGATAGTTACAGTATAAATGAATAAACAAAATAGTAATGCATTTAAGGATGAAATGATCCTTAAATATATTTTTTCAAGAATAGTGTTATAGTTATGTTTAGATCAATGAGGCTCAATCGTGATGTATACATTAAGACATGCATGCACAGTGCATTTAAACTAATATGTTATACCCATATGCTGTATATACTGTATAGAAGTACATACATTGCTTTCATTTTCCACTCTATATATACAGTCTATGGTTATACCATGATATACTTATGTGGGAAATGAAAGCAATGAATGTATAGTCACTAAGTATGGAAAGCAGAGTTTTATAAATTATGATTATTAACATGGCCCTACTTTACCAGCAATAATGAATGGTTCCCTTTCTTTAGTTCAGTGTCCTCTATGATAACCTTACTTATCTGATTATAGCTCTAATCAAGGTCATTAAATGACGCTTATTCTACACATCTGAAGTGGAATAGCTAATTAACACATTGAAACTGTAATTCAAGGTGATTATATATGGTTTAACAATGATGTAATTAAAATAATTGCAGTACATTACAGTATTTTCTTTCATTCATTCATTCATTCATTTGTTTATTTGGTCTTTTAGTCTACCATGGCTTCAACCTTTATATTTCTTCAATACATTCATATGAAAGTGCAACATTAACAAAGTTAATTATTCAATATTCGTCTGGAGTGGTTCATAATGCCTTAAAATAATGGAAATTATAGAGGCAACATTTATAGGCAAGAAACACCCCTCAATAATAAATGCATCTTTTAAAACAGTAAACTGCCAATACAAAACATTTGGTATTTTATGGTGTTTTAAAAACACTATATCCATGTCTCTCTCCAGCTCTTCAGTATGTGAAGCTAATACAGTGTGAAATTGAGCCAAGTGAAGTGTTGCATGCCGACTAGTATATTAACATATACTGTAGCTTACATAAAGGACACCCAGAAAGGAATTACCGGCAGCTGTACTGTTTTGTGTAAAGAATGATGGTGTAGGCAGAGTATTGACCCTTTCAACAATAAAAACAAAAACAATGCTTGAACGTTCTATTTGGTTCCCAATCTACTTCCTCTTCATTAAGATAACATATGGAATGTTAAAATGGAAGCCTTGTGGGGCCAACTCTCTTAGCTCTTAGCCTTGGTGTGTCCAAAAGGTTCCTGTCTGAAGTTGCTCTTCCCCTCTAGAGATCTCCTGTGTGTCTGATGTCTAAAAAAACAATGTGCTCTTTTTGTCTAGAAATCTCCAGTTTATTTGATGTCTTAAAACAACATACTCTTGAGTCTTTCTATTTAGTAACCTCCCTTGTGTCTGATGTTTTAAAACGACGTCCCCCTCCTCTTCTCTAGGCATCTGCCGTGTGAACCTCAGAAAGCAACAGACTGGTACACTCCTCCCGTGGACCCTGCTGTGAGTGACATCTTCGCCAACGGGAACTGGTCATTCGCCAACCCCTCCCCCGACTGCGAGTGCAGCACCCCCCAGCGGACCTTCATGCTGCCTGACTGTCCCCTTGGGGCTGGAGGACTGCCCCCTCCCCAGGTAGGTGGTAACCTGGCAACCAAAACTTTTTTTTTTGTTTTGTTCTTTTTTTACTGACCCCCCCCCGCCCCCTTGCTTTTGTTTATACTGTATGGTAAAACCAGGGTTTACGTCGGGGCATTTATGCTTGTACTGTACTTGTGCTCATCTTGCAACCCAAGGTCAAATCACTCTCTTACTAAATGTCCTAACGCCGGAGTATGACAACCTATTTTCCAAGTGCACATGTTGTATGCCCGGAGAGGTCAACGTTTGAATTGTAGCATTTCTTGCCGCATTGATCTGGCAACTCCAATAGAGATTTTGCTCCAGAGCCTTAATCCTGAAAAATGGCAATCCTCCTAAAAGCCTGTTAGAGCAAGCACACACACACACACACACACACACCACACTATGGCAATGTTATAGGATTAGTAACTTAACAAAACGCATGATGATCAACGTATCTGAAACATAAAAACCCTTTTAGCATTGGAAACTTTTAATCATGAAATATGACCCTCTCACATTCTAGAACGCACAATGTACATTATAGAAGGTCAATCAGACAGTGGGGTTCCAGAATTGGATTTCTATACATATTGAATGCATCAGCAGTACTTCACCATTTAGACTTGCACCTGGGTGACATTGCTCCTTTTGCTCCGGGGGGGTCGGACCACTGGAGTGCATCACACACTTCTTTCCAATAGGGGCCATTTTCGACCTTCGACCTCCCACTCTATCCTTTAAGCCATGGCAGGCTGATGTTAAAAGGCTGACTTAGCACTTTTAGCACCGAGGCGCTACGGGGATGCGGCTACGCTAATGCTAAGGCTCCAGCAGATGCAGTTGTTCTCCTATCTTCTGCCACTGTAGCGTAGCCCCATCAGCATAGAGATCAATGGTAATGCTTCATGCGTCATTACAGCCGCGCCGCCGCATACACGGCTGAGATGGAGGAGGTGAACGCTTGGCGGCTGACCCCTGGGGTCTTAATCCGCTCCGATCAATGGACCGAGAGCCCTATCCATCCTATCCTGTGTGTGTGTGTGTGCGTGTGCGTGTGCGTGTGTGTGTGTGTGTGTGTGTGTGTTTGTATGCCTATCCATATTGTCTGTGTGTGGTCGTGGGTGTGTGTGTATGTGTGTGTGTGTGTGTGTCGTGTCTACGTGTGTGCGCATGTATGTGTGTGTGTGTGTATTTATTTGTAAGCCTATCCATCCCATTTTGTGTACCCCCACCCTAACCTTGCCTCATTACCCTTACATAGGGAGTGTACAGGGGAGGTGTGTGTGTGTGTGTGTGTGTGTGTGTGGCTGTGTGTGTGTGTTGGGGGGTGTAAGGGAAGAGGCAAATTAGGAGGCTGAGCACCTCTTTTGGCTCATTTCTAAATGGATTGCCTCTCATTCGTAAGCAATGGAGGGTAGGGGTGGTGCCGAGATTGGGCTAGATGGGAGATGTATGAGGCTCTGTATTGCCATGAGCCATTACGTGGGATGACTCGAGATGGTCTTTCACGCGTCTCGGCAGGGAAATGAAATGGCCTACATTTGCCTACATGATGAGAGATGTATGAGGAAAACACACACACACACACACACATACACACACACACACACACACACACACACACACACACACACACACACATTCCACTGGACCTGGAGTGGCAGTGGGAGAGAGATCCAAATGCATGCCTTGCATGTTTTGGTTTAGAGATTGGAAAGTGTGTGTGTGTGTGTGTTGTCATGGTTTCTGAACATACGGAATGTTGGTATTATTGCATATGAATATAAATCATATATAGACCCTTTCAACAATAAAAACAAAAACAATGCTTGAACGTTCTAGTTGGGCCCCAATCTACTTCCTCTGCATTAAGATAACATATGGAATGTTAAAAAGGAAGTCTTGTGGGGCCAACTATGATGCTGATAATGGAACTCTCTTGAAAGGGTCCATAGAAATGGATGAAGAGTAAGATAGAACTGAAATTGTGCAAACAAACTGATTGCACCGTGAGTTGACATTATGAATGTTATTTGAAATGTCAAATATGTTGCTTTAAACTGTGGATCCACTGTGTTTGTGATTGTTGTGCTACAAAATGACTTTTTCTTGTTCTTACTGACAAACAGAAAAGCTGATTAGGAGCAGAACAGTATTCATTTTTCCTCGCCTTTCCCATTTTTATCGATACTCTCTCTTTCTCTCTCTCTCTCTCTCACTCACACACACACACACACACACACTTTTTTTCCCTGAGGTGAATATTGTCCAAATTAGTGGAGAGGGCAGTGTTTTGGTTTGACGTTGCAACAACACTGCTCTGGCCAACTGATTTGGGCAACTCTGTTTGCAGTGATGGATTATTTGCTTTAGGCCTCTAGGCCTTTAGATCTTGCTTGGCTCAAGAGAAAATCAGTAACACTTTGTAGACGTGTACAACACTTAATTAAATGTGAACATTTTCAGAGTTGGAGACAAACACTAGTCCTTTTGTCTTTCACCCTTTTCTGGTTGTATTGTTCCCTCTCTCACCAGACCAATTATAATTGAACATTTTATTTAGCTCATCTGTATTTTTATAATAGGCCTACATCTAACATCACCATTGTCATTTTACTTAACCTGTCAATGATTTTGACTTGACCTGCTCTTAGTCTCTCTCTCTCTCTCTCTCTGTCTCTCTCTTTCTCTCTACATCGTTCTGTGACATCTCTCTGTCAATTTCAGCCTTTAGTACTTCAGAAAAGATGACAGATGGTAGCACAGGAATACCTTTACTGTATGAGCCTGTAACAGATGGATGTGTGTGTGTGTGTGTGTGTGTGTGTGTGTGTGTGTGTGTGTGTGTGTGTGTGTGTGTGTGTGTGTGTGTGTCACAACCAAGGGTTAGCTATTGCATACTCACGTCCAAGATGTCCACACAAGTTTGCAGTGGACATAGATTTTGATGAGAGACCACAATTACTGGAAGTTGTTTGTATGTTTATTTGAAGTTGTTTGTATGTTTATTTGATGTTCATTGACCCTCTTTGTATTGCCCCTTTATCATTTATGGATTCATGATTCATTATTTTATGGTAATAAAATACAAGGTACAGTGAAAGGTAGACATGCAGTCTTGCTTTGCTAGAGTCTTTTCGGTATGTTCGGAATGTTTTCGTTATTGGACTGAATACAGGCAAAGTCCTTTTAGGCAAGTCCCTCCACTCGGCGGCCATATTGCAACGCTTTTTGGGCACTTGTCGGGCATCCATTTCGGCAGAAATGCGCGTGCGCTAGGCTTCACGACACCAATCTTGCTCCAGTGGCGAGATCACAACACATGATTGGCACGATGTCTTCACAACACACCATATGATTGGCTCAATGTATTTACACCACACCACATGATTGGCTCAATGTATTCACGTGTCGACGTTTTGCTGAGGAAGGGGTGTGATATGTGTAGTAACAGCCATATTGGCGTTACAAACTAGCCCCATGCATTTCTATGGAGGATTTTTTGAGTGCTGTGTCTCCTCATTAGAAAGTCTCTGATACAGGTGATTCCAAATGTAAACGTGCATCAGCTAGTGAAGCTGATACGTGTTTATCAGAACAACACTTATCGGCTTCACTGTGTCCTGGTATGCTGCAGTGGAACTGGATCCCCAATAGGATACCTGTTTGGCAATGTGTGCCATTGGGGGTTTTGTGGTGGGTTAACACGCCACAGAAGCTTAGATCTGGATGGGCGTGATCTCAGTTTAAACTTTTGACGAGAACGCAGTGATAAGCAGTGTCAAACATGAATGGTGTGAAATGTAAATAAGACCTAGACTCCTAAGATGGCGGCTGTTAAGTGACATTTTCCCATTTTTTTTTTTTTTTTTGTGCGCCAAGAGGCAGTGCTGCTTGCTCAAGGTGTAACATATTTTGCATACATTTGCACTGCAGTAGCAATCTCACTTGAAAGAACTTGTGATTCCCCCCTACACACACACACACACACACACACACACACACACACACACACACACACACACACACACACACACTTCTGCAGTGAAGAGTTGGGAGAATCGGGTGCACAGGTGTTTTTTTGCTGTAAAAATAGTAGAAAAAATAGATGTGTAAGTTCATATACGCAGACCCAGTTTGAAAATACTTTTGATACTTACTTAAGATTAATTTCACTCCAAAAAGTGAAGTACCAGAATTGTCTTATTTCACTGGTTGTCTTGTGTGTCTGCTGTTGTGTCTAACTAAGATGAATCATAAGACGATTCACCAATGGAACGAAATGGCACTAGTTCCGGACTCCTAAATAGGCGTGTCTAGAGCCCAAGAGAGAGACAAAACATAACATGGGCGTGTCAAACATGGGCGTGTCAAAACATAAACTTTTCTCTGAATAAGCAATAATAACATTTAAATATAATTTTGTATACTATTTTACAGTCGTTGTTTGTGTGTGATGCCAATGAAACACTCGTTCGGACACGGAATTAATTTTTTTTTTATTTAACCAAGCTAGCTAACGTTAGCACAGTAAACGGAAAGTGAATGGGAACAGCTAGTTATGTTCGCTAGCTAGTTAGCAGCTAAGGACTTTGGTTAAACTTATATATTGTATATATCAAACTAACCTGAAATAACATACGTTCAGCAACTTTGTGGTAGTCTACTAGTTCTAGCAAAAAATAGGTTAGTTTATCAACCGTCTCTGAATCTAGACCCTCTGAGAACAGGTGGCTGTGCACCAGAGCTTTGACGAGACAGTGACAGATCACGAACAAAGCTATTTTTGTCTTTGTTTGTTTCGTTGGAAAATACAATTTCAATGTCGGAATGTTAGGGAGACATGTGGCTTCTAGAAAATGGGTTCATAACTTACATGGCTGAATGTAGGGCTAAGGGATTGGTCATATTCCGAGAAAATGTTAATTTCTCCGATAGGAATACATAGACACTGGACCTTCCGCTAGACTCCAAATGGGCCTAACAGCTTCGAACCCCACGTCACAACGTGCCAGAATTTACCCTCTTATGAATCGTCTCGCTTTATCAACCGTCTCTGGAGGCACTGAATGTGATTTACATAAATGAGAGCAAAAACATAGAGAACGATACTAAATAAAATCCATTAAAGGACAGATAATAGTTAAAGAAAGTCAATTACATAAAATAGAGATCGCATAATTAAAGTATAAAAGGCAGCTGCATTTAGAAGCTTTGGTGGTTTTGACATGCTCTGATGTTGCTTGGAACTCCGAAGTCTCACTTGGTTAAAGCTTTGGAGTGCACACAGCTTTGGATTGTGATTTAGATTGTCCTCTTTTACGCAGCATGTAAACATTTAGTGCTGCTGCTTGTGTGTGTGTGTGTGTGTGTGTGTGTGCGTGCGTGCGTGCGTGCGTGCGTGCGTGCCTGCATGTACACTTCCATCAACACACACTCACACCTCTCCACCTGTCTCCGCTGTGACCCTGTCTCACCGAAGCTCTCCAGATGACCTGGTCCTTGACCATATCCCAACATATCCTCCTCCATCTCTCTCTCTCTCTCTCTCTCTCTCTCTCTCTCTCTCTCTCTCTCTCTCTCTCTCTCTCTCTCTTCATTCACTTGCCAACCCCCACCTTCCCTCTCTCCCTCCCACTTGTTCTCTCTCCATACATCTCTTCCTCCCTATCCATACTCTCTCTCTCTCTCTCTCTCTCTCTCTCTCTCTCTCTCTCTCTCTCTCTCTCTGGTCAATGATGGGCAAGCCAGTTCTAAGGCTGTGCTCCACCTATTGACAGGCAGACAAAGGGGCGCAGACAGGCAGGAAGGGAGGACAAGAGACTGGATAGAGAGAAACAGAGAGAGAGAGAGAGAGATACAGAGAGAGAGAGATAGAGAGAGAGAGAGATACAGGGAATAACAGACGGATGGGGAGGCCAAGCTTGTCATCAAGCTGCTCTGATGGAGAGCGTGGCTATTCTTGTCTGTACCATCTCACTTACTTCCTGTTCGTGGCTTTTCCCTCATTACTGTTGCTTCCCTTTGTGACACCCGACTCTCCTTCTGACTCCCTCGCTTGCTGTCCCTCAGTCTCAGACTTCTTTTTCTTTCTCACCCACGGATTCTCTTTTACATTGAAACCCATGCTCTCTATCTCTCTCTCTCTCTCTTTATTTCTTTCACTCTCTCTCTCTTCATGTCTGTCGGCCTCTCTCTTCATTTGTCTCTCTTTCACTCACTCAGTTCTTGGTAGTTCAGCTGCGTCTCCCGAGAGACACGGACACGATGAACTGAACATCTTGCTGAGACGGCAGAGCTCCATGGGTCCACTTCACCTCTCCTCCGTCCCTCCTCTCCTCCCCTTCGCCTCTCTTCCACTCCTCCTCTTCTCTCCTTTATTTATCCCACCATCCCTCGTGTCGTCTAATCCTCCTCCTTATTCTACCTCTCCAGGTGACATGGCTCTATCATAGTGAAGCCTGGAGGAAGTTTGCCTCCGTGTGGAAAAGAGGCCAGGCTGTGTTTTTTTTTTTTTTTTTTTTGGTTGGAGGATGAGAGAGGCTCATCTCAGAAATACACATATCACATGCTTGTGTCAGCATCTGACTTGGATTAGTAGGTTGTATATATTTGTGTTGCAAAAGTATAATATCTACATATAAACATGGGCTGTTTGTCTGTGGACCTAATTGGTAAAATATGTCTTGTCTCCACCGTGGGATAGTAGGAAACGCAATTTCAATCTCTTTGTATGTCTTGACATGTGAAGAAATTGACAATAAAGCAGACTTTGACTTTGACTATGAAACACTTCAATTTCAATTTTTATTAAGGATAGCCCCGTGAGATGAATCATCTCGTTTACAAGGGGGTCCATCAATACATTACATGCCCTTTTTTGAAATAATAACAACATACATACTAGACAAAACACAAGACACAAACACATTCACACTCAACACAACAAACATTGCACCCCAGACCAGCCCCCAACCCCATTCCTCACCAACCACTAAGTTTCCAGCACATAGGCATGTAAACAGAAACACAGGGTACGTTAGCACGCCTGTGAACTATACATAGCACTTGAATAAAATAAAAAAATCTTAATTTATGCCCTTCTCTTCACTCTGAGCATAAAAAGACAAGAGAGAGATAATATAATTAAGAAAATAAAAATAATAATAAAAAATAAAACATTAGGTAAAAATAAAATAGTAATAATTTAAAAACATGAGCAGGGAGTTTCAAAATGCGTCATTATAGCTGATTTGAAAATTTGGAGAGATGTGATAGACCTTAGAGAGGAAGGAAGTGCATTCCAGTCTGCCGGGGCTCTAAATGTAAAGGCCCGACGCCCAATTTCCTTATTGAGCCGTGGGGTAACTAGGAATAAGTGGTCTGTGTGCCGGAGACTGTATTGGAAACTAAAGGGAATTAATAGTTCTTTCAGGTATAACGGGCACATAAGGTAAATACATTTAAAAACAAAAGTTAACCAGTGGAGCTGCCTCCTGTTTTTGAGACTTGGCCAGTTCAAGGCCTCAAACATTGTACAGTGGTGGGTTCTGTAGGGGTACCAGAGCACAAACCTACAGAGACTATGGTATAATACATTAAGAGGACGAAGATTTGTATCAAAGGTACTGCCATAGATAACATCACCATAGTCCAGTATCGGGAATAATAATTGCATCACAATTCTTTTCCTAACATCTTGTTAAAAACAATCAATAGAACGATAAAGCGATTTCAGGGAGCCAAGTATTTTTTAGTAATATAATTAATATGAGATTTAAAGGATAGCCGTGATTCAAGCCAAATGCCTAGATATTTAAATTCCTCAGTTAAACACTTAATGTATTGTGTCAAAGACATAACAGAGATGCTTTGTCTGCACATAGGCTAAAAAGCTACTAAATCCCAAACCAAGTATACACAGATATTTTGTAATGATTTTTTCAACAGCACATGGGGTTTTAACTGTATTTAAATACAGTTATTCATATTTTGTATCTAAATACGTAATCCAGAATACACCTATTCAGTTACTTCCAGATAATTCAAGGTAGCGTTTTAAACTGGAAGTAGGCTATAGAGACATTACTTTCCCTAGAGATAAAGGCAAGAATGTAGGCTATACCTGAAATGTATACATATACATGCAAACATATAACATTATGCTCAGGAACAAAGTGTATCTCTTGGTTTTAAGCAATTCTAATCCAGCTGTCAACATTGAGCTTTGAAAATAAGGGAGAATTCTACAAAACTGTGGCACTAGCTAAACGAGGTGTAAAGCTACATGTAGGTCTAACATGACTTTGCATACAGAGTGGTGTCAACACGTGCCCTCACAACAACACCATTATCTTAAATAGCCTCTATTTATCTTAAATTTTACCCTAAGGTCGCCTTCAAGCAAGCAAAAGGATGCTTTGAAAACATCTGTTTCACAGAGAGTAGCAACAGGACAGCAGTAGCCTACAGGCCGGTGACAGGACTAAAGTTATGAGAGTATTCAAATTGTAATACACCAAATTCTTTGACATATTTGAAAAAAATTAAATGTAACAGAACTGTTACTTTTCCTGGTAACTAGTTACTTTCATAATACTGTAACTCAGTTACTAATTCAGTTACTTTTTGGGAGCAGTAACTAGAAACTGATTACTTTTTCACCGTGCCTAACACTGATCATGATGCAGTGCCACTATCACTGATTTGGTAGTGGCAATGCATCTGCCAACATTTTGGACATTGTTGTGTGTTTTTCTTTCCAGTATATAAAGATGGGAAAGTGTGTGTGTGTGTGTGTGTGTGTGTGTGTGTGTGTGTGTGATAATACCCCTATCATGGTATTATGTGGAGTTTGCTTACCTGGATGAGAGTGGATGGACCCACACACTAGAGGTCTGCGTGGGACTGATTTTTCAGCTCCCGCCCGCTCCCACAATATTCTGTCCCGCTCCCGCATTAATGTGTCATTTTTAGTCCCGCTCCTGCCCGCATCTGTAACATGATGTCCCGCTCCCACCCGCTAAAGCCCGCATGCAAGAGGGATAGCCTATTCAGTTTTTCTTTCTGTCTCACGAAAGGAGCACACACACCTGAGAAAGACTCCAGATGTCAGTTTCTTGGTTCTGAATGTAGGCTAACAACTGAAGTAGGCCTAGCCTGGTGCCCTCTTCCTCTGTCATGCTTTCGATTTCGAGTTTTGACAATGAGGAGCAGGAGCAAATTGAACCCACGTAAACGACAATAGGCCTATAGGCTATAGGCCTGCTATCTGTCAGTTATGCTTAAACCCCGTTTTTTAATGCTGCCTAACAGAACATCCAGCTGAACTATAGTTATGAACACTACTTTAATAATTTCCATATTTAATTTTACGCACATATTTAATTTGCGGGAGTGCAGTGAATCATCGGTTTGTCCCGCACCCGCGAACGCACCTCTCTCATCCTGCCCACTCCCGCAAAGAGCTTTCAAAAGTTGTCCCGCTCTTTTGCGTGGGGACCCGCGGGTCTACCGTGGGAGTGCAGACCTCTACCACACACACTGTGTCAGTTCAGTCCAGTCAAGGCCACCCAGCACATGTGTACCTCTATTACTTTGACCTGGAAGAAAAATGCAGGAAGGTGGTTGGTGATGAATACACCATGACACAGTACTGACACACACACACACACACACACACACACACACACACACACACGGAAGCAGGCAGAGTTTAGTCTTTTATCTTTTCATCCTGTATGTTGCTAAAAAAGAGGCACTGCTGAAGAAAAAAAAACAGAATAACCCTGCAAAGACTTTTTTATATTCGTCTAATGAATGTTCCGTTTCCATGGTGACAGCACGCAAATATAATCCCATTATGAAATCGGAGTGTATTGACTCGATTAATTACCTGGTGATAAATTTAACCTTCACCATTGAATAGCTATTTGTTTTCTGAAGGAGGGCGGTAATGGCTCATCTCTCCTTCTGCAGAGATGGAGAGAAACAATCAATAAAAATTGTAAACACATTCCAGATCTTTCTATTTCACTGTTATTTTGTAACACACAAGGGGTGATTTGTTTTTGTTTTTTAGAACCAAAAAAAAAAAGAAAAAGTAATTTTCAAATGTATTCTTATGTTCTATACTAAGATAGAGGAAAGCAAACTAACTTGACAAGATGTTACTCTTGTAGTGTTCTCTGGTCTGTTGAGATGTGATTCTACTCTGTATGTGCAACTTAATTCTGTTATAAATGATTATTCCGCTGCGTGTTGGGGTCCGGTTTGCCCTGTCGCCATATTTCATGTTTTATCAAATGCTGACCACTATGCTCACCACTATGGTAAAATGTATTTGTTTAGATCCAGTGAAATTGCTGCTTTGACAATGCTATGTTATGGCTTCGGTACTCCATTGTTTCTTTATGTGTTTTTGCAACATTTCCTTATCACTGATTGTGTGTTATCAGTGAAATGTAAGAATATTGAGGCTACAAAGTGCATTAAACAGCGAAAATTGAGCCAAGGGTGTTTTTCTGCATTAAAACAAATTGAATAAGCCGTGGAGACAGTATTTGTCGTTGATCAACCACTGCAGAGCTTGCTCCAGTGTACACTCCAGTCCCAAGTCGCAAACAGTGGATAAGCTAAGGGCCATGAGCAAAACGCTTCCCAAATAACATTTTTTAATACAGTAATATTGTTCAAACCTCCTCAGCAGCTTGGTCCCTACACATAAAACGAAGCACCAACAGCATAGCTAGTGAACCCAGAGTACCGCGGGTCAATTTTCGCTGGAATTACTTTAATTTAAATGTTGGCCAAAGTGCAAAGTCTGTCAACGAGCAAAGTTCTTATGCTTGATCTGTAGTTATTATGTGGCTTGTCAGAACATGGAGCTGACTCATCAGTGTTTGTGCTTAAGGTCTTACCCATAGTGCTCAATTGGCTAATTTATTTAGAATAGCATTAGTTAGGCATACGACTCTGCTCATTTGAATTGGGGCCCAAAGTCTAAACGGTGCAAATGGAATTCTCATTTATGTGGCTCTTGGTAAGAAACCCAAGATGTTCTTTTAGAATGTATTTCTGCCCTAAACACAAATATTATGCTTACATGTTGTGACCTTCATCACATGATAGACCACACACACACACACACTGGGTGCTAGAAATGGATTATCATGTATCAGTTTGTTTACCTCTAACAGCTCTTGGGGCTCCCAAGAGATGCTCCCAATGTTTTTTTGTTCAGGAAGTTCCAAACCATAAGAAAACACCCTCCCCGGCTTTCGGAGGGCAACAGCTCAGCCAGGGACGTTCACGCTCCACAAGGCACAACGGCTTTGTCATGTCTGGCTTGGACTAAGACTCCCGCGGATCAATGTTGGTCTAAAATGACCTGTCCGAAGCAATAATTTCACACAGGAGAAAACAAAACGGACAAGGTTGTTTTGACAAGGCGCGGGAGCTAGCCAAGGCGACATAATGATTTTTCCTTTACCCCACCCCACCCTTATTCGTGTTTGACGGCCAGACCTGAAATTACTCACAGACTGCAGTTGCAGGACACTGACACTAGAGAGAGAGAGAGAGAGAGAGAGAGAGAGAGAGAGAGAGAGAGAGAGAGAGAAACCTTTGATAAAACTAATGCTATTTTCACCAGTTAAAAGAAAGTACCCCAAAGTCCGTCATTAACAGGAAACTCTTCCCCC
>NC_055974.1:22926769-22963060 GCF_018492685.1 Alosa sapidissima
TGTGTGTGTGTGTCTGTGTCTGTGTGTGTGTGTGTGTGCGTGTGCGTGTGCGTGTGCGTGTCTGTGTCTGTGTCTGTGTCTGTGTCTGTGTCTGTGTCTGTGTGTGTGTGTGTGTGTGTGTGTGTGTGTGCGTGTGCGTGTGTCTGTGTGTGTGTGTGTGTGTGTGCGTGTGTATGTGTGCGTGTGCGTGTGCGTGTGTGTGTGTGTGTGTGTGTGTGTGTGTGTGTGTGTGTGTGTGTTCATTCATCATTGTACTGGGCAGGTGGACAATGGGATCGTTTTGCTGGACAAACACAATCCGTGTTTGAAGACTTGCTCTAAGCACCTCTTCTGGACGGTGCTGCATTGGTGCACAGGATTGTGGGTACAAACAAGAGCGCAGAGCTGTAACCACTGTTCTTGATGCGGAGAAGTGCAGAAGGAAGGGGGGACAGAGAGAGAGAGAGAGAGAGAGAGAGAGAGAGAGAGAGAGAGAGAGAGAGAGAGAGAGAGAGAGAGAGAGAGAGAGAGAGAGAGAGAGGAGGGGATATAAGGAGAGTAAAAGAGGGAACAAGAGAGAAGGAGGGGGTAATGGGGGAGATACAGGAGGGAAGAGAGGGATAGAGAGAGAGAGTGGAAAAAAGCAATGGAAGGACAAGAAGAGGTGATATCTGAGGTACACACAAATAGGCGAGATTAACAAAGTGAAAACTATGGGAATAAGGAGAGAGAGGGAATGAGAGAGAGAGAGATAATCTGAAGTAAGGACACCAAAACAGAGAGAGATATAGACAGAGAGAAACAGAGAGAGTGACAGAGAGAGCATCTGAGGACACTAATACAGAGAGTAACAGAGAGAGAGAGTGAGAGAGAGAGTGAGAGAGAGAGAATCTGAAGTAAGGACACTAAAACAGAGAGAGATATAGACAGAGAGAAACAGAGAGAGTGATAGAGAGAGCATCTGAGGACACTAAGACAGAGAGTAACAGAGGGAGAGAGAGAATGCTGGAAGCTGCTGGAAAGAGGAGTGAGCCGGGGAGATTAGCTGAGCTAAACGCTAAACACTCCCGCTGACTCCCCCGTCTCTCGTCTACCATCTCCTGTCTACCACCACCCGCTGCCGAGCCGCCGCCACGACGCTCGCAAAGCCCCCAGTCCCCCCGCCCCCCCCCCCCCCCCCCCAGCACCGGAAGTAATCCCCTTACCTAGACCTCCTGCCAACCTTCCTACCCTGTGTGCCAAGGCACACCACCACACCAGCCTCCCCACACCCAGACCCCTTTTCCATCCATCCATCTCTCTATCCCTCCATCTCTCTATCCCTCTATTAGACAGAGCTGCAAAGAGACAGGGCCGTATGTGGAGGACAAAAGGCGATGGGGGGAAAATGCTGGCCTGCTTTCCGCAGGGTACCTCAGAACGCATCACAATGTGACATGACATGATTGTGATGTCACAATGTAAATTGCATGATGGCTGGTTGTTGATTGGCTCAGTCTGTTCTCGTTACAGCTGATGTCTCTGTCTCTGTGGCAGGCTCAACAATGCTACAGTTTTAAGCCTTGGAGGCAAAGACAGTTAATTAGTCAGGAGAATTGATTTCTTGGGAAAATGCTTACATCAGTGTACAATGTAAATTTGATATCCCAATCCATCTAAACTTTACACACTTGACATGTGTTACTCATTGGGGATATATTTGAAAGAAATGTTATTAGTGAGTTTTACATTTGTGTCCAAATCGACACAGACAATAGTGGGAATCATACCCAGGTCAACCAATTGTCAGTCGGTGCCATTACCGCTGTCTCACCACATCCTAGTACAAGGAGCTGTACTAAAGCAGGTGGATTTCAATGCCTTGAGGTACATATAGGGTTTTTTTTTCCCACCATATTTTTGTTCACTTTCACTGTAACGTTTGAGAAAATATACCAGATGTGGTTTTGTCCTGAGCTACAGAGATAGATCATCACTGGCACTAACTGTCCCATGTGGGTGTCCTCCTGCGGTAATGGAGGTGTGTGTGTGTGTGATTGAGTAGGCACTCATGCACTGACGAGGACTTCATAAGCGCACCAGGCTGATCTTAGAAACTCTAATTAAACCCAAACTGATGAGAGCTGCAGTGATAAAGGCTCTTTATGCTGGCACCCATCCAATACAAGTCTTCAGTGTGTCTCAGTATTGTATTAAACAGAGAAATGAAACGTTGATTGACTTGACTAATTTTCGATTTGATCATGTTAGGTTAGACAGTGGTATATCTCTCTCTCTCTCTCTCTCTCTCTCTCTCTCTCTCTCTCTCTCTCCTCTCTCTCTCTCTCTCTCTGTCTCTGTCTCTCAGTATATCCCCTCTCTTCTGAGGTCTGTTCTTCTCACGAGGTGGTGTCACCCCCATTTTTCAGGAGCACAAGAGGGGTTGTAAGGTTTTAGGATTACACGGGGGTTATGGTGATACTAGTGTGTGTGTGTGTGTGTGTGTGTGTCTGTGTGTGTGTGTGTGTGTGTGTGTGTGTGTGTGGTGGTGGTGGTGTACAGTGTTGTTCATTACAGCCTGCCAGTGTACAGCAGTCAGCACTACTTCCCAGCAATGGGCCGGCTAGCGGTTAGCGGTTAGCTGTGCTAGCAGTGATCTGTGAAAGCCAGTGGGCCATTAGCATTTATATCACATCCAGCCCCCCAGGCCTCGCTGTCCGCATGACCGGGATCGACTCCGCACTCGTCTCCACTCAACTGTCGTTGAAATCACACGGCTCAGAAGCTTAGGGGACCAGGCCTGGAGGGGGGGGGGGGGCGGGTTTGGCGAGGGGACGCGTCCGGTGAGCTCATCCCATCTCATCCCATGGCCCATTTCATGTGAGACATGGCCAGAGCAGCGCTTTAATATGGTCCATTTCCACTCCAACCATTCTGCAACCCCCATTCACACACACACACACACACACACACACACACACACACACACACACACACACACACACACGCACGGAAATGTCTCGCTTTCATTCACGCACACATACTCTCTCACAATTTCTCTCTTTCATTTACCCTCTCATATCCTCTCCCTCCCTCTCTCTCTCTATCTCCCTCTCCCTCCCTCTCTCTCTCTCTCTCTCTCTCTCTCTCTCTTTCTCTCTCTCTTTCTCTATCTCTCTGCCTTTTTGGCTGGATCCACCATTCCTGCTCTCTCTCATTTTCTTTCTGCTCAGTATGTCGTGGTGTGTATGGGAAGCCATAATAAGCACACAGCGTGTGTGTTTTATTCACGTGACCTCACCACCGTGACTTCACCCTGTCTGCATGTGCAAGTGTGCGTCCAGATGTGTCTAATCGGGCAACTTCCTGTCTCTCCCTCCTGTAGGATAACGCAACCGAGCAGATCCTGCAGAACATGGAGGTGGTATTCAAAGAGCTCGGAACTCAGCATAATGTCAAGGTAGGAGGTCATTATCCCACATCCCCATGGCGACAGAACAAACATGGCCGCCCTATGTGCCTGTCCTTAAAAAACTGCTTTGTCATCGATGTTTAAAAAGCCTCTCCTACACCCCAGTGCAGTGTCCTAGTCACCCTCCAAGGTGGCATCTTGTGCTTACCCTTAATGCCAGTTGACAACATGGAAACACTTGGCACAGGTTTTCTAATTATTCAAACAATTGCTACAAAGTGAGGTGGTAACATAAGGTGCCCCTGCCAGGGGCCTGTTGTGTTGTGGCCTGCAGTCGGACATACAGTGACCATGGAAACCCCCAACACAGGAGAGACTAACCTTTAGCGTGTCAGCATTATGCTGTGGTCTGTGGGTTAATTGACCTGAATACCCCCCCCCCCCCCCCCCCCCCCTCCACACACACACAAACACACACACACACACACACACACACACAAACACACACACACACACACTCTACCACTCTCTTTACCCCCTTGTATGGCATAAACAGTACACCTTCAGAGCATTATATTGTAGTAGAAATACTGAGCGCACAAACAAGGAAGCAAAGCCGTATTTTGGTTTGACTGGGCTACAATACTAAAAGTCACCAACCTGTCATAGGCCCCATCCTCCACTGTCTCTCTACAACCTTTGTGTCCTTTTTATTTTCGTCAGATAAAATCAAATCACGCTCCTCTTGTTGGTTGTTATCCAGTCTTTCACTATAGTTCTGTAGTTGTATGAGTTTTCTTGCTGGATAATTGTTCCTTTGGCTGTGCTTTAACTAGATGGGATATTAGCATCTAATACTTGCTAAAGATCATCAATATAACTAACTTATTTATTTATTTATTTATTTATTTATTTATTTATTTATTTATTTATTTATTTTTTGAAGCTCTTCTGTGCTATAATTTAAAAAATACTTGAACATTGGGCCAGTTCACACGCTGTATGTATGCACTGATGCTTGGTAGAAGCAGAGTGATATACATTATGCTATCAATCCATTTACTGTGCCTGCACTTTTTTGTGTTTGAAATAAATGGGGATTGGAGTCAGAGACTCATTGCACCACTGATGTCTTCAGCTGAGTGAAGTACAGTTTTGTGAAGTACAATTGTTTTCTATTCCCCTATGGATTGTAGGGCTATTTCACACACTAAGCAATTACACACTTCATTTCAACACTGCCTCCATGTTCAGCATAACAAAAGGCTGCTTGTTCTTGAAGCTGATTGTCTTCACCCTCTCTGAACGAGCCTTTAATTGTATTAACATTCACTCAGCTTTATTCTTTGGCTTTTGTTATCGCTTGCATGCTTGATGTCAAAAATAAGTGTCAACTGGTATCATGATAGACATGGCTTCTTTTAATTTCACGATGAGACGTGCAAGAAATTGAGCTGCGATTCAAACACAAGCTATTGAAGAAGAACAAATTAATTGATTTCATGTTTGACTTTATTTTTGCTTGAAGAACTTCAATGCTGGCAATCCTAAATAAAAGGAGACCCTTCTTTTTTAATTAGCATAGCTACGCTAGTGGGGTTCCTCGATTTTATTTTATTTTCCACAACAATCTCTTGCTAAGTAAATCTTTGAACACATTGCCAGTCCTGACAAAGAGATGAAAGGCAGACAACACCAATTGATGTAAATCCACCGTGTATTGTGTCTCAATAACATCACTGATTTTTTTTTTAAGGCAATATTCTTTTATGAAGTATGCACGTGCATGAACAAACATGCACGCACATACACTCACAATTTTCTTTATGGCATGTAGACATGAAATTGGTTTATGACAAGAGAAATGTTTATGTCATGTGAAACGAACATGCAATTTCTAATACCAAGACATAGACAATTTAAATGTGTGTGTGTGTGTGTGTGTGTGTGTGTGTGTGTGTGACCAGGTGTGGTTCTACAACAAAGGCTGGCATGGGATGGTGTCTTTTCTGAACATAGCCAACAACGCCGTCCTGCGGGGCAACCTGCCTCCAAACCTGGACCCGCGACACTACGGCATCAGTGTCTCCAACCATCCACTCAACCTCACCAAGGGGCAGCTCTCATACGCAGCCATGTGAGTTTGCCTGTTGAACGTCTTAGACCTCCATTTACAGCTATTTTTAAAAAAAATGTGTCTGAGGTGATCAGATCACAAGTGGTTAGTCCTAAATACATGTGTAAACAACCACCAAGATTTATTGCAATCCGATCACTCAAGCCACTGACTGAGCGTTTCCCAAAACCATAGTTGCTGACTAAGTTAGCAACTTTGGTGGCTGCAATGCAATTTCCCATTGCCAACCAACTAAGTTGCTAACAGGTTAGCAGCTATGGTTTTGGGAAACGCACCCCTGGTCAGGGAAACACTAATGTGTTCTGATGTGTACTAGACAATTAGAGTTCTAATGAATGTGACATTGGCGTTTAACGAAATCTAAACACAAATGGTCAGCAACCTCTCTGGTTGTATGCCTGTACACATTCTAAAAACAAATCTCAAAAACATCAAACTTTGCTCTTATGTTATCCCACATATAGACATATGCTGACTTTATAAACAAACACTTTGTGTTATGAAGGATCACCAATTTATATTATTTCAAATTCAGGAGAATTGACTGTGTGTGTCAGTGGAAGTCCTTCAGCATTTAAAGGTGTATATGTTACAGTAATTAAGTTGCTCAAGTAAATCCTGGGTAACATTTTATTTTAATGTATCGCTGTTACAGTGTACTTACCTAATTAGGTACAGTGGTACAACCTGTGTAACAACATGTACTATCAGGTACTATCATTGTACTTGCATAATGTATTTGTGAGTACCTACAAATAGTTGTTACATTGTAATACTGAGTGCTTTTACAAAACTTTGCCAATTTGCCTAAATTTTCATCAGAGGCAAAGAGCTGACCTGAGACCTGCTGGATGGGGTAAATCGGGTCATGATAGATTTGATATACAAAGCATGCTTAGCTCCAGTCAAGGCCTCATTGTCTTCAGTGTACATGTAACAGCTGTGCTGCTACAACCTTTTGTACTCAGTATTACAGTGTAACAACTATATGTAGGTACCCACAAATACATAATGCAAGTACAATGATAGTACCTGATAGTACATGTTGTTACACAGGTTGTACCACTGTACCTAATTAGGTAGGTACACTGTAACAGCGACACATTAAAATAAAGTGTTACCAAATCCTGCTGTCCATTTATACTCTCCAAGAAAAACTCTGCTGTTTGTTAGCAGTTCTGGCTCTGAAAGTGGGAAACGCTTGATCACACCCTTCCAAAATCCCAGCCAATTCTACAACTTGTATCAAAGTCCTTTTAGGCAAGTCCCTCCACTCGGCGGTCATATTGCAATGCTTTTTGGGTACTCATCGGGCATCCTATTCGGCAGAAATGCGCGTGCGCAAGGCTTCACGACTCCAATCTTGCTCTAGTGGCGAGTTCACAACACATGATTGGCACGATGTCTTCACAACACACTATATGATTGGCTCAATGTATTCACATCACACCACATGATTGGCTTAATGTATTCACATGTCGACGTTTTTCCGAGGAAGGGGTGGGATATGTGTAGACAACGGCCATATTGGCGTTACAAACTAACCCCATGCATTTCTATGAAGGATTTTTTGAGTGCTGTGTCTCCTCATTAGAAAGTCTCTGCTTGTATCAGGAGAATGGAATGAAAGGTTGTAATTTAATTGGCTGTTTGGATCAAATAGCAATAGTCTTTCGCCAGAATTGCGACAATGGTGATGGTGCGGCCATGTTTGTATGGCAGGCTCAGAAGAGTTTCACTCTAGCAAAGTTTGAACTGCTTGAACTGAAAAGTTTTAGACGTGACATAAGCTCGCATTTCCCACAAGGGACATGGGAAGCTCTTATAGCCTTTCCTGCCAATACGGTTGGCCTGTTACCTAATCCAGATAGCCCCTTTTTCACTTCCTACTGCCCAGTGAATCACTATGAGTCAGTGAAGTTCTGAAAGGAAGAAGACAATAGGTAGCCCACTCTTAACACACAAGTCTGCTTTTATTGTTCCCTTTTAAGTATAAGTTCCTGACATGTAATTTCCTACCCTACGTGGGAGATTTTTGTCTGGAGACCTTGTATCACATTAACAACACAAAAGCCTCGCAACAAGCCCATGCTTTACTTTCAAGAGTGTGGGCCACTTTTTGGTAATTGTAGTCATTCTTTTCAGAATACGAATACGAAAAAAAAACAAAAAAACAAATGCAATGTACATTTGCTCTGAATGAAAAAGAAAAGGCAGAGCAGAAGGGGGAAAAAATACAACAAAAATCTAAATGGCTGTTCTCTAAAAAGAGTTTCATGTTTCGAAATATTGCACAAACTTATTATGAGTGTGATGTTAATGTGTGCAGTGACCCATACAATTTTGAGGGACAAAGTAAGGAACGACCAAACCCCACCAAAACACATCTGCAGGTGGCACACCTGTCCTGAGCCTGCATAATGAGACGCTCTCCCGTTGTTTGTTGCTCGGAGCCGACATTATTAGTTTGATCAGAGGGGCGCTTGTGCTTCCGTGCGGTGATTAGACAACGCTGCGCGTTCAAGGTTGCCTCATTCCTTATGTGGCGTCCTCTAGAAAACTAACTGTTCACCTGGTGAGCACAGCTTAAATAAAGCTGCTGGATGTCCCAGGCTCCACTGCATTTAAATGACATTATATTCACATTGCTTAATTGCGCACAGCTTTCTTTGATGAATGCAAGGCTGTGTCAGCAATAGGGGCCCTGGTTTAATATGCTAATTACTCTGCAGGTAGTCGCAAGAAAGAGTTGGATAGAGAGAGGTGAGGAAGAAGAGGAGAGGTAGAGAGGGATGTGGGATGGGGGGAGAGTAAAGAGGTGGGAGAGATAGAGTCAAGGCGATCGGTGGTAGTCACTGTCATGGGTAATTAGGTCCACCCAGCAAGGGCATTCGCACAAGGCGAAATGTTTTTTTTTTTTGGAATTAAGACGGATCATTAGTGAGGAAGAGAGGGTGGTCGGGGTAGGTGAATGATTCAGCAGGAACCTGGGGTGAAAAGGATGTCTTCTGAAAGGTCAGCGTTGAGTGTTGACCCCCCCCCCCCCCCAAACACACACACACACACACACACACACACACACACACACACACACACACACTCACACAGACACACACACACACACACACACACACACTCACACAGACACACACACACACACACACACACTCACACAGACACACACACACACACACACACACACACTCACATTCACACTCACACTCACCCTTATGCAGTTATTATGTGTTTACAGTGGGCATCGCTTTCAAATGGCCGCTTCAGTTGCGCATTACGAAGCGTGAAGCTGCGTGAAGCTTTAGTACCACTTTCAGCCACTGTGCGTCGCTCTGCCACTGTACATCGCTCTGCCTGCCGCCCCTTCTGAAAAAGCTCGATTTACCTCGATTTAGGCTACTTGGGTATGGCTCTTGACTACTGGTAACGAAAATCGAAATTTGCTGTCTACATTATTGTCATTGTTGGGGTAACGCAACTACGCAAATCAAAACAGTGGTGTGATAATTGAGCCAGTAGAGAAATAACTGTTCAGAATTAATCTGTAGCCTTGGGTAGGCTTCTGCGACGTTTTTAACAGGCTACGCTATAGAGGCTTAGACAACTATGACCCACGTTTTGGTTTCGTAAATTAATTTGCCCTACTTCTTGACTGCAATGTAGTCAATTGACTGCTTGACATGTCATTTTTATTTTTCTGTACAATAAACAAATACATCTGCTTTATGCCGCAGAATTACATTCATATTTGGAACTTACATAGGCCTAGTCCAATGCATCGTTACACTACGTTAGTGTTTCCCAAAACATAGTAGCAACGAACGTTCGCAACCACTATCGTAAAGTTGTGTTACAACTACACCTCTCGACCTGTGGTAGAATGCTAGTAGAAGCATAGTTCCAGGGATCTTTATGTCAAAGACGTCACTGACGTCAGTTATTTGTTTGCAAATTAATAATTATAAATATATTTAGGTTTCTAATTGATATTTACACTTCTAACCACCATACATCCATATTTTAAAATGCCCAAGGCAGAAAATACATAAATTAAAATTTAATTTGCAGCCATGTGCACGTAAGTAAAACTCACACACCTGTATGTAGCCTTTGATTTTCATGGAGGGGGGGGGGGGGGGGGGGGGGGGGTCCTTGTTAGTTTACGCAAACCAAGCCAAGAAGGCGGATTCTGATTTTGATAATATGATCTGCACAAAAGATAAACAACAATGTCAATATTGTTGTTAAAATCTTAACCCAGATTCGAACTCTTGGATAGGGGACTAGTAACTGCTGTGCAACGGCGGCTGTCATCTGCCAGCCTTAACGCAATGCGCCACAGAAGTATGTGCAGGTGCCCATTCACGTGCTACTAAACGTCATTAACCACCTTAGTCCAGACTACTGAAGTTTGGAAACTATCATGGTCCAAACTTACAGTACTATGTAAGTACGACAGTTTTGGGAAACAGTCGTAACTTACATGTTGGTTAGTTGAACGATGCATCCTGTTAGTAAAAAGCTAACCTCCGTAGTTGTACGGGAAACACACCCCATGTAGGCCATTAGCAATCTGTTTATTTTATTTTATGAAGCCTAAATATATAATTAATTAATGTAACGTTGTAGGCCTAATGCTGGTATGTGTGTGTGCGTGCTTGTGTGTGCGCGCGTGCTACGCACATAGCGCTCTGATCTGATATGGCGGCAGCCTACACTTGTTTAATCGTGATTGTTTGGTTTTCTCGGTTCTTGTTCATATGGAGTAAATAAAACAAATGACTTTGCTTTCTAGTTTTTGCTTGATTTAGTTGTTAACGTTTGAGGGGGGTATTTGAGTAAGGACTTAGAATGGGTTTGGGGAAAGTGGGGTCGCCAGACCTCGCCATACTTTTTTGTGGGGTCGCCAGACAAAAAGTTTAAGAACCACTGATCTAAGTTCATATGCACTGTAGGATATATTCTGAGTTGAAGGTTATCTGTGCAATTTGTTATTGTGATGAAATGCATTTAACACTAAGAGTGACTCACTATGTTAGCAATAGAAATATGGTTGTGTTTGGTTAGAATTTCCGAGTTCATTACATGTTAACTCTAATCATTTTCCCATTAAATACGTTATAAACTATAGTATGGCTTCTTTAATGCTCAAACATGTATTTAGTGAACACTTTTATTTGGTTTTAGTGATCTACTTTTGAAATCAACCCAATTTAGGGAAAAATAAGCAAAAATAATAGCTATTTTATGTTAAAATGCTGATTATGCGGCTTAGAACTCAGAATTGAGCATGGTAAACAAAATATTCAGAATCAGCACCCTCAAATTAGGTAAGAAGGGTGGTTTACCAACTTTTCCTCAAATTTGCCGTCAGAAGTTGTCTTCTGTGAAGCTGCTCTCCCTCTACTGCTGGTTTCCTTGCGCGTGCATGCGCTGCAGCAGTTGTCAGACATTCACAGACAAGTTGTTTTAGAAGTTGGTTTGAAGTCGCTTTTCATACGCCATGAGTGCTCGGCTACATTACAGCCACTCGGACAAAAGACATGTAAAAAAATATATGTTTTGAAAACTAGCATTAAACTGGATTCGATCCCACAAAAGCAACACACGCGTGACTCTCTCCATCCTGATTCCCTACTCTTTGAGCCAACTAATATGTTACGCGAATCAATTAACTACTGTAGGCTACCATTAATTAATAACGTAGGCAACACCCAGGTAACATGTTGTCCAGGCTATCTGAAACAAGGGGTTGCCTCTCATCTACAACAACTGGTTATCTTGGGCTGCTACAGTCGTCAGTGCACTGTGCACAGTGGGCCTATGCTACTCTTTGTGGTTGATCAACTAAAATAAAAGATGTATTTGGTGATGACGTTATTGTAGGCCTAGTAGACCTAAATTCTGAGTACATGGTACGAGAAACTATCTACATAGCGCACAGTGTTGCGCTGTCTGCCCGAAATTAAGCGGTCGCCCGCGGATGACCGCGGTCACCCGCGGTTATGAGTCATAAACAAAATATTTTAATGATATTCGGGTCATTTGCGGGCGGGTCAGTTAAAATTAATTAAATATATATTTTCTACAAATAGGCCTACTTAAAATATCACGAGAAGGCTAGCATCAATACAGTAAAGCATCAATACAGTAAAGTCAACAGTAAAGAAGCTGAAGACGCAAGTTAAAATAATAAAGACACCCCTTCAGGAAAAGCGATATAGGCTATGGGAAATATTGGGAAAAGTTCTTAAAGAAGATGACAGAATAAATTTTATTCTGAATAAAGAATAAATTCTCATTCTCTCTCCTGCGCAAACATTATGTCCTGCATGCTGCGTGTAGTTCTACTGCATAAAGTTTCGCAGGCATATTTCATATTTCGCAGGCATATTTCTGGCTATTAAATTATTTCTAAACCAGTCTGCTAAAGTCTGTAGTGAAGTCTGTGTAGGGTTTTCCAGCTCCATTTCTTTTAACGAGACACCCTGCTCACTTGAGACCTCTGCCGGTTGTTGCAGCGTCGTTGCAGTGTCACTGGAAAGGTTTCCTGCTTCAGAGTCACGTTGTCACCAATCACTTTAAGTACAGGAAATCAAAGGTCTGTCAACCTCAAGACTCAAGTTCAGATTTCCAGCGCAAGGTTTCTAAAGTGCACCGCACTTTTTTCTCTTTTGTCCTCTCGGATGAATAATTTATCAGTCCTGTTGAGTCACCTTTGAACTCACCACTTCAGCACCTTCCTGCTTTTAAACTTGCAAAATAATCTGCTTTCTGTTCCTGACGGAAGGGACAGGATAAAGGAAAAAAAGGGCTGATTTTTATCAAAGCCGACCAACAGAGGCCTCAGAACTGACTGAGTATAAAAGTGAAAATGGCAAGACTACCCAGCATGCCCTTGCTGGGATGAATATCAATGTGTGGGCCATGTTGCCAGGTAACGCCTGCATCTCTTGTCCTTGATTTTTTTTGTTGATTTTTTGTTGTTGTTGTTGTTTTTTAAGAAGTTGCTCTGTTGCCCGCGACATTCAGTCACTCGGCGCCTATCTTGGGGAGTGTCTTTCAAGTCGCCTTGGTGCGTTCACTTCACCCAAGGACATAATTGCCGTCACAACGTATGTTCACTCGTAGGCCCATTTAGCAAACATCAATTAGAACGGGATGGAAAATTACACCCGAGCGATAAACATCCGCAAATGACGATCGCGAACCGTCAAGCCCTCTCGTTAAGCCCATGAATAATGAATCGGGGTGATGCATAAGGCTGATTAGCCCAGCAAAGCTACGCTAGCTCACTGAACACAAACACACCTTCACTGCTGTGTGTGTTTCTTTGTTGTTTTGCCCCCCCCCCCCCCCTTTTCCCATTTTCGTTTGAAAGTAGTTACTATCCCCATTGGGGTTAATTGGGTGTCAAGTAGAAGATGAATGATGCTGTGCTGAAGAAGAGGGTGAAATTTCAGCTTTGGGGGAAGTAGGGGTGGGGGTTGTAGCCTGACACATTGGGTGTGGGTGTGTGTGGGTTCGGGCGTTTTATGTGGGTTCGGTGGGGTGGTGTGGGTACACCCACCTTGACCCTGGTGGCTCCGTAGTGGCAGAGTAAAGAGATGCCAGTGCTGGAAACGGCGACAGGAGGTGGAGGAGGAGGAGGAGGAGGAAGGAAGGCCTTGGTCTGGGGCTCTGTAAGAAGGTCAAGGTTGGAGAGTGTGACGCCTGGGGCTTCTCACTGCTGATCCTAGGAGGCCCGGGTACTAATTACTGTGTGTGTGTGTGTACTGTATGTATGTGTGTGTGTGTGTTTGAGACAGAGAGAGAGAGAGGGAGAGAGAGAGTGTGTGTGTGTTTGAGACAGAGAGAGAGAGAGGGAGAGAGAGAGTGTGTGTGTGTTTGAGACAGAGAGAGAGAGAGTGCGTGCGTGCGTGTGTGTGTGTGTGTGTGTGCGTGTGTGTGTGTGTGTATTCGAGAGAGAGAGAGAGAGAGAGAGAGAGAGAGAGAGAGAGAGAGAGAGAAAGAGAGAGGGTGTGTGTGTGTGTGTCTGTGTGTGTGTGTGTGCGTGCCCACGACCCCTTGCATGCATGTGTGGTCATTATTCAGAAGGTCATGTGGTCCTGCCTGCCAACTGAACTGAGAAAAATAGGTCTCTGCCGTAGCAAGTCTGTGTCTTCCTTAAATACTTTACGGCAAGTTCAGCTGGATAAAGGGCCCAGTGCAGAAAGTTTTGAAATGATTGTGTGCCATGTTGGCCACAATAAGCTAATTAACCTTGCGGCAATAACTTAAAGATCGTCCCAAGAGGTAAGGATTCATACTGTGATCCTCACAATGTAAGGACAATAACCACACACATGCTTACAGTGTATATAATACATACCATTTGCTCTACCATTGCAGCAGATTAGTACTAGATAACTGCGGTGAAATTGAAAGCCCTAAGAAACTTGGGTAACACTTTACTTGACGGGTGAGTTCATAACACATTCATAGCAGCTGTCATAAACTGCACATAAAGCATTCATGACTGTTTCATGAGACACGACTCTACATTCATACCAAACCTTTCATGAATGTGGAAGACAGAACGACGACAACTTGTCAAAATAAAAGTGCAACAATCACAAAATAGCATTGCCGTTTTTGTTCCAAACCTCTTACCTGATCACGTCACATCTGAGTCAATGGGCTGCTACTCCAGTGCCAAAAAGACGGTCAAGCAAATATTTGTTTCATAAAAATGTTTTTGTTTTATGATATAACCTTTGCAGATGATTTCTCATCTTTTGCTACTGGGAATGTCCAACCGTTCCAGGTTACATAAATACTGGTCAGCTGAAGGCTAGTTTACCTCCCAGTGTTAAACTCAGTGATTACGAATACTTCACAACTTGTATAGTAAAGTGACATTCGATGTAGACTTCATAAGATATTCATGAAATATTTACAAAGGGTGGAGAAAAAAACGGCAATGCTGCTTTTATTTTGACTTTTATTTTGTTTTTTGTTTTTGTTGCAATTAAGTTGTTGTCGTTCTGTCTTCCACATTCATGAAAGGTTTGGTATGAATGTTGAGTCATGTCTCATGAAACAGTCATGAATGCTTTATGTGCAGTTTATGACAGCTGCTATGAATGTGTTATGAACTCACCCGTCAAGTAAAGTGTTACCGAAACTTGTGTTGTGTGACTGTTGTGTGACTGTTGTCTGGGTAACACAAAAGGGGGATAATCACAACATGGGGACCTTTGTTATGTGCGTTTACCTTGATATCCTCAATTCATTGCAGGACCGTGAGAATTGCAGGCATGTGATGTACAGTACACGGTACACAATACTGCTTTCAAAAGCCATTCATAGCATTACAACACAGAAACAGATTCACATTATAAAAGCACTGAATAGCTTACACAATATTGCAGCACTGAAAGACACTCATCGAAACAAGCTGTGGTACCTTGGTCAAGTAATAAGACATAGTGTTGCTTGAATGTTTGTGAATCCTCAAACATGGGCAGTAAAAAAATTAAATATCCTTATTTAATGCACATCCAAACCCCAATTTGTAAAGCTGACCTTCCAAATAATAGACCAAAACAAAAGAAAGTCATATAGTTTCATTATATCTTCAACAAAAGTGGTTTAGTTCACAAAAACTCAAAATATGACATTTACAAAAGTATGTGAACCCATGTAGTTTATTTCTTGTAGAACTTCCTTTTGCAACCACTACTTCAACCTTAACATCGTCTGCCCCCATTCTGGATCGGATTTTTGCCTACTCCTCCTTGCAGAACTCAGCCAGTCGAGAAGAGAGGTTGGAGGGTCAACTGGTACAGTATGTACTGCCCGCTTCATATCTAGCCAAAACATTTATTGAATTAAGGTCTGGACTGTGACTTGGCCAATCCAGAGTATGAATTCTCATTATCTTAAGCCATTCCTTGGTCAGTTGGCATGCATTCATGGTTTCCTGGATGATATTGCCCAGAGGGAGAAACACAGCCGTCTAGGTCTGTAACTCTCTAGAGGTGATGTGTGGGTTGGCTTTTCCCTATTTATTATCTTTCTAGTGCATTTTGGTCATGCTTTTGATTAGCATCCACTTCGAGGGAATGTTGCTGGGATGTTGAATGCCCTCCATTTGCAAATACTGTAATAGAGTACGAAGCCATGACGAACTGTAGCATTGTCAAGGCAGCAATTTCACTGGATCTAAACAAATCAATCTAACCATATTGGTGAACATAGCTGTGGCTTTCGTAATCTATTTACATAATTTTATGTTTCCAAGACTTATATTCATACCAACACAATCACATTTGTGACTACAGAGCTTTATTTTAGCATGGGTTTCCTCCATAAAAGAGACCTGCATAAAACTTCACAGCATGTGGTTAAAATCCTTATATTCACGGCTTTATAAAGCCAATGGTCAAAAAAATGTCACTCATTTTTGATAAGATGTGAAATATCCACTGGGATTTAGTTTTTTACTTCACCTGATAGGGAATCCGTGTTATGTGGCTAAGCGGCTGCCTAGCAGATAAAACACTTTTAAACGGCTATAGCCTACATTTAAAAACAATTTATTAGGTAGAAACGATGTCACGTGTAAATGCAATGCTGTCAATGCCGCTTTGAATTTCTGTCACTGCAGTCATGGAAACAGAACGTCACACTTCAGTACTCTATTTGTCTTACAGTGGATAAATTGACCTGGAATCTTTTAGAGAGGATCTTGTAGCTTTCCCCAGACTGATGGGCTGTCACTACTCGCTTCCTTATGTCCTCAGATATCTCCTTTCCTCTTGGCATGGTTGATCCCTGTGGGTATGCCTTGGCACTGGTGGATTTCCTCTCTATTTCAATAATGGCTGCTCAAACCCTTTCCAAAGGAAGTGTGTTTGATTAGAAAGCTTAATTGATCATTTCAGCGCCCCAAATATGTTTTACATTAATCACTTACTTGACTTTACCAATGCAGCTGGTGGTTCACTTACTTTTGTACATACAGTACATTAATTCCATGTTTCATGATTATTTGGCTTCTCACACAATTCCCTCTAAACAAGTCCATGCATTTTATAAAAATACACACCTGACAGTTCATATTTAAAAATTGGTGATTATGAAATAACAAAAATCATGAAAAAACTGTTCAAGGGGTTCACATGGTTTCAAGCAGCACTGTGGCAAACCAAGGGAAGTTTATCTATTTAATGTACCCAGTGGAATTTCCATGTGCTTTCTGTTACATTGGTAAAGCCAAAAGGAAAGACACTCTACGTGGAGAGGAACAGTACTCTCATTGCTAGTGTCACTGTGTTGTGTTCCTGTGAAGCCTTCACACACCTCCAGCCTCTGAATCATGAATCTGTGCGCAAGGAGAATGAGGTATGTGTGTGTGTGTGAGATAGTGTGAGAGAGAGAGAGAGGGAGAGAGAATGAGAGGGAGAGTGAGATGTGCGATTGCCTTTGGGGTATTGCACATCGATGCACATGTGGGCCAGCAAGTGGGATAGGTCAACCAGACCCCCCACCTCACACACTCACACGCATACACAGACACCTACACACACACACACACACACACACACACACACACGCACGCACACACACACACACACACACAAACACACCCAGCCCCCCCGCCTTGCTAAATCTTGACCCGAGCTCATGTCCATCATGGTACTGTCATGCGGTGCTAACAGCCTCTCGTTTCTCTTCGTCCATATTCCCCCTCTCCCTCCCTCCTTTTTTCACTCCTCTGATGTACTGCCTAGCCTTATGGTGAGGAAGTTGATGATGCCCTTTCTCTCCAGCATCCATACGGCTTTTCCCTTTGTTTCCATGGCTACATAGATATGTTCTTCAAGTCAATCCAATATAGGGCTCTGTTTTCTAAGAGTACGACAGCTTTAAATATTTAATCAATTTATTTTTACAGTGTTTTAGCACCAAAGAACTGTCTGTTCTGGCAATGATGGAGAGACAAGGACCTTTTGACTTTTTACTTGCGAGACCATGGCGAACATCTCTGTAGATCTTGTGTTGTTCATGTGATCTCAGAGCTGGACTCAATCAAGATGAATGGGTGTCAGCAGATATCTGGGTCTAGTGCTCTAGAGTCTTCTCTTATTTCGGCCTCTTCAGGCTTCTCAACTCCCTTGATGAAATTTTCATCATCTCCGTGTTGAGAGACGAAGCCCCAACCCGTGTGTTGAAACCTCACCTCGCTCTCCTCCTGTCACTTCCCCTTCCCCCTACTCTGCACTTTTCTGCTCTTCTCTTGTCTTCTCTCTCTCTCTCTCTCTCTCTCTCTCTCTCTCTCTCTCTCTCTCTCTCTCTCTCTCTCTCTCTCTCTCTCTCTCTCTCTCTCTCTTTCTTTTGTCTCCTCTCTCTCTCTCTCTCTCTCTCTCTCTCTCTCTCTCCTCTCTTGTTCTCATCTATCTTCTTTTGTCTCCTCTCTCTCTCTCTCTCTCTCTCTCTCTCTCCTGTCTTGTCCTCACCTCTCCTCTTATCTCCTCTGTCTCTCCTCTCTAGTGTTCACCTCTTTTCTTCTCTTGTCTCCTCTCTCACTCTCTCCTCCCTTGTCATCTCCTTTCCTCTTCTCTCCTCTCCTTTCTTATCCTCACCTCTCCTCTCCTCTTCTCTTCTATCCTCTCCTTTGTTTTCCTCACCTCTCCTCTCCTCTTCTCTCCTTTCTTATCCTCACCTCTCATCTTTTCTTCTCTCCTCTCATCTCTTATCCTCACCTCTCCTCTCCTCTTCTCTCCTCTCTTATCCTCACCTCTCATCTTTTCTTTTCTCCTCTCCTCTCTTATCCTCACTTCTCCTTCTCTCCTCTCCTCTCTTATCCTCTCATTTCTCCTCAGCCCCCCTCCCTCCTCCCTCTTCCTCTCTTCTCCTCTCCTCTTTTATCCTCTCATCTTTATTCACCCCCCTTTCCTCTCCTACATTCTTCTCTCCCTTCCTATTCTCTCCTCTCTTCTCTGCATGTCTGCTCTTCTCTTATTTTATTCCCTCTCTCCTCTCCTCTCCTCCTCTATTCCCCTCTGTTGAGCCGAGCTCATACCCGTCATGACCTTCTAATAACCCCGTTCCTTTCTGCTGCTCTTCTTCCTCCCTCTGTCCTAACGCCTCTAGCTCTCCCCACTGTACTTGTCAATAAATAAAACTAGCAGCAATGCAAAAGGTATGTGCTAGTGAAACAGCCACTCTGAACAGATCTTGCCTATCCTTCGATGAGCTGGATAAAAAAAAAAAAAACTAAGATAGATAGATTAAAAAAATATACAGAATATATACGCGTACATACTTATACATACATATTCTTATCTCTCATACACAAAAGAAAAGTACTAATTGTCTCACAAATCAGAATTTAACACAGCAAAAGTCTTTGATTAAAAATGTTCCTTGATATTCAACTCTATGAATGTCTCACCCTCTCCAGTGTCATTGCCCCCCTCCTCTCGCTCTCTCACTCTCTCCCTCCTCTCATCCTCCTCTCTTCTGCATTTTTTTCCCAGGGCCAGCACCTCTACGGACATGGTGGTGTCCATCTGTGTGATCTTCGCCATGTCCTTCATCCCCGCCAGCTTCGTCCTCTTCCTCATCCAGGAGCGGGTCAATAAGGCCAAGCACCTGCAGTTCGTCAGCGGCGTTAACCCCACTGTCTATTGGGTGGCCAACTTCGCATGGGACATGGTGAGTGGCTGGATGATCTGCCAATCTTCTTTGTGATTGGGTAAGGCAGTAGAGTGGGCAGTCAGGAAAAAGGCAGGAATGGTAAGAGAATTGTAGGACAATGTGCATAACTTACAAAGAGTAAATCAAGACTGAAGAAAAATTGGAATATATATATTTGAAAAGTCATATATATACCGCAGGTGAAATAGGTGGCAACATCATCACATGATTAATAAGCTTTTAATTAGTAGGCTCAGCTTAGTCTTTTCATGAAATCATATAATATGGCATCAAATTAATATTCCATTATATATAAGTTAAGTTAATTTCTGAATAGGAAGATATTGAAGATATGCTTTGAGAGGTTTGAGTAGAGAATTCTGAGGTGCTATAGCTAGATACTGTAGCCTGGTAGCTAGCATAGGCAATTCCCCACTCCTGTCGTCAACACACAAACACCCTCACCTCGCAGTGTGCCAAGGTATGTCTGCCATGGGTCAGTTTGCTCTAACATTCATTCATTTTTTACATTATTATTTTTCACTAACTTTATCTCCAACTATGTCTCTTCAGCTGTGCCCACAGCAGAGGTCAAGTCAGCTAAAAGGGGAGATAGGGGGGGGGGGGGGGGGAAGAAATGAAAGACATGCGCATATGAGAAAGAGAAAGTCATTAACATTCCTCAGCCAAATGTGGGACCTTGACTCTCACTCCTCTCTACCCTGTATGGAAGCAAGAGCAGCACGCTGCTGAGCTGAATACATTTCTAGTCCGCACTCATGTTGCGGAATCCTCCGTGTCTGAAAATACGCTGTCATTTAATAGTCCCCCCGAGAGCCACCAGGTGCACGAGTGCAAGAAATGGAGATGGCGGATAAATGGAGGATATTTTTTTTCCCCGCTCCATAAAAATAAAAAGCCGGGCTGATTGAAAGCGCCATGCGCAGACCTCCTAAATAACTGTTATTGGTTGTTTCCATTAGTCCTGCCTGCAAACAAGCTGTGACAAACTCGGAATTGGAAATATAAATGCTTTCTCCATCTCTACCCCCCTTCACTTAATAGCGGCATGCCTCATAGGTAATTTACATTGGAAGACAAAGATGGCAGGTCGCATATCGCTCTGGCCTATTTGTGGAAGCTTTCGAACGAGGGGTTGACAAAGTGGGGTGCGGAATGGAAGAACACTATTATGCAAGATAGTGTTCTTCCATTCCGCACCCCACTTTTTTTATATTGCATAGAAATGTTTTTTGGCTGGGAGCAGATGCACTCTGCCCCCAGTTCTGAATGCTTTATGGCATTTCAGAGTCGTGAAGCACTTGGAGACGAGGACAGAGAGAGTTTATTTTTATTTATTTTTTTAGACAAAATCAACAATCCGCAGATGCATAACTGCCTTTTTAGGCATTCAAATGAATTTGTTTCCCCCAAGGAAATAGTGATTAAGAAGCAGAACTGGGTTTAGATGGGCTCTGTTTTCTGTAGCGCATGAATTCAAATCATTCTCTTACTTATTTGCTGTGTTTCGTCTACATACCATTGCCATTCATTAGGCTACAGTCTAGCCTTGGGCACTGAAATGATGGGAGAACATGCTGGAATATTTTGTTTGGCAGAAAGGCGTCTTCAGGGGAATTCATTAAATGCTTTTTTAACAGAATTCTTTACATCTTTGATTCTGATGTACATTCTTCCATTTTCCGAGCGTGAAGCGAACAACAAAGAGGCTGAAATAATTAAGGTGATGTAACACTTTTCTGAAGGAGGGTGACTTTTTTTTCTCCTCTCTTCAGCTTTTTTAAGTGAGATAAACTCAGGCCATTGTAAACGGTGGGAGATCACTTTCAGTGAGTATTATCTCTCCCACACAGCTTCATAGAAGCCAGATAGTCGCTTTCCGTGGTTGGGTGAAAATGACCTATAGGTGAAACCAGGTACAGAAACAGGAACAGGAGCTCATTGAAAAGACTAAGCTGAGCCTACTAATTACAAGCTCATTAATCAACTCTGGAATTCCATTTTGGAATGTTCATGTTTCATCACGACACATAATGTTCCCATCCTCTTTTTTCCCAGCGAGCATCTAAAGAATGGATGTCAAGACGCAAGCCATGTGCTTAAACTCGCTTATGTTTTCTTTTCACAGTGCAACTACATTGTCCCCTGTGTCATTGTGATCATCATATTCCTCTGCTTCCAACAAAAGTCCTACGTCTCACCACCCAACCTGCCCGCCCTGATTCTGCTGCTGGTGTTGTACGGGTGAGTGCCGTGTCCCAGATTTCTGCCTGTGTGTGTGTGTGTGTGTGTGTGTGTGTGTGTGTGTGCGTGTGTGTGTGTGTGTGTGTGTGTGTGTGTGAAAACAGCCGGGACAAAGAGGACGTGGCTGTGCCTCTGCAGCCAACAGACTACGTTTCTTGCCAAGAAGAACGGAACGCTCCATGACAAGAATTCCGGAGTATTTCCATCTCCTGTTTGAAGTAGTCTCAGAGTGAATGGAGGACTGGGTGAAGAAATAGCCCAAGCACTCTGTACACTGGTATCTCTGTACTGTGTCTTCCATGTGCTGCATCGTTGTTTGCAAGGGGTTTGAATGTGATTGTATGAGTCGTATTTCATCAGCTGTGTCTCAGCTGTGTTCAAATCACTCCAAACAGCCTCTCGTGTCACGTGCCACACACAGACTCTTCTGTACGCTATGTTCTCTAATCCCCCTCTTCTGTGACCTTCATGACCTTCCCCAGGTGGTCCATCACACCTATGATGTACCCAGCATCCTTTGTGTTCAGTGTGCCGAGCACGGCGTACGTGGTGCTCACCTGCGTCAACATGTTCATCGGGATCAACGGGAGTGTGGCCACCTTCATCATGGAGATGTTTGACGACAAGGTGAGAATCAACAGATGTCTCTGAGATCAGTGATGGGGATTATCTATACCTTCACCATACAGAGGCCATGATATGATATATACCAAGATACATCTGAATAATGATCATGTCTGACAAAGTGTTTTGTTTTCAACAGCTGTTCTTTGTCATTATGTATAACAGAAAATGCAAAGCCCTAAGGACTCACAACTCTCACATCTCTCTCTTTCTCTCTCTCTCTCTCTCTCATCTCTCTCTCTCTCTCTCTCTCTGCCCACATTTTGACCATTGGTTTCATTTGCATAACAATCTCATTAGTTTAATCACTGCAAGCCTGTTCTTGATTGATCTGGGTCTAATTCCTTATCACGGTGCCTCTTAACTCCCGGTAAACCTCCAACATACGGCGGACTGTTTGAAAATGTAAAGGTCTTTATACATCTGTCTGTGTGTGTGTGTGTGTGTGTGTGTGTGTGTGTGTGTGTGTGTGTGTGTTTGGTGTGTGTGTGTTTGTGTGTGTGTGTGTGTGTGTGTGTCTGGGTGTGACCTCTCCTGTGCATGCAAACTTGTCAAGGGCGTTAGCGAACCTGTCGGTGGCCTGACAGAATGATGGACAGGGGATAGGGGATAGGTGTCGGCATGGTGACACCGCACTGCTCGTCATTTTCTCCAGGAAATGACAACCTCAAGGGTGGCAGTGCAGACTCACTGCCCATGTGCCGTCAAGTCTTTCCTTAGACTGAATCACCAGGCAGCAAAAACAAGAAAGGCTTTTGTGCTTGTTGTAGGTTGTTGACATTGAAGAAAAAGAAGAAAAAAAGTTCTGTAGCTAATGGTCCGAATACCTTTCCAGTCGTAGACCTCTTACAAAGGAGTCTACCTTGGAATTGGAGGCCATACAGTGGGTGTACGCTTCGGAATTTGGAAAACAGAACTTCGGAAAATGTCTCAATTGATTTTTCCGACGTGATGTCACTGACAATGAGTCTAGTGCTTTTAGCTAATGCTGCCATTTTGGGAGTCAAAAAAAAAAATGTTATTCTGGCTGTCATGCGAACATTTATGTAGGTCGGATTCCTCAACAGGGACCACAGTGACATTCATTGCTATGGAAAGGACACTGTAAGGATTACGAGGGTCTATTATACTCATCTACTCCCTCGTTCCCTCTCCCGTTGGCCTCTCTCTGAGGAGTTAATAAAGAACCTTGAGGTGTTCAGCTCTGATGGAGCCCTGGAAAGGCCTCTGTGTTGGCTGTGTTGTATAGACCGTATTGTGCTGCTGAGAATATGAAGTCAAGTCACCTAGAAGAGAATAAAGGCACACTGGGTGTAAAGAAAGACATGGTCAAACCGACGGCAGATGTAAGCAACATCCAAAACCATGCCAGAGGGGCATCATAATATGTATTTGATACAGTTATCTGTACCGAATTAGACACAGGTAGCAGTATCACTGGGACTCACCGGGACAGTGTTCTTTCTGCGGCCCGTTCACACACTAGGTTTGCAATCAGTCACTCAAGTATTTTAGTGTGAACTGTTGCTGTATGACTTGACTCCTGCAATTGTCCATTAGCCATATTAATGCATGTGATGTATGCAATACATATGCTGACAGGTAGATTATGGCTGGTGGTATATACACTTATCATTGTTAGTGAACCAAATTTAATGCAGGGTTGAGTAGGTTAATTTACTTGACAGTAAAAGTCTGAAGTGTTAATGTTTAAATACAGAGAATATATTGTTTCCCTTTGAGGGTATATATGTGCAATACACACCTGTATATTAAGAACACACAGATGAGTTTGTGCAGACAGCCTGTCCCAGATAGAGAAAGAGGGTGAGAGAGAGGGAGGGAGAGAGGGAGAGAGAGAGTATAGGTCTGGGAGATTTGGCTGGTCTCCCCTGTGGTTTTTGCCTCAGCCGAGCTGACACTAGCATGGAGAAACCCACTGGTATTAATCACACACTCTTTCGCTCTCTCTCTCTATCTTACTCTCATCCTCCCCCTCTCCCTCTCTCCCTTTCACTCTCGTTCTGTTCCCTGCAGCCTATAGGTGAAGACACCTATAGAAATCAATCGCTCCAGCACACTGTTTTTTTTTTTTTTTTCCCCACTGCCTGAGACTCTGTGAGTTATGTATTCCAACGCTTCATGCATTACAACAGCTATGCAATAAGCACAAGATGGTGTTTGCCAGTGTACGACATACAGCTATTTGGATTTGGATGTACGAATCACTCAAATCTTCATATCTGAGTGCAACCATGACAGTATGAACCAACATACTGTACATCTACCCACATACTAGCACACAGCTACTGTATACCCCCCACATACACCAGTAGGATAATATTGCTGTGTACAGAATGTATATAGTGGTGTGACAGCATGTGCTTAAACAGCCTAACAATTGTGACAGTATAGGAGGTGTTGTATTTTTTTGTTTAGCCAGAAACCTTTGTAGAGAGAGATGCATGTAAATAGATTTCTAGGTTGTTTTCTGTTGATGCATTCCCTTTGACCGGATGCTGGATGCATCTACACAATGAAGGCAGCAGATCCCAGTTATGGGTCCTAAGATCTAGAAGCCCTACATATATCTGACTTAGCTACTTTAGCTTAGCTACTTCAAGGAATCACCCACTTGCTAGAAATCAGGTCTTTGAAAAAAGTGGACTTAAGGTGGACTTGGTTGTAGATCCAGTCTGTGAAAGTGACTAATGGTCAAGTGCCCCTCAGCGGCTTGCTTCTTATTTATTTTTATTTATTTATTTTTTTGCTCCCTCGTTTCTCTTCCCTTATATACCATTTGAAGTCCCTGTGGTCTCGGAGGCTGGGGTAGCTGGGGAGTACGAGGAGCTGGAATATGGGTCACCCTGGGGGCTGTGGAGAGTTCTCCCCTTCAAAGCCTTTTGAGAATGATTTATTGGTTTATGAGCAAAACTTAGGAGGAATTGTCAAGCGTTTCATCATCGTCCCGAGAAGCCTCTTAGATCTCCTTGATGAACGCCCAGTCGAGATGAGATCTTGTATTGATCTTGAATTATGTCTCCATCTCTACCCCCGATCTCTCGCAAAGACAAATGGTCCTCCACAAAGAAGGTCATCTCTTTTTCTCTTTCTGTGTCTATCCCTCTCTCTCTCTCTCTCTCTCTCTCTCTCTCCTCTCTCTCTCTCTCTCTCTCCTCTCTCTCTCTCTCTCTCGTTCTCACTGGTTCTTTATTTCTTTTTCTGTTTTGGACTTCTTTTTGGAAATTCTTCTATTTCTTTTTTGCAGCAGCGGCTATCCCCTAGCAAGAAAACAGCAGTGCCAACTTAAGTCTTAATCAAACTGGTTTAGACAGGAGACTGCCTTTGAAATGCAATCCGCGGTTCATTCAAAAGAGACTTACACAAATCCCTCGCTCAATAACAAGCCAAAATAAATGTGTTAGTTTTAGAAAAGATGCCTCTTGTGCCTGCCTAATCCATACGTCAATTCACCCTCGAGGGGAAGCGAAGTGAGTTCCTTTGAAATGCAATCCAAAGGTCCGCTCAGTAAATGACCTCCGTCTGTAATGAACCGGACTAAACATGACATCTTAATGAGAGGAGACGGTACCCCAGGCAGTTAGGGAGACGGAGAGGCGAAACGTTAGACCAACCTCTACTCTACTTCCTGTGAGCCCTCCCCTCCTTCCTGTGACCCATGGCAGCTTTCAGTGGCTTTCTCTCTGATCAAGCATCTTTGGCCTTTGAGCTTTGACATTGCCCAAACATTGATCCAGTGTTCTTGTTGCCCTTAGTCTGAATTTACCTATAGCAATACTATATGACAATGAATCCATCATCTGCTAGTTAGTAAGTGTATGCCCTATATGTTATCAAGGCCACACTTGAGTAATAGTATGCACTGTGTACTTTTATATGCAGTATACTAAAATTCCAAATGTTCCAACATACATACTTATATTCCAGTATAATACAATGAATATAAGACAAATTCAAACTAGCTACCTACAACGGTCTGTTGTGGCTTTAGGTATGTAAATCCAGATGGCAGGCCGAATGTCCGTCTCTGCTGAATCTTCATGATAGTCTACTTTCCACTTATTTGTGGAAACGGATGTGCACGTCCACAATATGTTTTAACAGGTGCCAGACAAAACGTGTCAGAGAGAGAGAGAGAGGAGCAGTTCTTATTTGCCTGATGAAGATCTGTTGAGATTGAAACGTTGCCTTTTTAGAATAAATAAATGAAGTATCTCTTGGAGCCCATATACATTGTGCAGACCATCTGCTTCTCAGTCTCCTTTCTACTCACACATACTGTGTAATGAGACATGATGGGCTGTATTTTTGGGTCACCAGCGCATGGCGTAATACTCGTTATTCACCCGCGCAAAGTTGAATTCGGTATTTTTGCACGTTTATTTTTTAAGCATTGCGCCCAGGGGTGTGGCAATTAACAACCTAGGGAGGGGCCTAGTGCGTTGTCTAAAAAATCGCTATCATACACCACCTAAACCTGGTCAGAAGTCAATGGCGAGTTGTTCATATACTATT
Organism: Alosa sapidissima; assembly: GCF_018492685.1. NCBI lineage: Eukaryota > Metazoa > Chordata > Actinopteri > Clupeiformes > Clupeidae > Alosa > Alosa sapidissima. Next base: position 22,953,403 of record NC_055974.1, read on the forward strand.
TTAAGCGCGCATGTCACCAGTCATATTGGCAGGAGCACGCACTATCATTCATGAACGCACACCAGCGCACGTGCATGCAAAGCATTACAAATTGCACGATTACAATGGGAAACATAATTATAACAAAAATATTACGAAATACTGTACATCTCATAATGAGTAGTTATTCACCATCCATTTGCAAATTGGTAATGACGGTTAAAAGTGATTAGTGATTTTTTTTGCCAGGAGTGCCGGAGAGACAGGAGCTATGGATTTTTATTATTTCCTCATGTGTTCCTTCTCTTTTGAAAGAGTGTCCTGAAAAGAAACACATGAATTATGCATATGGAGTAGGATGCGGAGATGGGATAGCAAAATCTCCCTCTCTGCTCTCACACACACACACACACACACACACACACACACACACACATACACACATACACACACACACACACACACACACGCACGCACACACACACACACACACACACACACACACACACACACACACACACACACCTATCCACACGCACACACCCTCATGCACATACACACAAACTCATGTAAACACACACACATTCACTCTTGCTGCATCTCCCATGCACTCCTCTCTAACTCTTTCTCTCTCTCTCTCTCTCTCTCTCTCTCTCTCTCCTCTCTCTCCTCTCTCTCCTCTCTCTCTCTCTCCTCTCTCACTAACTAGATAGATAGGTAGATAGGATAGATAGATACTTTATTGATCCCCAGGGGAAATTCAAACTCTCTGCCTTCCAGTTATTCTGTCCCTATTGCAATGCACCTTTCTTTCCCTACCTCTCTTTGGGGCAGAAGCGTCCACTTGAGGCGTATTTTCTTTGCAATGCGCGCATAAAAACATGCCGTGGTATGTACAAACAGGCTGCCCTTGGGTAAAACCGCAGACTGCCTGTCGCAGGAGCTGACAATGACAATTTGCGCTTTTCCGTGTCATGCATATGCATTCACAGGAGGGTCAGGGAAATATGGGAGGTTTGGATAAAAAGATGGGAGGAGAAGTGTAAAATGGGCCTAATTAGGTATTCTCATATATGAACGAAAACTGCCCATGAAAGGTGATTCCGGACTTTGACGCAATTGGATAACACTACGTCTGTCATCTGTTTAGCTCGCCTCTGGCCCTGCCTATATCAGATACACAGATATGATTGGTTCCCTGTGATGCAAGGGGCAAAAATGACGTGCTTCATTACTCGTTGCGAGTCTCTCGCTGAACAAATGCTTCCGTGAGAACTCTGGATTCCCAAGGTACAGAATCGTTATTCAGAGCACCAGTTTTGCGTCTTTGTACTATATCAAAAGCAACCTTCTAAAACTGATAGTTCCGGTCCTTGATTGTGATTGGCTGAATCACGTTCAATGCCGTTGTAAAATCCAGCACAAACATACACCATGACCGCATTCCGTTCTATATTACTGCGCTACCACAACTTGATACAAAGTTAAAGTAGCTGCGTCTCCATGTTGCTTGGGCAACCATTCAGATAGAGGAAATATATTTCTTGGCGGAAGAATGATTATCTAGGATTAACTCATTATATTTCAAGTTGCTGTACCTTTACTTTATAAAACTATGCCAGGTGTTTAACAGTTTTAGAAAAGCAATAAGCCACTCGAGTCTGTAGGTTACGCTGATTCTACAACAGCTATAGCTCAGCTGAATCAGCGTAGCTTACGGCCTCTCGGGGCTAATTGCTTAATTCACTTTCGTTGGCCTTTAGAATGTCTTACTTTCACTTTCACGTCATCCACTTAAACTTTCCTACTTGCTAGATTTGACCAATCTTCCTTATTCTATGTGCACTAGTAGTTTGAGTTGAACTACTGCTCTTCATTATCTCCCTGCTTGTTGACATCTTATCATGTATTGAATTATTTCATGATTGCTAAATGTTTGATTCCTTTTAATGTTGTCATCAGTTAACTTCATCCAACTGCGCTTGTGATTGAAGTATGCCGTTTCATGTTGTGAACGTTCGCAAATTGCGGTAGGGCGCAGAGAAAGGCCATGATTACCCGATGAACGGCATGTTGATAAATACCACGTAAACTGAAGAAGCTCAGTGTGCGCTCTCTGCAGGTTGGCCATTGGTGCTGATAACACTGCGTTCGCAAATCCACGTACATCAGGCCCTCAGTCTTCCACTCTTTCAGGTGTCTTGTTGCAAGCTCTTTCTCTCTCTCTCTCTCTCTCTCCTCTCTCTCTCTCTCTCTCTCTCTCTCTCTCTCTCTCTCTCCTCTCTCTCTCACTCTCACTCTCTCTCTGTCTATCGCTCTCTAATTATGAGATCAGCCTCAGAACCCCATCCCCGCCTGGCTGCCTGACTGGCTGTGTTTCATTCTGACTTCATTTCATTAATTAGAGCCCGGGTGCTTGCGTGCCTCCCATCACTCTTGCCTTGCCGCCGGGGCTGTGAAGGAATCCGACTCCATGACTTAATCAGCTTGTCCGCAGACTCACACAGGCAACACGACAACAACCTCCTTAACTCATGTCATTAAGCTCGTCGAAGGGAAATGTGTGTGTGCATGTTGGTGTGAGTGTGTTTGTTTTTTGCGTGTGTATGTGTGTGTTTCAGGTGAACACTGCCTCAAGGACTATGTGTGTGTGTGTGTGTGTGTGTGTGTGTGTGTGTGTGTGTGTGTGTGTGTGTGTGTGTGTGTGTAATGTGTCCATTAAGCATCCTATTATAAGCACTGTATGAGGCCTTGTGTGCAGTAGGTGTTGGACTGTGCATGTTAGTGTGGTGTTGTTACACATGTTCTGTAATTATCCTCACTCCCTCTTACTCTATCCCTCTATCCTTCCCTCCTCTCTCTCTCTCTCTCTCTCCTCTCTCTCTCTCTCTCTCTCTACTACCCTCCCTACGGCAAAGAGGCAGATTCTTAGCACTTGCAGAGACTAAAGTAAGAAGGTCTAATTTGCACATCTTGTCACACTATGCATCACTGTGTGTCTTCTTCTCTCGCCTTCCCACCCCAAACCCTCCACCCTCGCTCCACACATCCCCCTCCCCCTTCCCCACTCCAACAGAATGTCAGCCACATCAATGACATCATGAAGCAGGTGCTGCTCATCTTTCCCCACTTCTGTCTAGGCAGAGGACTCATTGACATGGCAAGGAACCAAGCCACTGCCACTCTTTACGAGAGCTTGGGTGAGTTACAGACGTGTTTTTGGGTAAATAACTACAACTACAGTCATAATAATATATTAATAATATTAATAATAATATTGATGATGATGATGATGATGTCGTATCAGATATTCAGACTCGGACCAGAAATTAAGTCCAAATATCTTGTCTACAACGTAACAAAAATACACCATTATAAGTGCTGAAGTCAAAATCTTATCCCAAAAAGAAGGCGCAAAAGTCCGGCAGAGTTCCGTGCAAAATTCCTTTAATGACTACATAGTGCAAAGCCTGATTGGATCACACGATCGCCCCTCCTTAGATGCCGACACCTCCTTAGATGCCTGACACAAAATTTGGCAACTTCGAACCCACAGATGGCGTTATGAAAGGATTGTTGTTCGGTCTTATCTTTGCAAGTCAGCTACCCCGCTAAAAAGGGTACAAACTTTTCACCGTAACACAAGTTCAGAGGTTTACACAAAGTTCAGGGGTTATACAGTGAACACAGGTCACACATCGTTCATGGGTTACATATTGTTCACTCATTTGCTCTTTTACTAGCTGTTTTGAGTAGAGCCTGCCTCCGATGACGTCTTTATCTCTGCAGCTGCAAGGCCAAGCATGCTTTTTTCAGGCTTCGCCCATCCACAGTGAGACACAAAGCAACAAAGAGAGACATATAGTAGGGATACAGAGCGCACGTAGGGGGAATTCTGGTAGAATAGCTTTAGTATGTTAATAGTATTAGTTAAACTTGTTATTTAAAATGTTATAAAAGTATGTCATTTTTTTGTGATTTATTATTTATTTATTTTATTGCAATCATTGTTCACATTATTATTTATTTTTTTTTATTGTGATTTATTATTTATTTATTTTATTGCAATCATTGTTCAAACATTGGAGGGGAAACTCCTTCACAATAGGAAAAAAAAAAAAAAAAAACATTAGGCTGGTTACAGCATCCTTAAAAAACATCACAGAGGCACTGTGAAGTGTTGCTTATTGGTTATTGGTTATTAATCAGTTTTGATTTTGTATTCCTTTCAGGATCATCATTGTTTATTTTTAGTAATAAGGTCTGTGATTGGCTTTAATTATTATTTCCTACTCTCTCCAGACTTTCTAATGTGCCCTTACGTTTTCTTATGAATTTCCTACGCTCAGTAATGTGGCCTGTGATTGGCTGCTGTAATACTCTAGAAAGAGGCCCTCACACGGGTTCATCATCCGGTCCTGGCACATTTAGAAGTCTCGTTTTCTCATCCACCCAGGCCTGTGTAATAGATCTGGCTGCTCTCTCTCTCTCTCTCTCTCTCCTCTCCTCTCTCTCTCTCTCTCTCGTCTCTCCTCTCTCTCTCTCTCTCTCTCTCTCTCTCTCTCTCTCTCTCTCTCTCTCTCTCTCTTTTTTTTTTCTCTCTATCTCCTGTGATGGTGTGCCCTATCTCCCTCCCTGAGGTCTGGGAGAAGATCAGACAACAGAGTCTTACTAAGCCCCTCCTGACCCTCTACTGCTCCCAGTCTTTAAGCCCCAAAGAAACACCTGGGAGAGAGAGAGAGAGAGAGAGAGAGAGAGAGAGAGAGAGAGAGCAAAAGATAGACGGGGGGAAAAGACTTTCAACACCTGAGAGAGAAAGAGTGAATGATACAGAGCAAGAATGGAAATGAGAATGAGAATCTGGATGAGGGATGTGTGTTTTGTGTGTGTGTGTGTGTGTGTGTGTGTGTGTGTGTGTGTGTGTGTGTGTGTGCGTGAGTGAGTGTGTGCGTGAGTGCGTGTGTGCGTGAGTGCGTGTGTGCGTGCGGTGCGTGTGTGCGTGCGTGCGTGCCTACTTGCATGTTTCAGTTTGTAGCGTGTGCATAAATGTATGTGACCATGCCTGTATGTATGTGAGCATCTACATGTAAGTGTCATCTAAGTGTATGTGTGTGTGTGTGTGTGTGTGTGTGTGTGTGTGTCTGAGAAGATACCGGGCAAGAAAAGGTAAAGGAAAGAAATCCGACATGAAAGTGTGCCCGTCCTCTAGAGTGTTGTGTGGTAGACGTGTGGGAGGTGAGGAAGCATTGGGCTTTAAGGAATCTCTTTCTTCAGTGAGCGTGGGGAAACCGTAATCGCCACTTAAAAGCCTTATATGCTGAAAGGTCTGTTTACACCTCACACCCTGCTCACTCAGGTTCCGTATGAATCTTTAGGAAAAGAGACGGGGGCAAGAAATGGAGAGGGAGAGAGAGAGAGAGAGAGAGAGAGAGAGAAAGAGGTCACAAAATAGAGAGAGACAATAGAAGCCATGAGAGAAAAGAGAGAGAGAGAGAGAGAGAGAGAGAGAGATAGATCGAGGAGAAAGAGTAAAAGAGTGAAAAGAGGGTAGAAAAGGAAGGATGAGTGAGGGAAGAGAGGGAGAAGGAAGGAGAAGAAGAGAGAGAGAAGAGACAAGAGAGAGAAGAACATGGAGAGAAAGAAGAAGCATGAGAGAAGGAGAGATAGTAAGAGAAGGTAGAGAAGAGAGACTGGGAAGAGAGAGAAAAGGAGAAAGGAATGGAGCGATCGAGCGACGCAGAGCGGAGAGCCGATCGAGAGAGAGAGAGCCAGAGAGACGAGAGAGAGTGCCGGCGAGGACTCGAGCGAGAAGAATACGTATTTGTGGAAGAGGCATTCCTGAGAGGGAGGGTGCAATATAAAGGGCCGCTGATCTTTTTTTTTAGTGCTTAAACCGAAGCACAAGGTAGATAAGCCGTAAAAGCTATGCAGGTGGGACTGATTAAACAGCACTTATTTATTGGACTGAGTCAAAATTAAATTTAGGCCCGCTAAAAGCCCCACATCTGTGAGCTTTGTTTGATTCATTCATTCCTTCATTTCATTAAACATTCTTCTGTCACTCGTGAAATCAGTGTGTTTGCAGCACGAAAAAAGGGCATGTGAATTAACACAGAATGCATTAAACAACTAATGTGGTCTAGCCTCAACTGCAAAAACAGGACTGCTCACTGAAATGACTTGTAAGTGATGGAACAAGCACTATTAGCATTTGGACAGGTGCTGATACCACTTATGCAGGAGCCAATATATACGGTATTGCCAATATTTGTAATTTATGAAAACCCACGGCACTTAGTATGTTATCAAAGCATCACAATGCATGAGAGGTTTTGCTTATTTTTTCCATGGTAAAGTGTAATTGAAAACGCTATTGTATGGTCACAGAGGTTCGTGACTAAGCACTATTATACAGTGAAATAATGCACTTAGTAAAGTGTACTATTGTGCATGTTTTGAATTTTGCCATGAATGAAGGTGTTGCATAACATCAACATTCAATTCAATGACAATATTATTCATGTTATTCATATTATTCAAAAAACTGAATATGGCTCTATATGTTGTATGCATATTAGGGATGTCATGCAATATTTGTAATAATAATATAATCTGCCCAATAATACTGTGAAATTATACATATGGCATAAGATTCAAGTGCTTGTGGTGTGTGGTTGTGTGTTTGTTTATCTTAGGTGAAGACCGCTTTCAGGACCCCCTGGGTTTGGACATGGTGGGGAAGAATCTGTTTGCCATGACGATCCAAGGATAGTCTATGTTCGCCGTGACCCTGCTCCATTCAGTAACAAGTTCTGCTACAGCCGCAGGTCAGTGTGTCCACACACGGCCAGCAACACTGTCAACAACAACAACTACAGCAACATCATCATTATTATTATTATTATTATTATTAGCAGTAGTAGTAGTAGTAGTTGTGGTGGTAGTAGTAGTAGTAGTAGTAGTAGTAGTAGTAGTAGTAGTAGTAGTAGTAGTTAATAGTAGTTGTAGTAGTAGTAGTAGTAGTAGTAGGTTGTGGTAGTAGTAGTGGTGGTGGTAGTAGTAGTAGTAGTAGTGGGTGTAGTAGTAGTTGTAGTAGTAGTAGTAGTAGTAGTAGTAGTTGTGGTGGTAGTAGTGGGTGTAGTGTAGTAGTAGTTGTAGTAGTAGTAGTGGTGGTAGTAGTAGTTGTAGTTGTGGTAGTAGTAGTAGTAGTAGTAGTAGTGGGTGTAGTAGTAGTAATATTAGTAGTTGTTGTAGTAGTTGTTGCTGTAGTAGTAGTACTAGTAGTAGTAGTAGTTGTTGTTGTAGTAGTTGTTGCTGTAGTAGTAGTAGTAGTAGTAGTAGTAGTAGTTGTGGTAGTAGTAGTAGTAGTTGTTGCTGTAGTAGTAGTAGTAGTAGTAGTTGTAGTAGTTAGTAGTAGTAGTTGTTGTAGTAGTAGTGGGTGTTGTAGTAGTTGTAGTGGGTGTAGTAGTAGTAGTAGTTTAGTAGTAGTAATAGTAGTATGGCCTACATACCAACTATAAGATCAGTAGATCAGAGTTGAAATGAGTGATAGGCTAAAATGTGTGTGCTGTACTATATCCACTGATTTACAGTAGTCACTGAGGTCCCTAACATAGTGTGAACCTCAATTCACTGATAAAAGTCATTTATGTTTAGTGTAGTGGTGTAATATAGTGTAGGTAGTGTAGTGTAGTGGTGTAGTGTGGTTGTAGTGGTGTAGTATAGTGTAGTGGTGTAGTGTAGTGTAGTGGTGTAGTGTAGTGTTGTGCCGTAGTGGTGTAGTAGTGTAGTGGTGTAGCGTAGTATAGTGGTGTAGTGGTGTAGTGTAGTGGTGTAGTGTAGTGTAGTGGTGTAGTGTAGTGTAGTGTAGTGTAGTGTAGTGTAGTGGTGTAGTGTAGTGTAGTGTAGTAGTTAGTGGTGTGGTGTAGTGTAGTGTAGTGAAGTGCTAGTGGTGTAGTGGTTTAGTGTAGTGTAGTGGTGGTGTGGTGTAGTGGTTTAGTGTAGTGTAGTGTAGTGGTGTAGTGTAGTGTAGTGGTTTAGTGTAGTGTAGTGGTGTAGTGTAGTGTAGTGGTGTAGTGTAGTGTAGTGGTGTAGTGTAATGTAGTGTAGTGGTGTAGTGTAGTGTAGTGTAGTAGTGTAGTGGTGTGGTGTAGTGTAGTGATGTAGTGTTGTGAAGTGTAGGGTGTAGTGGTTTAGTGTAGTGTAGTGTGGTGTGGGTGTAGTGGTTTAGTGTAGTGTAGTGTAGTGGTGTAGTGTAGTGTGTGGTTTAGTGTAGTGTAGTGGTGTAGTGTAGTGTAGTGGGTGTGTATGTGTAAGGTGTGTGTAGTGTAGTGTAGTGTAGTGTAGTGTAGTGTAGTGGTGTAGTGGTGTAGTGGTGTAGTGTAGTGTAGGTAGTGGTGTAGTGTAGTGGTTTAGTGTAGTGGTGTAGTGTAGTGGGTGTAGTGGTGTGGTGTAGTGTAGTGTAAGTGTAGTGTAGTGTGTGTGGTGTGGTGGTGTGTGTGGTCAGCTGCAGTAGTGTCCCCATAACTAGTAGTCGGAGCAGGTCTGATTCACCGTCGCAAGTCTGTGGCACTTTGGTTAAACCATCTGCCAGGGGGGGGTGCTGTGGTGCAACTGATTACAGCGCCCGTGCCATATTAGGGTCCAAGTGCTCGCGGGGACCCGGGTTTGAGTCTGGCCCGGGTCATTTCCCAATCCCACCCCATCTCTCTCTCCCGCTCGCTTCCTATCACTCTCTCTGCTCTCTTGTCTGATTAAACGTATAAAAGCCCCCCCCATTATTTTATTTTAACTCATTGAAGGCCAAGCTGTTTTCGGAAGCTTTGTCCTAGAGTGCCAGCAATCTAGACCATTGTTGATGATTTTTGTACAGCCACAGCATACTTGTGTTATAGCTATGAACACATATAATGGCTTGTTTAAAAGGTGAGACTTAAGCTCTCAGTCTGTGCAAACCGTGTATTTCTACACACCCTCCTGTTCCTGAGAAATCCCAAGCTAAACAGTGGCTAGTTTTCATCAAAATCGCTGTTTTTTTCTAGAAATGGAGATATAACGTCTTTCATGAATATGAAGTGTTGCCTGTAAACTTTCCGGGAAGTGATCAGCGAGACCTGGCGAGACTGCCACCTAGTGATAGACCCCACGAAAATGGCCTGGTTTTGACCTGACGTGCATGCGTCACTGATTTGACCCAAAGCGGCAACCGAGTTATGATAAAATGTCCAGATACATTGTCCAGATTGGCGTTTTCATGGGTTTTCGATCGTCATATATTTAATTTTCCATTTCAATGGACAGAGTTCCCAAAATCACATATAAGGTGTGTTAGAGTGTCTAGTTTTGTAATTTAAAAAAAAAGCTAAAAACGTAATATTACGTTTTCGCACTCAATGAGTAAAAAGCATCTGCCAAATACCAGTCACATTACTTGACCTCATGCTCAATGTTCTGTCATTCTGCAGTGTTAATCTCATCAATCAGCAGTGAGAGATCTGCCTAACACACTTGTGTTTAGATGGGTTTTAGATTTTTTTAATTATTATTATTAATTGACTGTGAAAGTTATGGGCATATTTGCAAACCTTATTTTGCGGATACCCGCTGTTTTTGTCATATTAGATTTGATTTTCTGTTCTTCCAGTTCCAACCAAAAAAAATGTGTTCGTCCTCACGACAA